>NC_064418.1:30670000-30979375 GCF_023375975.1 Astyanax mexicanus
TCTGAAGTGTTATAGAGAGGCATAAAGCTGTGAACGGCCTCAAAATGAATGCTGGAGACAGGTGTAAGAGTAGAGTGTTTGTGTTTTGTAATTGGAAAGCCAGGTGCTGGGAGGAGTGGTCCCAAATTTACTGGGAGGAATGGTTCCAAATCATTGTTTCCGTTCTCAATTGTATTTGGTGCAACAGAAACCATACTGGTTCAGATAATTTGTTGTAGATCATTGCTGCTAACTGGAATATACTGGTTATTAAATTCAAAGTTTAAATCACTAACTTTTTTAAGCCTGCTGTGTGGATGTTTGCTTAAAGTGTTCAGTAAAAGACACGAACAGTACAGAGCAGTGTTATTAGTTTAGTTACTTTATATTGCAATCATTTGTTTGATGTGTGTTTTTTTTATAGCAACATCACTACACAGATAATTATGAAAAAATATTTTTAAATTGGATGTATGGCTTTGAGTAGCGAGTAGTTTCCAGAAGCTTATCTTAAGTCAAGTGCTTAAATAAAAAATAGTAATTAACTAATAACTAATAAGTTTAATTAACTAATAAGTAGTTAACTAGGGAATGCTATTAAAATAATTTGACATTATATATATATATATATATATATATATATATATATATATATATATATATATATATATATATATATATATATATATATACACTGCTCAAAAAAATAAAGGGAACACTCAAATAACACATCCTAGATCTGAATGAATGAAATATTCTCATTGAATACTTTGTTCTGTACAAAGTTGAATGTGCTGACAACAAAATCACACAAAAATCATCAATGGAAATCAAATTTATTAACCAATGGAGGCTTGGATTTGGAGCCACACACAAAATTAAAGTGAAAAAACACACTACAGGCTGATCCAACTTTAATGTAATGTCCTTAAAACAAGTCAAAATGAGGCTCAGTATTGTGTGTGGCCTCCACGTGCCTGTATGACCTCCGTACAACGCCTGGGCATGCTCCTGATGAGGTGGCGGATGGTCTCCTGAGGGATCTCCTCCCAGACCTGGACTAAAGCATCCGCCAACTCCTGGACAGTCTGTGGTGCAACGTGACATTGGTGGATGGAGCGAGACATGATGTCCCAGATGTGCTCAATCGGATTCAGGTCTGGGGAACGGGCGGGCCAGTCCATAGCTTCAATGCCTTCATCTTGCAGGAACTGCTGACACACTCCAGCCACTTGAGGTCTAGCATTGTCCTGCATTAGGAGGAACCCAGGGCCAACCGCACCAGCATATGGTCTCACAAGGGGTCTGAGGATCTCATCTCGGTACCTAATGGCAGTCAGGCTACCTCTGGTGAGCACATGGAGGGCTGTGCGGCCCTCCAAAGAAATGCCACCCCAATGCCACCCCACACCATTACTGACCCACTGCCAAACCGGTCATGCTGAAGGATGTTGCAGGCAGCAGACCGCTCTCCACGGCGTCTCCAGACTCTGTCACGTCTGTCATGTGCTCAGTGTGAACCTGCTTTCATCTGTGAAGAGCACAAGGCGCCAGTGGCGAATTTGCCAATCCTGGTGTTCTCTGGCAAATGCCAAGCGTCCTGCACGGTGTTGGGCTGTGAGCACAACCCCCATCTGTGGACGTCGGGCCCTCATACCATCCTCATGGAGTCGGTTTCTAACCGTTTGTGCAGACACATGCACATTTGTGGCCTGCTGGAGGTCATTTTGCAGGGCTCTGGCAGTGCTCCTCCTGTTCCTTGTTGCACAAAGGCGGAGGTAGCGGTCCTGCTGCTGGGTTGTTGCCCTCCTACGGCCTCCTCTACGTCTCCTGGTGTACTGGCCTGTCTCCTGGTAGCGCCTCCAGCCTCTGGACACTACGCTGACAGACACAGCAAACCTTCTTGCCACAGCTCGCATTGATGTGCCATCCTGGATGAGCTGCACTACCTGAGCCACTTGTGTGGGTTGTAGAGTCCGTCTCATGCTACCACGAGTGTGAAAGCACCACCAACATTCAAAACTGACCAAAACATCAGCCAGACAGCATAGGTTCTGAGAAGTGGTCTGTGGTCCCCACCTGCAGAACCACTCCTTTATTGAGTGTGTCTTGCTAATTGCCAATAATTTCCACCTGTTGTCTATTCCATTTGCACAACAGCAGGTGAAATTGATTGTCAATCAGTGTTGCTTCCTAAGTGGACAGTTTAATTTCACAGAAGTTTGATTTACTTGGAGTTAAATTATGTTATTTGAGTGTTCCCTTTATTTTTTTGAGCAGTGTATATATATATATATATATATATATATATATATATATATATATATATATATATATATATATATGTATACATATAAAGGTAAATTAAAGGTGTACTAAAGGTAAATAAAAGCATTTTTCTGGGATTAAAAGCATGATTTCAACTGTAACTGGAAATATCTGTGCAAATGTTTCAACAACATGTCAATCACTGCATTTACAATCACGTGCCCAGCCACATGGAAGCTATGTGTTTACCTCATGTTTACATCCGCTCCCCCTCCCCCTCACGCTTCTCAGGCAGCAGCAGCCTGTCACTCACTCAGACACAGAGTGAGTCAACAATTAAAACATTGTCACATGTGTCACATGTGTTTGATTTAATTGCCTTAGGTGACATTGCACATCCTGCAGTGTGACTATTGTGCGTGCTCACATCGCAGTGACGATTCTTCAACGATATATTGTGCAGCCCTCTAATTAAATAACTAATTAACTGGTTGTAAAACCTATTAGTTAAAGAAGATATTAGCTTGGCATCAATCAGCTTCATTGAATATATCAATATATACATTTTTTTATTATTATTTATTTAGAAGATTATTCGTTTCATTATAAACAAAATACATTTTATATACAGAAGAAAAAAAAAATCACAAATAAAATGACAGGCAGCCGAAATAAGAAAAATCATAAATAATACCTACCCCTTTTATGCCAAAAATAATTTAAAACAATAGTAATTTTCCAAAAAAACTAAACTAAACAAAAACATTGACTCCTTCTCGAACAACAGTTTCTATAGTTGCACATTATACTATTTCATATTTTTTAAACAAACCATTTTTTATCATTCTTTTAAATGTTTGCATTAATATGTGAAAAAGGGGATTGTGCCATCTCTGTAAATTAGTAATAATTGTGAATTTTGATATTGTCAGCCATTTCTAATGGTTCATTTTGTGAATAATGTTTAATATGATTATTGTTGGGGTATTGTTGTTGTGTAGTGTGCTTGAATCCACTGGCTGGAAGCTGTAAAGTAGTCCCAGCTGCTGTATGTATTAGAGCGTGGCACATAGGCGGTAAATGTGGTTTATCTGTGGCAACAGGCTGTGTGTGTTAGCAGGTTTACTTCACTACAATGACATCATGTCTCATCATGGCACTCACCATCATCTTTAACACACATCTGGAACTCCTTCTGACAGCCCTCAGACAGCTGATACACCCACTTTCTGTTCTACAGACACAACTCCCACCCTCCCTCTCTCTCTCCCTCTCTGTCCCTCCCTCTCTCCCTCCCCCTCCATCCTTCTTTTTGTCACGCTCGTTCTCTTCTACAGTACCTGTCTTCGTCATCTGTAATATCTAATACCCTGTCAGTTTCTGATGTTTAAAACAGGCCTGTCCTTAGACACACACACACACACACTAGGTAAGGTTTGGACAGATAGAAGCTTTGAGCTCACTTGTGAAAATCTGGAGGAAAAGTTGAGCACAACTTTTTTAATCCTCTTAATGTCAGCATGCATCGTTAACTGGGTGTTCTTCTCTACACCTCATCACTGGACTGCCTTTAAAAGTTAGTTTTTAAGATTTAAGGATCTGCAAAAGCAGATTTTGTATTTTTGTTAAGGCCCTGTTTTTTTCTGTATCGTGAGAATGGTTAGTGTTATATAGACAGTGAGATTAACTTGCCTTTAAGCCTGTCGACTTTTAATTGAAACACTGGATCTATGACAGTGACAGAAACAATTTATAGGGGAAAAAAAGAAATCAGTTTTTTTACTATTGCAAGTTAATCATATTTAAGTGCAAAAATTAAATTAAGAAATATAAGTAAAAATAAGACAATTTTCTTATTGAAATACGGGTGAAATTATTGATATATGGTTATTTGTTGGAAGTCTTTAACATACACCTAGTTCAGACTGCTTAATTTATTTTTTTAAATACTGCTCGGAGGTAAGTTGGCTCACTCTACACTGCTGTAATTGCAGATGAGTCGCAAATATCTAGCAGGTTTAATATCTAGACCAGTCGGCAACTGTGAGTCAAGAGCAGCAACTACCTGCACCCAATGGGATCATGTAGAGGGAGAGGGAGAACCACGTCCAACCAACGTATTTTATGCATGGCATCACTTCACAATCTCACATGCTTTTGGTTTTTTATACGTTCTCATGAAAAGTCTTGTAATTCCTGACCCCATGTCCCCGAGTCCCCAAACAGTCATGTGGTGTGAAAGCCACACAACTGAAAGTCTCGCAACAACAGCACAGTCAGTCATGTAGTGTGAGCAACCCAACGACCTGACAGTAAGTTGTAAAGTGTGAAACAGGGATTGTGGAGCAGTTTTCTTTTTTCTTTATTGTGAGGATGGTTAGTGTTGTAGGCAGTATGATTAACTTCCAAACACTGTATCTATGAAAGGCCTCAGATATGTCTTTGAAACTTGTAGTTTAAGATGTTGAGGAACGAATTATAAGTGGAAAAGAGACATTTTGCAAGTTAATAATATTTTAAATAACTGCATAAATTAAGTAAGGAACATTTTTATGGAAATAAGGGTAAAATTATTGATATATGGTTATTCATTTGAAGTCTTAAACTTATACCTAGTTCAGACTGCTCGATTTTAGGTGCGTTTTCAGGTAGCCGACTGTTTTTTGTAGATTGCAGAAAAAAAAAAACCCTGTCTCTCAGTCATGTACTCTCAACTGCTGAAAGACACTGGTTGCCGATGAATTGCAGACACCTGGCAAAGTATCTAGCAGGTTTAATATCTAGAATAGTCTGCAACTGTCAAGAGGCAATAGCTACAGCTACCTGCAGCCAATGGGATCATGTAAAGAGAGTCCAACCATTGTATTTTATGCATGACATCACTTTACAGTATCTCACATGTTTTTGGTTTTCATGTCTTCTCATGACAAAGCATGCAAAGTCTGCAATTTCCCAAGGTGAAAAATCTTTCACCTTGTAAAATTCCTCACCCCGTGTCCCTGTGTCCCCGATCAGTCGTGTAGTGTGAAAGCCACAACAACTGAAAGACTCGCAACAAAGACCACAACAGCTCAGTCAGTTATGTGGTGTGAACAACCCAACGACCTGACGACTCAGTAAATCGTAAAGTGTGAACCAGGCATTACAGAGCAATTCTTCTTTCTACCCCACTCATCTGCTCTTCACAGAACCCTGTGTGCTAAGAGGTCTTCATTGCATTGAGCAGAGTCGACCCTACATAGGTCAGGGCTGGGTTTCCCTTTTATTCCCTTTGGTTCCAAAATGGTCAGGTACTCTCTTTCTCTCTATACCAGTGAGATGATCTCACCTCTAAGACTCAATACTTCTTGGATGCTGGGTCCTGTACATCTCCGTAATCCAGGTGATGAAGGCGTTAAGGGGCGCACAAACTTTAGATCCTAGAGAAAGAGATAGAAATCGGCATAGCTTTTTCAGAACTGAGGGGAATGAATCCTCTCAGCACTGCTGGAATTTTAACTGTGCTGTTAAGTGGAGTTATATAACTTAATTTTGGGAGTTTGATCCACGCCCTTACTCCTCCCACTCTCCAACCTATATAAACCGTCACTTCCTCTCTACCTGCGTGTCGAACAACCTCGCACCCACCATTTGTTTATTTTCTCCCATTCCCCTCCCATATTGCTTTGTGGGGGGGGGGCTTTAGCTTCACGCTTTTCCAGCGAAGCTGCCCCAAACTTCTGCCCAATCATCTGAGTTCGCCCCCCTTCTCTTTTCCTTCTCTTTCAGTCAAGGGCGTAGAGAAATACTAGCAAAATGACATAGTATATCATTATTGTTGGACAAAAACCTCATATAACTTTACAGGAGAAGAAAGATTTTAATTTTCATTGTAAAAAAAAAAAAATCATTTGGAGCATTCCAACTGGCCACTCATCAAGAAATGTTGACACAATGTAAAAACTACCTGCCAAATCCACATTATTTAAAGCAACAGCATAAATGGAGACACAAGCTGAAAGTGGTGACGTAATATGATAAAAATGTGGCTGAGCTTAGTGTGACTTTTTGAGGGATTTTGTAGGTATAAATATAGTGAGAATAATGAGTCAAGACTGACACCTGTTTTACTGCCTCGTGTTTGGTTATGCATAATTTCTTTCTTTTTACTGAGAAGTCAGCAGTGTATGAGGTACCCTGTTTGTCACTTCAGGTACCAATCCCCTTAATACCCTAACCCCTTAAAAACACTGCTATTAAATGCAAATTAAGCTGACCTGGAAGTGTTCTCATCTCTCCAGCTGTATCTTTTTAGTAGGGCTGTTTGGGGTGGTGTGTGTGTGTTCAAACAGAACAGGCCTCCTTGTGTGTCTCCAGTAGTTTTGTGTGCCAGAGAGTCCATGGTCTGGTTGTGTGTGTGTGTGTGCGCACGTGTGTACATGCTCTGTAGAGAAGCAGTCTCTGGTCTGGTCTGGTCTGCACATGCCTCATTTAGACATCAAAGAGTGTGTGCTGATGATTTTTCCTTATAATCCTCGATGCCTTTTGGTGCTTCAACTCCTCCATCTGAACAAACAAAGCCCCAGCGGCCTCCCCCGGCCCGGGACACGTCAGGTGATCGCGGCACGTGATCGCAGACCGGGAATCGATACACCTCCCTCGTTTACGTGCTAAAACCCCCTTTTAGCATCTCTTTTATGTTGTTTCTGAGGAGCGTTCAGATTTCCAAGGGATTTAAGAAGTGGTATTTAAGAGTTGCGTCAAGAATCGTAGCACGAAAAACCTCGCTTTGAAATATGAAAGCGCTACCTATCTTTAAAAAGAATTCTCAGCCTTTTTATCTACCAGATACAAACATTTATAATATTCAAGGCTGCTGCTTGAATAACAAACTCAATTCTCTGGAGTTTTATTCTAGTTTTCCTCGTTTTTTTCTCCCTTTCTCACTGTCTGATAGACAAATCAATAGCGCATAAATAAATGATTGAAGGGTATTTGTGTTGCCTTTTGCCAGTTATTAGTAAACGCCCAGTAAAAAGAGGCACAAAAACGCACACACACACACAAACCAGCACATACACACACTTATTCAGACTCTGTGTGCTGGGTGCTGGGCTGTGATCTTTGATTGTGCACTGATAGTGAGATAATAGAGCTGTATTATTCAGTTTTATTCTTTTGCTTGTTAGATTCTAATAACATACATAAAACAAGTCTTAAAGTATTTATTATATATAAATCTCTCAAAAGTTGTACAGTTTTGGCAAGCCAAAAGTCATGGGATAGCAATGAGTAAAATCCTCATGAAGTTTTGCCTCAGAGGCTCAGACTTGTACTAGTTGTGAGGTTGTGTGGTTAAAGGTTGAACAATGGACACAGTGTGCTCTTGGCACCAAGGCAACATAACATAAATGATTAGTGATCAGAGTTTGAGAGTTTGAGTTAGGCCATTAGTTAGTGATTGCCAGATGGACGGGACAGTCCATTTCTAAAGCTGTGCCAGTAACACATTTGAACCAGGAATATGTCACGGAAAGCACAGTGGGAGGTAATGATGGTGACTGGCAGCATCTGGCTTAATTTGTCAATGTGAAAAGCAGGTGACTCAAAAACAGAAATCACACCCACATTCAATGCCGGAGGCCTTAATGCATATTCTACTGGTCAGTTTAGCATTCTTTATCTAACATGGGGCATGGCAAAAGTCATGGGACACGATTGTAGTACAGTACTTACAGCAGTTAGTGACACCAGATCTTTTAATTGTTAAGTAAAGCAATCAATCAATCAAGCAACAAGCAAGGGAAAAAATAAGAGACCACTTAAAATGATGAGTTTCTTTGATTTTACCAAATTAAGAACCTCTGGAATATAATCAAGAGGAAGATGGATGATCACAAGCTGTCAAACCAAGCTGAACTGCTTGAATTGCTGTTTGCAGCAGGAGTGGCAAAAAGTTATCCAAAAGCAGTGTGTTAGACTGGTGGAGGAGAACATGCCAAGATGCATGAAAACTGTAATTAAATCCAGGGTTATTACACCAAATACTGATTCTGAACTCTTAAAACTTTATGAATATTAACTTGTTGTATTTGCATTATTTGAGGTCTGAAAGCTCTGAATCTTTTTTATTATTTCAGCCATTTCTCATTTTTCTGCAAATAAATGCTCTAAATGACAATAATTATTTGGAATTTGGGAGAAATGTTGTCTGTAGTTTATAGAATAAAACAACAATGTTCATTTTACTTAAACATATACCTATGAATAGCAAAAATCAGAGAAACTGATTCAGAAACTGAAGTGGTCTCTTATTTTTTGTTTTCAGAGCTGTATATAAAAAACTTTCTGTGTCTCAATTCTGAAAAGAAAACCTAATCACTTCTAAATAGTCTAAAATTTGTTATATTTCTATCCATTATAGGCAATTGTTTTACAGAGCTGTATCTGACTGCTTCTTTTGCCAAGAAAATATATGGAATAAAAACAAAATCTGGATTCAGTTGTGAGGATATCAAAAAATGTCTGTGTGTTCATGTTTTAGAAGTTTGACTCTCTTTAAGCCGAGCAGATTGCTCCAATGGTTGTGGGTCGAGCTGTTTAAAAGCCGATCTGAGAGCTACAAGTGGAAGTGTGTGTGTGTGTGTGCCTGTCAGCTCTCCACTACAGAGAGAGTGTACCACCCCCAGCCTCTCAAGCTGTTTCCCTCCCTCCATCCCTCCCTCCTGCTCCTCCTCTTCTTCCATTCACACTCTCCGTCTCCCTCTGCCCTACAGCCTGCAGTGTCCTATTTCAACATTCACCTGTCCTCCTCCTCTATACTGCACAATACAGACACACACTTACACTTAAGTGTTTCAGGTATAGTATAAGAGCTCCAATTTAACCCCTACAGTTATTATTGGCCTTTGCTGTACAATTAAAAGGTTATTGTGCAATTACAAAATTAATATATTAATTTATATTGAGTTACATAGTACAGTACGTACAGCTCTGGAAAAAAAATAAGAGACCACTTCAGTTTCTGAATCAGTTTCTCTCATTTTGCTATTTATAGGTATATGTTTAAGTAAAATGAACATTGTTGTTTTATTCTATAAACTACGGACAACATTTCTCCCAAATAAAAATGTTGTCATTTAGAGCATTTATTTGCAGAAAATGAGAAATGACTAAAATAACAAAAAAGATGCAGAGCTTTCAGGCCTCAAATAATAATGCACAGAAAATATCATATTATAAAGTTTTACGAGTTCAGAAATCAATATTTGGTGGAATAACCCTGGTTTGTAATCACAGTTTTTATGCATCTTGGCGTGTTCTCCTCCACCAGTCTTACACACTGCTTTTGGATAAATTTATGCCACTCCTGGTGCAAAAATTCAAGCAGTTCAGCTTGGTTTGATGGCTTGTGATCATCCTCTTGATTTGATAGGTTGTTAATTTGGTAAAAAAATAAACCCATCATTTTTAAGTGGTCTCTTGTTTTTTTACAGAGCTGAAGTTGCGTTTACTTTTATTGTACATTGTCAGCCTATCTATACATACAGGTGCTGGTCAACGAATTAGAATAATTTGAAATAGTGCAATCATGAAATTCTTTGAATGCATTTTTTGTGCAGAAAGCAAATCAGGTGTTCACCGCACCTGTCCTACTCGTTAGACTAATCACAGAACTCGTTACCTGGAAAAAAATTTGCTCAGCTGAGCTTTCCAAAAGGCCCATTTAGGCCATTTAACTGTGACACTGTTGTTTTATTGAATTAGAATAATGGAGAAACCGTTTCATTGAATTAGAATAAATGCTCGAATTTTTGTTTTCTGTGAAGAGTGTTCACTGTGCAGTATAAAGTCAGGGTTGAGTAGAATTTCTAAGTTGTAAAATCAATCATGGGTAAGCAGCGCGACCTCTCAACCGGAATAGTGGCTCAAATTCAAGCCCTTCGCCAACAAGGCTTGACCCAAACTAAAATTGCTGAGCAGCTCGGCATCAGCCAGTCTTCCGTCTGCAAAGCTCTCAAGAAAAACTGCAGCAAGCGCACCAACTGTTCCGGCGTCCGAAAAACTTCTGCTCGCGACAACAAGCAGCTGAGAAAGATCGCAGTCAGCAACCGGTTCAAGTCCACTTCCGAGCTCACCGACTTGTGGAACAAGCAGACCGGTGCTGACGTCTCCAGATCAACCACTTACCGTCGTCTGCGCGAACTCGGCTTCAAATCTCGCGTTCCAGCAGAAAACCGATGCTGAACAAGAAACAAATGGAGAAACGGCTGAAGTGGTCCAAAGAACACGGCGAGTGGACTGCTGAAGACTGGCAGAAAGTGGTCTTCAGTGACGAATCACGCTTCTGCATCTCCTTCGGTGACCAAGGTCCTCGTGTCTGGCGTCGTGGTGGCGAAACCTACAACCATGAGTGCGTGAAAAGATACGTCAAGTTTCCCTAGAGCGTTATGGTCTGGGGATGCATGTCCGCTCGAGGTGTAGGGAAACTCTGCTTCCTCAAGAAGACTGTCAATGCTGCCGTATATCAAGATGTTCTGGAAACGTTCCTGATTCCGACTGTTGAGGAACAGTTCGGCGAAGAAGACTTCATATTTCAACAGGATCTTGCACCGGCTCATGCGGCAAAGTCGACCAAAGATTGGTTCACTAAAAAACAGCTTGAAGTTTTGGCATGGCCGGCCAACTCGCCTGACCTCAATGTCATTGAAAACCTTTGGGCCATCCTCAAGCGGAAAATTCGCGACAGAAAGCCTACTACGCTGGGCCAACTGAAGCAGAACATCGCCACTGCCTGGGAAGCTGTGAGTGCGGAAATTTGCGACAAGCTGGTCAAATCGATGCCGCGGAGACTTCAGGCAGTCATACAAGCCAAGGGGGCAGCCACAAAATACTGAGAAAGTGATGATTGTAATTATAATAAAAATTATTCTAATTCAATGAAACGGTTTCTCCATTATTCTAATTCAATAAAACAACAGTGTCACAGTTAAATGGCCTAAATGGGCCTTTTGGAAAGCTCAGCTGAGCAAATTGTTTTCCAGGTAACGAGTTCTGTGATTAGTCTAACGAGTAGGACAGGTGCGGTGAACACCTGATTTGCTTTCTGCACAAAAAATGCATTCATAGAATTTCATGATTGCACTATTTCAAATTATTCTAATTCGTTGACCAGCACCTGTATATTTGTTAGTGTATTTTCATGTTAAAAACAAGAAAAGAACATGGCAAATATATATTAAAAATTGTCACAGCATCTGTTCAGCACATATAATATTAACTAATGTTCTTTAGAATGTTGCACCATGACCAGCAACTTTTAATAGCCATCAACAATGTGCTATCAGCAATAATTCTGCTTGATTTTTGAACAGTCTTTTTGGCAGAATAAAAATGGCAGGAATTTGCGTTTAAAAGCGTTTGCTTTCTGGAACAGACCTTACTTGTAAGCACAGTTCACATACAGCTCTGAAGAAAAATAAGAGACAGCTGTAGTCAATCGTGATCACTAGCAGGAAATTTTGGCAAAAGGCTTTCGCAATTTAAAAGACATTTTGAAACTTTCAGTACCACTTAATTAATAGTTTAACATGGTCTTTGTATGTATTTGACCCTATGATTTTGACTGTGTTGTTTTCAGATAAATAAAAATTGACCACTACAGGTTCTAATCCTGTTTATGTGGCTTGCCATCAGCTACCGGAGCCCTGAGAGAGCACAGTAGGCCTTGTTCTCTCTGGGTGGGTAGATGGCTCTCTCTTTCCCACATCACTCCAAAGGGTGATGTCGATCTGCACAAGGTGCCTGTGAGCTGATGTATTAGAACCGAAACGCTGCGCTTTCCTCCGGAAATGCTGCATCACCAGTAGTTCAAAAAGAGGCGGTGGCTGACTTCACATGTATCAGAGGAGGCATGTGCTAGTCTTCACCCTCCTGGTGTTGAGGCATCACTACTGATAGGGGAGTCCTAATGAGTGAATTTGGTAATTGGCTGTGTAAATTGGGGAGAAAATGGGATATAAAAATTAGAAATAAAATTATAGAAAAAATATGTGTTAAAATTGTGTAGAACCTGCCATTTTAACAGCATCCCACATGTTTAGTCTGTGATACTAATGACCTGTAGGTGTTCACTAAGAATTAAGATTCCAGTCGCTACTGAAAATATGTAATAAATATGTACAAACCAAATCTTTTGATTTCATATGAGCGTATGATGATAAATCATTATTTGCGGTGAAACGTGACTTTTAGATTTAGAAGGCTCTTGCTGGGTGGGGAATGTCGAATAATCTCCATCTTATGATCACTGCGAGGGAGTATGCAGATTTTTGTTTTGGGAAATGGATCAGATTGGCTCTAAACTGAAGTGTTCAAGGTTGCCAGACGTGATTACATTAGATTTTGTACTTTGATGTAATATCAAGGGAAATTCAGTTTGTTTTTGTAGCAACCCCTGTTTAAAGAGTGTTTCCCCTCCTAACAGGGTCTTCTTTGTGGTAGACTTGTCTCTGGGCTTTTTATCTCTGTGTTGTTGGTAGTTTTTATGAACTTTTATGGGTTTATGATTTTATCTTTTAGCTCAAAAGTTACTCGTATAGCGCTAAGATGGGTAAAGGATGTATTTCTTTTGGATTTTTTTTGTAAAATCATAGGAAATGTAGCTGAAACCTCTGTTAGCACATTCGCCTCTCTCGTCTTTGGTTTAAGTCTTTACCTGGGTGGAGTTTCTATGTCGTCCAGATTTCCTCCCACTGTATAAAAACATAGATTAGATTAATTGATTGCTGTAAAACTGTATGGTCATTTAAGGTGGAGAGAGGCTGCTTGCAGCTGCTTGTCTGTGTGTACTGGTTAACTGGCTGAGTGTTAAAGGTTGTTTGGAATGTAAAGTGTCTTTGGACATTAGAAAGGCGCTATATACAGTTGTGGTCAAAAGTTTACATACACTTGTAAAAAAACATAATGTTATGGCTGTCTTGAGTTTTCAATAAGTTCTACAACTCTTATTTTTCTGTGATAGAGTGATCGGAACACATACATGTTTGTCACAAAAAACAGTCATAAAATTTGGTTCTTTCATAAATTTATTATGGGTCTGCTGAAAATGTCACCAAATCTGCTGGGTCAAAAATATACATACAGCAACAAAATTTGTCAATTTTGGTGATGTAGCGAGTTGTGTCAATCAAATTAGCTTCATGTCATGGCCTCTTCACTTCTTGTAAGTGATTCTGATTGACTACAGCTGTTGACTTCTCATGAGCCCATTTAAATAGGGCTCATTTGACCCAGTGATTAGACTCAGCTACAAAAGCTACAATGGGAAAGTCAAAGGAACTCAGTGTGGATCTGAAAAAGCGAATTATTGACTTGAACAAGTCAGGGAAGTCACTTGGAGCCATTTCAAAGCAGCTACAGGTCCCAAGAGCAACTGTGCAGACAATTATACGCAAGTATAAAGTGCATGGAACAGTTGTGTCACTGCCACGATCAGGAAGAAAACGCAAGCTATCACATGCTGCCGAGAGGAGATTGGTCAGGATGGTCAAGAGTCAACCAAGAATCACCAAGAAGCAGGTCTGCAAGGATTTGGAAGCTGATGGAACACAGGTGTCAGTCTCCACAGTCAAGCGTGTTTTACATCGCCATGGACTGAGAGGCTGCCGTGCAAGAAAGAAGCCCTTGCTCCAGAAAAGGCACCTTAAGACTCGGCTGAAGTTTGCTGCTGATCACATGGACAAAGATAAAACCTTCTGGAGGAAAGTTCTCTGGTCAGACGAAACAAAAATTGAGCTGTTTGGCCACAACACCCAGCAATATGTTTGGAGGAGAAAAGGTGAGGCCTTTAATCCCAGGAACACCATGCCTACTGTCAAGCATGGTGGTGGTAGTATTATGCTCTGGGGATGTTTTTGCTGCCAGTGGAACTGGTTCTTTGCAGAAAGTAAATGGGATAATGAAGAAGGAGGATTACCTCCAAATTCTGCAGGAAAACTTAAAACCATCAGCCCGAAGGTTGGGTCTTGGGCGCAGTTGAGTGTTCCAACAAGACAATGACCCAAAACACACATCAAAAGTGGTAAAGGAATGGCTAAACCAGGCTAGAATTAAGGTTTTAGAATGGCCTTCCCAAAGTCCTGACTTAAACCCCATTGAGAACATGTGGACAGTGCTAAAGAAACGGGTTCATGCAAGAAAACCATCACATTTAGCTGAACTGCACCAATTCTGTCAAGAAGAGTGGTCAAACATTCGACCTGAAGCTTGCCAGGAGCTTGTGGATGGCTACCAAAAGCGCCTAGTTGCCGTGAAAATGGCCAAGGGACATGTAACCAAATACTAATGTTGCTGTATGTATATTTTTGACCCAGCAGATTTGGTGACATTTTCAGGAGACCCATAATAAATTTATGAAAGAACCAAATTTTATGACTGTTTTTTGTTACAAACATGTATGTGTTCCGATCACTCTATCACAGAAAAATAAGAGTTGTAGAACTTATTGAAAACTCAAGACAGCCATAACATTATGTTTTTTTACAAGTGTATGTAAACTTTTGACCACAACTGTATACAGCTCTGAATCAGTTTCTCTGATTTTACTATTTATAGGTATATGTTTGAGTAAAATGAACACTGTTGTCTAATTCTATAAACTACGGACAACATTTCTCAAAAGTTCCCAAAAAAAATATTGTCATTTAGAGCATTTATTTGCAGAAAATGAGAAATGGCTGAAACAACAAAACAAAATCTGAGCTTTCAGACCTCAAATAATGCAAAGAAAACAAGTTCATATTCATAAAGTTTTAAGAGTTAAAAAAATAATATTTGCTGAAATAACCCTGGCTTTTGATTACAGTATCATGCATCTTGGCATGTTCTCCTCCACCAGTCTTACACACTGTTTTTGGATAACTTTCAAGCAGTTCAGCTTGGTTTGATGGCTTGTGATCATCCATATTCCTCTTGATTATAGTCCAGAGGTTTTCAGTTCAGAGCTGTATATATGGTAAAGCATTCATGTCAAATTTTTTAAATCATAAACAGGTGATCCAGCAACTTTCAGATCTTGGTGGTTTGGTGTTTGTGTGCTGTTCCTTCCCGACTTCAGAAATCTACTATTATACTTCTCTGAATTGAGCTCTTTAAACTGTGTTTGACTTTTGTTATTGGTTCATTGGTTCATTTGAAAATATTATAATGGATTTTGTCGTCATTAATTTGCCTTTGCGATTCATTTTCTTATCTTTTATTTTTGTATACTTTCGGCATGCTGGGGAAAGCATAATCAGTTTAATGTGCTTATTATAAATGTGAATATTAAATATTATACAGAAACGGATTCTTTTTTTTATCTTTTTGATTTGTTCATTGCAGATTCAGCACATGAAAATGTAGGATGGCACCCTTGTTTTGTACTTTTTTAGTTTGTGTTGGTCAATTCAATGAGTGTCATGAAACAAACCCTGAAACAAACCCTTTATATCATCGCTGTTTATTGAAGAACAGGTTTTTCCAAAAGAGCAACATTACAGGAGAGAGAAAAAAACTTTCAGGTAAGAGGAAGTCACTGTAAAAAGAGTTTATTTTAGGTCTTTTGTAGAATTTCTGGTCCATTCATCAATAAATTGTGACACAGTGTAAGGGATAGTTTGTGTGTTTAAATTATGTATTAAATTAAAAAATCGACAAAAAATTAGATTTTTCTTTTCTTTTTCTTCTGTGTGAGCACAGAGAAGCTTGTTGATGTCCATGTCAAGCTGAATGAACTTCTAGCAGCACTGAATTAACATTTTTAACCTACACTGATTTCAGAAGATTCCCAGGATTTCTCAGGAGATTTAAAGTTCAGTCCCCAGTGATTCCACAGTCGTCCACGGTCAGGAGTCCCAGAGAGCATAATTGGCCTCGCTCCTGCTGGATGGAGGGGGTACGGTGACTCTTCTGCCACCTCCCCCACCCACCCTCTCTCCCTCCCTTCCATCAATTAGCACAATGTTAGCCAACACTGGTGTCTGTTAGCCGATAGCTGTGACAGAATTGGCAGAGACAGAATCTCCTCCAAGCGTGTTGAGCTTCAAAAGGGTGTCGTGGCCTTCATCCTCCAGGCTGAGGCAGAGAGACCTACCTAGTGGGTGGAATTGGCCTCGAGAAAATTGTGTAAAAAAAAAAAGATAGAAGAAGAAGCAGAACAGGAGAGAAAAATTCATATTCATGGCCTCTGTGGACTTTTTTTAACTTTGGAAAAACTTCAGTGGAAAGTACAGTAGAACACTGACTTAATTATGCTCTGTCTCAAATCACTGTGCTGATTACACGCAGGCCATCCATTATAAATGCATGAATGTGGACAAGTTACTCTCTTCCCACTTCTCTAGAACATGAGTAAGTAAAACCCATGCACAGTGAAATAGTGAAATTACACTGAGAGAGCGAGAGAGAGAGAGAGAGAGCACGAGAAAGAGAGAACGAGAGAGAAACCTCCTAGCTTTGAAGTATAAGCAGGATTGAGATGTGACGATGCCTGTTCAAAGTTAGCTCTCCGCTGAGTTCCTCCGTAACTGCGAGTTACTGAACAGTGCTTTGGAGGAAGGATCCGGAAAGATGATGAGCAGAGGAGGCCTGTCTGCGCTAAAGCGAAGGCTCCGAGATGAAACAGGAGCGGGCATTAAATATACATGCTGCCTTGTAAAGGTGTCCCAGATTTTAGCAGGCTGCTTTTGTGGATCAGAAATGTTAAAAGTGAACATGAGATGTGGGGGTGCGTTTCCCTGCTTTGCTGACATGCTATTTGATCTGCAATAATTGTAAACCCACAGAATTTTCGACTGTCAGATCACAGAATCACGGGCATATTGTAATAAGCGCGTGCCGCATGTTTGAATAGGCTGTGGTGAATGGGCACAGTGCACATTCTTTCAACAGGAGGAAATGGAGAGAAAATATTTTGCCAGTGAGATTAGGCTGGGTGAGCCGTTTCAGCGCCTTTGATAGTCAAGGTCAGAACCATGTGTTCCACATCCAGTTTTAATATTATTACCAATCGCAGTGTTATTTGTACGACATGTAGACTGTGATCTGACTGTGTTGATCCATTTATAGTCTTGCAGAGGTCGGTAGGTACCATGCACAGTGTTTTTTCTAAGGTGTGTCTTAGGGACAGTTTCATATACAGGGATTAATCTAGTTTCAAAATAATTTTTAATTGGGATTTTTCCATTGAAAGAAAAAAAATACAGTTCACAACTAGGCTTAATTCCTTGTATGGGGAAATGAACCATAATGTTTTTTCTCTCTGGTTTACTAGCACTATGTGTTGGCAAGAACCTGGCAATATGATACATATCACAATGCAAGATTTGTGATACAGTATATTGCAATATATATAGCTATACTGTAAGCAAGGTCATATAGTGCAAAAGTGAAAGAAAAGGGAGAAAGTGAATTTTTTTTTTTTACTGGTCATCCATTCAGGATCTGAAGGCTATGGCACTGCTATCTAATAATGTGACCTGGGGTTAAACTCAACCCCAAACATTAACCACCAATCTTATAATAATTAAAATTTGATACTGTTTTTGAAAGTGATACAGTATTGTAAAACATAGAGCTCTGGGAAAAAATAAGAGACCACTTCAGTTTCTGAATCAGTTTCTCTGATTTTGCTATTTATAGGTTTATGTTTGAGTAAAATGAACATTGTTGTTTTATTCTGTAAACTACAGACAACATTTCTCCCAAATTCCAAATCAAAATATTTGGAAAATTAGAAATGGCTAAATGGCTTTCAGACCTCAAATAATGCAAAAAACAAGTACAAATTATAAAGTTTTAAGAGTTCAGAAATCAATATTTGGTGGAATAACCCTGGTTTTTAATCACAGTTTTCATGCATCTTGGCATGTTCTCCTCCAGTCTTACATACTGCTTTTGGATAACTTTGTGTCACTCCTGGTGCAAAAATTCAAGCAGTTTAGTTTGGTTTGATGGCTTCTGATCATATATCTTCCTCTTGATTATTTTCCAGAAGTTTTCAATTTGGTAAAATCAAAGAAACTCATCATTTTTAAGTGGTCTCTTATTTTTTCCAGAGCTGTATTTCAACAAATTGATATTTTCTACAATTCTGATGTTTAGCAAGTGTTTTTTTCTGGGTTTGATTAGATCCATCCCTTCTGTTTAATCAATCAATAAACAAAACCAGGATCCAACAACCATTCCTGATTTGTTGTCCGTTGAAGACTTTAGAATAATGCTGAGAAATCTGCGGAAAGGAAATATCTGTAACTGTTCTGTGCATTTGCTTTAGATCAAAGATCATAGACTACTGCATGGTCCCCACATGGCCTGGAAAATCTGGAAAACCTGGACATATTACAGATTTGTTTCCCAGTCCTGGAAACACTTGGAAAATGAGAAAATTGCTAAAAATATCCCGGAAATGTTAGGAGGTCCTGAAAAGTTTGAGCTACTGAACCATGGAGATCTCTACTTTAAACTACTGATGTCCTATTGTGTTTAATGCTGTGAATGGGTATGTAAATCCCTGCTCATTATGCAAGTATTTGTCATTGATAAAAAGGACATTAACATGTGTCACACATATTGACAAGCTTTACTGTTAGCAACTATTAGGATTAATGCCTTTTTTACGAGCTAGCATCAGTCAGTTATACTGAGTCTAGCTGCATGTAATTTGTTTCCAATTTGATAACAAAAATACAAATACATGACATAAAAACACTATTTACACACGTATTACTAGTCAGTTTGACAAAAAAACTATTTACTATAACTTTACTATAACTTTTACTATGTTCATATCTTGCATCTAACTTGACTACTACTTTTTAGTTGCACACAAGGATATAATGCATATGTAATGCACTATATTGAATATTTAAATATAGCATGGCATTTGAATATAGTAACAGGTGTTGAATATATGGGTGTTTAATGTTATGCAATAATGATTTGATTCACATCACAGAAAAAAGCAACAGACCACCCCTAGAACAGCCCCCTAGAAATTTTACTTGCTAATGGGTTACATGTAGTTTAATTCTCCTCTTATGTTTAACTGTAAGGAGCAGCAATAATATTCCTGAGTTAAATTTACCTGTAACATCTTTACCCATCTGAAAGTATTTGTTCCATTAACACTGTCTTTAGTTTAATATGAATGTAATACAAATGTATCCAGTATTTAGATATACAGCTCTGAGAAAAAACAAGAGATCACTTAAAATTATGAGTTTCTTTGACCAAATTTTATTTGACCAAATAAAAATCTCTGGAATATAATCAAGAGGAAGATGGATGATCTCAAGCCGTCAAATTAAGTTGAACTGCTTGATTTTTGCACCAGAAGTGACAGAAAGTTATCCTAAAGCAGTGTGTAAAATTGGTGGAGGAGAACATGCCAAGATGCACGAAAACTGTGACTACAAAAAGGGTTATTCCACCAAATATTGATTTCTGCATATTTTTTTATTTCAGCTATTTCTCATTTTCTGCAAATAAATGCTCTAAATTACAATTACAGAAATGCTGTTTGTAATTTATAGAATAAAACAACAATGTTCCTTTTACTCAAACATATACCTATAAATAGCAAAATCAGACAAACTGATTCAGAAACTGAAGTGGTCTCTTATTTTTTGTTTTCAGAGTTGTATATAAAAAACTTTCTGTCTCAATTCTGAAAAGAAAACCTAATCACTTCTAAATAGTCTAAAATTTGTTATATTTCTATCCATTATAGGCAAGATTTGTGCTAGATGTGCTAAAAGTGACCAGAAGAGCATGTGTGTTTGTGTAAAACAAACAATTGTAAATTTACCTTGTTATTATACTATTTAATACATGTAAAAAAGTTTAGGTTTAATGTTCCAATAATAGTGAAAAAATATTTTCCCTGTATTTTTATATTTTAAAACAGGTCACATAACTTAACAGGAGGGTTATGACCCATGCCTGTCCTTGATTTTATAATCACTGGAAACTAAGAAAGCTGCTGATGTGATTGATTGGTCATTGACTGGCTTGTCACAGTTACTGAGGATCATAGAATGTCCTGGAACAGAAACTGGATTAAAGGTCCAGATTTGAAGACCTCTGGTCTAAGGTTTTCTGAGTGGAACTGAGGAAGTACATTTTTCATTTTCATCTTCATCCACCTTGTAAAAGTTTCATGGGTGTATTGTCTGTGTGACTGCTTGCACCCCTAGTTCAATACAATAATAATAGTACATAGAATAACCAATGACCCTGTTTGTATTAAATTGTTATGAACTTATATTAAGAGGTTTTCAATATGTTTATTATTATAGTATGTAAAGTCAAAGTTCCTGTGCCCCCTTTTAAAAAAATGTTGTTTTAAATTTATCTGTAAATACAACCAATTGTTTTTTGTATATATATTTGGAATCTCATTATAAAAACATTTGATGTTTGATGAGTTCGATTTTGACGTACAGTAAAGGTGTATAAACACAAACTTTTTTTGTTTTGGGCAGCTTGGTCTGCGACACAAGGCTCTGTGTGTGTGTGTGTGTGTAAGAGTGTGTGAGAGTGGATTAGCTGTGTGCTGTGATGTGTGTTTGTGAACATCTCTGTAAGTGAGATGCGTTCATGTTGTGTTTGTCAGCTCTTGTAGCGATGCTGTTTTAATGTGATTTCTGTGGGGGAGCGCAGTGGGAGACGTGTCACTCTCGGCAGTGTGTCGCTGATCTCTGTGTGCGTGTGTTTGTGTGTTTTTCCCTTCAGGTCCTGCAGGGAAGGTGCTGAAGCGTGCCCCTCGGCGTCGGGGCCAGCAGCCCAAGCTTCTGAACAGCCCGGAGGACAGTCTTTACTACAACCAGCTCAACGTGAGTTCAAAGCCCCAATAAAGCCCTTTGTCCGACTTTGTTTCCAGATGATAATACAATTAAAGGTACCTGTGCCAGACCCCCGAGCCGCCCCGGTCCTCCCTCCTTCTCTTCCTCCTCACCACCAGCAGCAGCAGCAGCAGCAGCACCACCACCCCCTCGCTCCTCATCTGTTGTCTCCAGCATGGGCTTCTGCTCTTTATCTGTTGCTTTCATGTGAGGATGTCTGCCTTCACGGTGAATAATTGATGTGGTTTATCAAAGCCGAGCAAGATGCATGCTTCATCAGGCTCACCCCAGCCCTCTTTGATCAAAAAAAATTATGCTGTGACTTCTGATATTATCAGCATCTGCTCGCATTCAACACAAAATCACTTTGAATTAAAAATTAATGATTCTCTCTCTCTTGCGCCCGTTCGTTCGTTCGTTTGCTCGTCTTTTCTGACTCTCTGACTCTCTGTGCTTGTGTGTGTGTGTGTGTGTGTGTATGCCTGCATTTGTGTGTGTGTATGTGTCTGTGTGTGTGTGCTCTCTCTACAGAGAACTCTAGATTACCAGGGGAGCAAGAGGAAGCCCAGAAAACTTGGGTAAATAGCTGCCTTTCCTACTTTCTCCTCACCCCCATATCTAAACAGAACAGGCCCTTTGTGGAAGTGAGGGATCCAGAGACGGATTTTGTTTTCCGCTAATGTAAATTCAGAGCTCAAAATAAGAGGCTTTTAAATAGCTCCCGCGTTTCTATTATTCTTGGGAGGGAAGAAAAAAAAATGGTACATCAATGTGAATTTTAATTGTGAGATACATACAGTATGTGACCCCTCTTTCTCTCTGTCTCTCTGTCTTTCTCTATCTCTGAACTAAAGCCTGTCTCAGTTTGCCAGGTTGGTTTAACTGGATGAGTATTAATGCCTCTCTCTCTCTCTCTCTACCTCACTCTCTACCTCACTCTCTCCCTCTCTCTCACTCGCGCTCGTGCTCTCATCCGTGCTGGCTATCAGTGCTTCCATTTAAAGGATTAACATTTACTCGCTCTTTGTCCCCGGAGGAAAATAAAGAGTAACATTCATGTGAGAGAGAGAGAGAGCTGCCTAACCCTTTTCTTCCCCGTTTTTTCTCTCTCCAACTCCCTTCTTCCATTACACCTCACTCACTCACTCACTCTCTTTCTCCCGTGCTTTTACTTTTCTCATTTTTTATCTTCATTTCTCTTGTTGTAATTTCCCCATCTCAGGCAGATCAAACTCCTGGACGGAGAGGACGAGTATTATAAATTGCTCTCTACAGCGGAGTCCATCCCTGAGGAAGAGTTCTCCTCCCCTCCTCCTCCTCCTCCTCCTCCTTCTTCCGGTCCCACTCCAGCTACGCCGCTTTCCAGAGGAGCACTGGTCAGTCAGAGCTGAACTGGAACACACTGCTGTGCCTCGGACTCAGCCTGAGCCTCAGCCCTGCCCACAGCAGGTGAGAGGTTTACACAGCTCTTAGAAACAGACCTCACACACACACACACAAACACATACACACACACAAACACACACACACACTGCACGTTTTACTCCACACGTCTGTGGTAAACTCTTTTTTATTTAATGTAATGCAATGCAGTTTCAACTCAGCCCACCCAGCAGTGAATCAGTCCTTCCACAGTGAGAATATATATTTTTTACAAGCCCAAGTCCAATGAAGTTTCTTAGATTTACTCTGATTAATTGTACTTTGATTACAGCATAAACCCAATATATATATATATATATATATATTATATATATATATATATATTTTTTTTTTATTTATATATATATATATATATATTTTTTTTTTATTTACTGTATTTTATGGACTATAAGGCGCACCATATTATAAGGCGCACTATCAATGAACGTCTATTTTCTGGTCTATTTTTAAAACATATGGCGCACCTGATTATAAAACACATTTTAAGCGACAATAGTAAGGAAAAAGGGTGTCGCCATTTTTCCCTTCTAATGGGGAAGCAAACAAAACTGTAATTCTTAAAAAAAAAAAAACTAATGAATTTTTTTGGTAGTCGACTGATCTTGGTAGTCGACGTTTATTTTTTTGATTAGTCGATGAGTCAACGATTATTTTGTGACATGAGATTGAACATGAGACAGTTGAACATGAGATTTAAGAGGCATTTAAATGTCTAGATGTTTTTTAAACATGAAAATTACTGATATTTAGTGATTAAAATTGTAATCTGTAGTGTTTGGGCACTTTTAGAGTTGAGTGTAATCTGTGTGAGTGAGCCATTTACCCATCTTCCATTGCGCTTCTGTCCCCAGCACTTTGTATAATTCAGTACTGTAACAAATTAACGATTAGTCGACAGTGAAATTTGTAGTAGACATATCTTTACACGTTTAAAATTTTAACAGTTTAATTTTATCTCTTAATATACACCCATCGACATTGAATTTACAAATACCACTTAAAACTTTACTATGTCAAACAGAAGACCCTGATGCTGTTTTTTTTAAGTGATGAAAAAAGGAATGGTGATGTTACAACAGTATCACCCTAGCAAAGTCAGGTATCAAACCCACAACCTTGTACAAAAAAACAGCACTTTATCCACTGAGTGTTTACAGTCATTTACAGAAATCACAGAAGTGTTTTATTTTTCAACATTTCCTTTTTTTTTTTACTTAAGATGTAAAAGCCCTGTGTTTATCTTCCTCAGCAGTGCAGGGCTTTTTTGTTTAGTTGTTTGTACTCAGACAGAATTCAAATTAAAGTGCTCAAACCAAAAAAAACAGTGCTTAAAAAGACACACCATCTATTTTTCAATTAGAGTGCTTACTCAGCCTCAGCATCACTATCAGCTGCTTCACGTACAAACACTTTATTTCTCTACAGTGGGAACAACACTGGCTCAGGATTAGAACAAATTAAACTTGAGCTGTTTTAATATCTCTCTCACTCTTTTCTCCCTCTTTTTCCTCACTCTGAACCACTTTCACTTTTTCTTTGTAGTTTTTTTGCGTTTTAAGGGAAAAACACACTTTGCTTTGATATACATGACAAATGGTGCAGATGTTGAAGAAATAAATAGAAAAGTTAATGACGATGCACATTTGATGGGGGATTTGGAGTGTATCCTGTGGTGCAGGGGGATTCCAGCTTCATGCTGAACATCAGGGACTTTTTTGTTCCAGATTAATCACAGTTCAGAGGAGAGGGCTTTAATATGACTTTGTGTCCAAGCTTTCCTTTCTCATTCTTGTCTCATGCTAGAGCACAGACAGACAGGCAGACAGACACTGACCAATGTTCTAACTGCATTCTTTTGAAGTCTGCTTAAACACAATGCACAAAACATATGATATATATGTTTAATATATACACTATCTGTGTAGTTTCAAAGCAAAGTACACTTTATGTGTTTCATAGGATTCTTTTAACAAAGTTGATCCATTGTCACCCACCTCTCCACCCATTCACCCCTCCACTTACTTACTCACCCACACCACTACCCACCCACTCACGCACCCCTAAACCAATTAACTCCACCTACTCACCCACCCATTTACTCTTCAACTTCTACACCCACTTACTGATTCATTCATCCACCCACTCACTCTCTCGTCCACCCACTCACTCACTCTCCCACCCCTACAACCACTCACTCTCCCACCCCAAAACCCACTCACTCATCCACCCACTAACCCACTCACTCTCTCACTTCTGCACCCACTCACTCACCCATCCCAACATCCACTCACTCTCCGACCCCTTCACCCACTCACTCTCCCACCCCTACACCCACTCACTCTACCACCCCAGCACCCACTCACTCTCCCACCCCAGCATCCACTCACTCTCCCACCCCAGCACCCACGCACTCTCCCACCCCTACACCCACTCAGTCACCCACCCCTACACCCACCCCTACACCCACTCACTCACCCATCCCAACATCCACTCACTCTCCGACCCCTTCACCCACTCACTCTCCCACCCCTACACCCACTCACTCTCCCACCCCTACACCCACTCACACTCTCACCCCTACACCCACTCACACTTTCACCCCTACACCCACCCACCCACTCACACTCTCACCCCTACACCCACCCACCCACTCACACTCTCACCCCTACACCCATTTATCCGACTATATATTCATCTATCCACCCATCTATCCATGCATCCATGTGTCTTAACCAATCTACTGTATACATTACACACCTCAGTGCATAATATTAAACAACGTTCCATATTCTTTTTACTGTAATGTTTACAATAGCAGAGGCACAGGCGTTTTTGTGGTCATGTTAACGGTTAGTTTTTTTTTTTTTTTCATGGCCATATGGGCCAGACATAATGACCGTAGCAGTAGAAGCGGTGAATGTAGAGCAGAAAGCAGGAGGTTCACAGCGAGAGGACCTCCCATACTTCCCTCTGGGGCTGTGTGTGTGCCCTTATCGAGTCGGCCCATATCTCCATTTCAAAGCCTCCTATCCACTTAGAAAGTTGAGGAAGCCTTACAATGTCTATTCTGTAATTTAGATTTGCGATATCCTTCTTTCATTAAATGTAGCTTATCAAACTAATAACGATAAAATCATTAAATCGAGGCCTCCTTGAGGAGTCAGATAACCGGCTTCCTCTCTCTTGATCTCCCCTCTCTCAGCAAGCGGGAGGGAAAGAGAGAGAGAGAGAAACACAGAGACAGCACCTAAGCAGAGATAAGACTGTTATGATCGCGGTGCGTCTTAGAAACGATCCTAAAACTTCCTCCACCGCCGCGCTCCTCATCACTGTATCCAGACACCTCCACTGATGAAACGCTGCTGTGGTGAAAGTGAGGGAGGGGGAAAAAAAGAAAGTGTTCTGTGAAAAATCAGCAGAAACATGTGTTTTTTCCTGCTCAGATGTGTAGGGCAAAGCTGTGTTGGCATGTAGATTTGTGGCGCTGTTTTTTCAATTTGCATATCATTTACTTCATCTCCTTTTGTTGACACCCCAGGGCCCAGGCAAAGATTTTGATCTTTATAGGAAGGGTGATGGGACTGAGAGTGCGCTTATGCACCCGTATTCTCTCTCTCTCTCTTCCTCTCTCGCTCTGCTTTTCTCCTTTAGAGAAAGCTTTGCCAGCTCTACAGTTTAAGAGTGAAATCTTATTCAAGCTGTAAAAGTTTATTAATGCTATAAATCCAGCATTTGGATTCATTCAGGTCTCATGTTGCTCTGTGTTAATGGTTCAGTAAACTTGACCTTAGCTTAATTTCGATGGTGCTACCAGTTTGGCAAAAGCATTGGCTTGTTATAGGCGATATGTTCAGACTGCCAGCAAATCGGATTTGTTCCTCAAATCAGACCTGTTGAGAAGACTGTCCATACTGTTGTTTTCAAGTGATCACATCGGACATCATAAATGTATTACATTACATTACATTTGGCAGACGCTTTTGTCCAAAGCGACTTACAATAGTCAAGTACAAAAAGTAATAGAAGTTAAAGGTAAAACATCTTTAGATAGGGCCTAAAGGAGGTCAAAGGGAAATAATGGGATAGAGGAGTGAAGGAGGGGAAGAAGGAAAAGAGGTTAAAAGTAGTTAGTTTGTTAGAGGTGTTAGGAGAGTGTGCTTTGACGTTCATTGACGGTCATAGAAGCGCAGCGGCCGAGAGGTACCGTAAGCCTTCAGGAGTGAGTGCAGGTAGGAAGGAGCTGTTAAGTTCTGTCAAAACTAAACTTCTACTGTTGTGCAATTAAACCACCTTCAAACATAGCTTAGATGTGATCGGTGTTGGTCCACTGTGTTGTATCAAGTCCAAAGTCAGTGCAGGGTTTCCCAAAAAATCTTACAGCACTTTTTCTACAGTTTTTTTTAACTGAATTTCTGAAATAAAGTAACTTTTTGATGATATTCTATTTTTCTTAGATGCACTAGTAGAATCAGATTTGGGCTGAAAGTTTAAACATAATTTTAGACTGACCAGCTGACACTTGTGTAGCTTTTGCTTCAGTAACAGTGCTAATTAGCTTCTCCTTTGCATCTCAGGTTCTAATTAATACATTTATTTAAAAAATTCACAAATTAAACCATCTGAACACTGAATTAATTGAACAACAGTGTAGTTTAGTTTAGTCTAGCCTAGTCACTTAACTGAAATTGTACTCTGTGTGTGAGCTTGCTGGATGTCTGCTTCTGAAGCCCTAATTATAATTGCTGCCCACTGTGTCCAGTGTTATACTGGTCTCTCCGGATCTAGAGGTAATTAGAATATTCCTTGTGTATTATATTGCGTCCCTCAGAACCCCTCCATCTGAAATAGGTCACTCCAACAGCCGCGAGTGTCTCTTTATACTACACGGAATCCGCTAACAGAGATCTTGCTCCCCAGATTATTTTGGCCCTGCTTTGGCATGGAAATCAATTTGGAAAAGGCTCTCAATTTTTTTTGTCTTAGTCGTTGAAGTGCTGTGCCTTAGTGGAGTTTTTCCTTTGCTAATTTGCTCCCTCTTTTTGCCATGGGTCGTGGATACCCAGTACCCAATAAAAGCAGCCTGAGACATGCAAATTAGTTGAGTGTGACACCAATTTAAGTAACTTATAAAGTAGAACATAACATTACTTTGTGCATCAGGATGTTTCAAAACAGTATAGAATAAAATGCATATAAAAAAAAGTGTTTCCTACAGTTACTTTGATTAATTTAATGGCAGACAGGATGAACCCCAAATATTTAATGTTTTGTCTATTCAACTTAATTTCATTTGTTAACAGGAAATACATCCATTCCTGCATTTCAGGCCTGCAATACACAGGTAGAATTTAGGGCTAGTAATGAGGTCAAACCAAAACTAACAGGTGATTTGAACAAGTGATTGTAATCAGGATTTGGTACAAAAGCAGTATCCATGAAAGGCTACGTCTTAATGGACCAAGGTAAGGCAGTAGATAATACTAGACAGATATATAGCAGTTTGTCAACAGATGTGTCGAAAATTATTAAATTGTTGAAAAAAAGTGTTCCTTAAAAATTCTTTACTGTTCAACACAGAACACCTAAGGGCAATTCCACTGAATTGATGCCATTTGCTTATTTTAACTCTTCCAAATTAAACTTATTTTTAATCTATTTTTTCAACTCTGAATCTAATAACACATATTTAACTATTCAAAACATGAACTGGTCAAACTCAGGCAGCTTTAATTATTTTTTACAAAGTTTCTAAGCTGAAGATACAAAGTTACATTTTTCTCAGTCCTGTTACCAAAACTCATTTAATGTTTAAAAAGCATGTTTAAAAGCAAGTCTTTAATTTTTTCTCAAGAAAGTCTTTATTTAAAACAAATGGTTGACTTACTCCTGTTACTGGCACTCATTGCTGTTACTGGAACTCACTTTTGTTACTGGCACTCACTCCTGTTACTTTTTATGTTTTGAGTAACAGGACTGAAAGTAACAGGACTGAGTTTTTAGCATAGAATTAGCAAAAACATGGAAAAATAGCTAAATGGTGGCTATGCTAATAGCATGAGGACACTGAGCACATTCAAGTGATTTTCCCAAACTTTGTATTTAAAAAAAACAAATAACATTAATTTAGGTAACAGGATATAAATATATACAGAAAAATAAATGTGGGAACTTAATTTTGGTCCCCCCTCCCATGGTCTTTAGAAGAACCAACTGATGTCACTTCCTGTTGTAGATATGACTTGTAGAATGTGTTACAGTAACAGGAATTATTGAAACCCAGTGACACAAATAAATGTGTATTTTAACTAAAATATTATGGATTTATTATGAAAAAAATGTTTAAAAACATAGATGGGATTTGGACTTACACAACAATGCAAAACATGACAAATCTCTAAAAGATTTTAATAATTATATGGGGACAGGTAACACATGCTATTTTTTGTGTATTTTATTATATATATATTACTTCTTCAATTAGGTCAATGTACAAGACACTATGCTTAATAATAAAATGTATTTTAAAGTAATTTTTGTGCACCTTTATACATGTAATTTCCCTGTGACAGAAATGATAAAAAAGGACCATACAGACTGTTATCAGCAACAGGTCCTGATAACTTGTTGCTGATAACAAATCCAGCAACTTTTCCAGAGACATTCACGAATATTTTACAAGACAATGCAAAACCACATGTTTTCACAGTTTACAAACACATGACCGTGGAAGAAGTGGGTACAGGGAGAATAGGACAAAACAACTCCTGAAACTCTGTTGCCTGAACAGCAGGAATGGATGTATTTAAACAGTGCACAGATGTTGGCCCGACAGAAACAGTAAATGTGTTGGCTCAAACTATTTGCAGTTAAGTTAAAGTCAAAGTAATAATAAGAATCATCGTGTTTTTTTTATTTAATCCTTTAAATAATGTCCCAACCTTTTCTGATATGGGTGTTGCATTTCACAGGGGCTTCACAGTGAATATTAAATTATTAGACTTCCAATCAGAAATGTAAAACTTATAGAAGCAAATATGAAATAAAAGCAAATACTGTTGTGAATGCGATTCTATGTCAAGGACATGCAGGTTATAACAGATTATCACTCGCCCTTTGATATAAATAGTATCATAAGACTGAGGAGACATTTTTTTTGTTTTTTTTGTTACAGGTGTCCCCCTGATAAACACATTCAGTCAAAACAGAGCTGTAGAGCATTACAGGGCCTGCATTTTGCACTGAAGGCCCGAGCCAAGTAAACGGAGTGGGTCGTGCACCTGCTTTCTTTAATACCTCCACATAAAAGCGTGATTGGCCTTTGTTTTCTACTCATTAAAGAGCTGCGCGCATCTGGAGCCACAGACAGACTCGTTTAATGTGGTTCATGTTGTTCGGCACTAAAGTTATTCCTTCCATTTTTTAACTATTTGTTCTAAACTGCGTCTTGTCCCCTTTTTTTCTCCGCTTCACCTTTTCAGATATTTCAGAGGCATAATCCTTCAGTGGAAGGTAGAAAAGTATTTATTGTCAGACAGGATACTCTTTCTCATATTAATAGTGAGGGCAGACTTCAAAGGATGAACACAAATAGACTTGCATTGTCCTGCCTCTATATCCTCCAGAGTTCAAAGAGAGAGTTTGAATAGCAGTGTTTCTAAAGCTTCTCTTTCAGACCTGCTGAGATGTAAAGCAGGTAACCTGCTATTGATACACGCACACACTCACACACACACACTCACACATACACACACACACACTCACACAAATATACATGCGTGGAGTTGCTGCTAAGCGTTTTCTACAAAAGCTTCATACTACAAGCACTATGCAGCATAATCACGTCAGTACGATAAAGCTCTGAATTAAAGCTCTTGCTTGTGTGTGTGTGTGTGTGTGTGTCTTGTTTTCATGGTGTGCGTGTAGTCTTCAGCAGCATAGTGAACAGGTAGTGTAAGGATATCAACAGATTAATGCAGTTACGATGCTCTTAACCTCGCGTGGTGATTGACGCCCGAGTGAGGGACAGGCGTAACAGCCAAACAGATGTCAGATGTGCGGTACAGGGCCTCTGTGTCAAAGTACCCTCCCTATAGACTGCATTAATGAAGAGAGAAAGAGAGAGAGAGAAGGGGAAGGAGATAAAAGAGAGTGTGGAGTATGCACATCAAAGAGTTGCTAATGATGGGAGATGCCATTAGGGGTTGTAGTGGCCTTTGTTTCGGCTTCCTAACACCTGCAATTTGTTGAGGGCTTTCTGTCTGCCACTGAATTACCCGCATTTGCATGACCACTGAGTGAATACAAAAAGGGATAAGAAGTAAGATCCCTGAAGAGTTTGCGTGGGCTATGCCCCAAAAAGCTACTTCACTTCTCTTAAGGAATAGCTGAGTGATTACGAAAGTTGACGAAGCTGCACTGGCCTGAGACTGGCTGAACTATGCTTAGAAGTACAACGTGAAGTGTGTGTGTGTATATAATGAATATATACCGATCAAGAATTTACCATTATGACCACCTCCTTTTTCTATACCCATTAGCAGACACCCTTATCCAGAGTGACTAACAACAGTGCTTCGTTGTTTACTTCAAAATATCCATAGCTAGTTTGTAGAGACTAGGATCAAGAGATACACCAAGCTTGATAATGTTTAGAACCCTAGGAGAGTTTATTTATTTATTTATTTAATTTTTTTTAAAGATTAGTTTAGGAACTCTTTGAAAAGATGAGTCTTTAGTCGGCAAATGAAGATCGCAAGTGACTTTGTTGTTCTTACACCCAGTGGAAGTTTGTTCCACCACCTTGGTCCTCTAGCACAGAGAAGAGTCAGGATGTTTGTTTTCTTTTGAACTTAAGGGATGGTGGTTCGAGCCAAGCTCTGCAGATCTGGCTTTGACCATCATTGTCATCAAGTAGGAAGAAGTTTTGGCTTTGTAGGTCAGCGTCAGGGTTTTGAATTTGATGCGGGGGGCAACAGGAAGCCAGTGGAGGGAACGCAGCAAAGGAGTCACATGACTGAACTTCGAAATATTGAAGATGAGTTGAGCTGCTGCATTCTGAACTAGTTGCAGGGGTTTGGTGGCTTGCAGTGGAAGACCAGCCAGTGGAGAGTTGCAGTAGTCAAGTCTTGAGATGACAAGAGACTGCAGACTGTAATCCGGTAAATCTGAAAACTGCAGTGCTGCTGGAGTTCTTAAACACCTCAGTGTCACTGCTGGGCTGAGAATAGTACCGCCAACAGCATCCTGTGGGCCGCGTCCTGTGGGCAGTTGAGCTCTGCTGAACTTTTCCGCCAAACAGCAGGGCTGCATTCAATGCATTCAATTCAGTGCATGCTGATTGTGTTACATTAAATGTAGCTTCGCTGTTCATCAAAGAAGTTAAGCAGAGCTCAACTTGATTAATATGAATATGGTCACTGCATCTAGCCAATCAGGGAAGAAGAGGCTGCTTCGTCTTACACTCATATACACATATGAGCACCACTCACAAAGGACAGGCACCTTTCAACCACAGAATAGAAGCTAAATGAGAACAGAATATGGATTTATAGAACACATAGATTACAATGAGGTTGATTCAATTCTTAAAATTATGAGTCACCTAATATAGTTTGGACAGTGATTGGACAAAGTTTGCACAGAAACAGAAGAACTACTACCAAGGGTGTCAAAAGTATTCACATTCATTAAGTAGAAGTATAGATACTGGGATTTACAAATACTTCTGTAGAAGTTGAAATATCAACTTTTACCATTTTGCTTAAGTAAAAGTATAAAAGTACTGCTTATTCTTAAAGTGTGAAAGTAAAAGTAATGTAAAGGGAAAAATTACTTTAGAAATTAAAATTTATCCCAGGGATTAGGTTCAATTAGCTCCAAAGCCAGCCAGGCAATTGGAGCGAAATCCTGGGAGGGATTTTTACTTTTTGGCCCTAAATTACACACCTCTACACCTAAACTCTTCAAATACAAACCAATAAGGGTCTGAATGGTATATGTTTATATTTGTTATCCAACCACATCTGGTTATCTTTTTTTTATGTTGACCAGCTGGAATCAAATCAAGCTGGAATGAAATATGAGTAACGAGGCTATTTTTTTTTTAAATGTAAGACGTAGAAAGTACCGATCACTGCACACAAAAGTAAGAGTAGAAGTAAAAAGTTATTATAAAGTAAAAAATAAAAGTATAGATACCCAAAATTTCTACTTAAGTAACAAAGTAGAAATACTTAGTTACCTTAACTGACACCTCTGAGAGCTACAAACTCTTCTAAGCAATCAGTGGAACTGAATGTAGAAACAAGAAGTCAAGAATTGGTCATAATCTAATGCCTTGTCTGTGTACGTAGTGAAGTTCTCGCCCCCTCGATTGGTCTTTAGGTTGAAGTGGAGCAGCACTTTCCGCTGTACCAGTGAGTCTGTGTCACCATATGGGTGAGCCTGTACCCCGTCTCCTCTGAAAATGAGCTTATTTAACGTTGCTGTGCCTGCGGGGGTTGGAGGGAGCTCTGGAGAAAATCAGAGCGTGAAATTGCGATTAGCCCCTGTTGTTTGTACGGACCGAAGGAGGCTACAGGACTTGGCATGGCCGAAGGTGTAACCTGTTTTGTTTGGCCTTGCCGAAGCCCTCCCAGATGGAGCGAGCAGCTGCCATTGAGTAAATGCGGGGTGGGAGCGCGCGGCGAGGACGGCTCAGGCCCCGCTTAGATTCAGGAGGCAAAGCCGCAAATCTGTCCCTCACAGTCAGGAGGAGCAGCCGAGAGAAACTCCTCTAGCTACACGTGCAGATCCCCAGATTCACCTCCACCTCTCTCTCTCTCTCTCTCTCTCGCGCTTTCTCTCTCTTCTGTGTAACTACTGTATTAGGCTCAACACTGCACCTTCTGTCAGGGCTCATAATCCTTAAGAGTTAAAGACACACACTGATTAATAGAACTTCACCCAAAAAAAAAACAAAAAAATAAGTGAATGCAATAGTTGAAGGTCATTTTCCTTAGTCTCTGTTAAAGTAATGATAACTGAGATAAACTTCTCTCTCTCTCTTTTAGAACTACATAACTTTATTATATTAACATATGTGTACTAGTTTTTACAGTAGTAACAGAATAATTTAGAGTAGTTGGTAAAATAACAGGCTCAGAACCTTAAAAGCCCTATTTTTTACCTCAATGTCTAACAAATTGTTAAAGCATTGCGGTTGGTTGGGTCCAAGTGGTGTACTGTTACAAAGGGCTCTGTAAAAAGAGCATTGTGTCAGATCTTGGCTTCCTAGCGCAGGTGGTCGATACGATATTGAAACATTAAGTATCAAATTCATAAACACTACGTTTTGAAGGCCTACTCTTTTTAAAACTATACAGCTTTAACCTATATGACTTTTATGACTAAAGAACCTAAATTAAGACCAGTATAAAAATATTTATGCTCTTTTAAACTTCTTAAACACTCTGCTGCACCATACAATAAATATACAGCTTATAACTTTACAGCGGACAGTATGAGAAGTTTCATTTGATTTGCTCCTTTGTCTCCTCCAATGATTAATTCAACATTTTTACTCATATCTTTCCAAATGTTAAAGGCACTGATATTCTGTGCCTACTTTTAGTGGTGTGTTTTCTTTTTGTCTTTATTTAATATTTGTTATGTAAGTTTTAAATGCTTCTCTAATCAAATAAAAACCCAGTAATTCATATTTTCATATGAAAGACAGCAGTTCATAGTATGTATATTCAAGGCTTGGTTAAGTAACTAATAATAAAAATGTTAGTACAGGAATAATGGGTGGTTGTACTGGGGTTTGAATGCTACAAAGGAGCTTATTGAAAAGACCAGTATGTATTTTTTCAGATATTGATACTTGTTAAACCAAGATTAGATACATTTCTTGTCCAGCAGTCTGTTGTTGTCAACCATCTGACCATTCATACTCATATGCCATCTCTACATTATAGTAGTTTGGGTTTCTTTGCCTCTCTTTCATGTTTGCTGTGTGAGTTTGTTGTGCAGCTCATTTTGGGCTGAAATGAGAATATCACACAGTAATTACAATTTTCATATGAAAGAAAGCAGTTCACTATAGTTTTGTATGAATAGTAGATCAGGGAGTCCTTGAACTGAGTTGTTTTGTGTTTTTTTTGCAGAAAAATGTGAATAGTAATTAAAAGCAAACTCTGAATTTCCAAACGCAACATTTGATTAATTCAGAAACAAAGGGGGTCTCACTTTTCCCAAGGCCAAACATCCCAATCACAGCCAGCCTTTAAATATTCTTCTAAAAATATAATGCGTACAGATTTGAGAAGCACACACTGCGGCGTCCCCGTTTCACGAGGCTGAAACTGACGGACCTGGGGAAAGCGCAGAACGTGACCCCGGCAATTACCCCGCGCTGACAGCCCCCCGGCAGCCCACAGCCAAGTTGCCACACACGGAGCCGGGGAGCTGCTGTTTGGATGTTGACCTCTCCCTCCTCTCGTGACCCCCGGCCTGTCTGCGCACCGCCCAGGCTCGGCCTTTAAACGCGCAGCCTTCGCTTTTTGCCTGGCAGCTCGAGGAGAGGCGGCCGTATCGGGTTTCAGGGGAAACTGTTGGAGGCTGGGGAGAGCGGAGTTGGGCTGCAGCGCATTGGAGGCTGAGTACAATGGCAGCTTTCTGTCAGGCAGGGACTTCAAAGGCTCGCTGAGTGACTGCTCTGAGTTAGACTTTGTTGTAGATCACTGAGGAAATTCACAGATGTTTTCTCATACGAGACACCATTACAGCGGCTCAAGTACCCGGTAGCCCCGAGCATTTCTCTCTCTTCTCTCATTTCTCTCTCTTTCTATCTTCCCTGCTCCGTCTCTCTCGCGTTCCCGTGCTCCCCTTTCTAGTGTGGGAGACAGATGTGGAACCAATTTTTTTCTCTTTCTTCTTCTTCTGCAGTCTGTCCAGAGAACATGAAAAGTTAGACAATTTATTCACTTTGACCTGTCTAAAACAGAGGCTCAAATAAAGTGCTGGAAATGTCAGTGCTTTTAGCTTTCTTCTTTATTTTAAAGTGATGCCGCAGTTCTAGTTAAGTTCTAGTTAAAGAGTTGTTATTTAGTCATTTGGTAATAAAAGGCAGCTTAAACTGTGTTTAATCAGACTTGTGTGTGATTTTAAATTAAAAAAAAATGTTGCATTGATCATTTATTTTTTTGATCATTTTCCCATAATGACTAATTAATCTCTCTCTCTCTTTCTCTTTTGCTTTTTCTCTCGCTCACAGATTGCCTTCTTCAATTCCCAACCAATGAATGGTATTAACTACACTCAAAGTTGGGACATTGTATTTTATATATTTGATATTTTTGATTTTATGATTTTAAACAACTCCATGTTTATGATTATTGTAAATACTGAAGCTGAAACTTTCTGTACTGGATTTTTTTGTTGTTTGTAGGCAAATGGCTGGCCTTTACACTTTAAATAATAATAAGAAGAATCTCTTTTTTGTTGTAAAAAGAGGATTCTAAGCACCAGGTTATGTGTTATAATTTTGTTTTGCTTTAGTTTTGTGATATTTCAGAATTGTTCAATTGAATTTTATTAGATTTGTACACTCATTGTTATATGTTTTTTTTTTTTTCAGTTTATTCAGTCTGTATGTAAATGTTTCAGTGCTGTGACAGAGTTTCTGTATGATTCTACATTCTACACTGAAACGATTTAAACACACTGGTAGACTGAATTTCTAATTCTAGTAAAGGAGTAATGGGGCTCTATACTGCCTGTATTTGTAGTTTGTGTAGTTGTTCATTTACTACAGTCCAGTAGAGCACAGTCAAACTGGAAATGCTTGCTAAGGTAACATGCTAAAGTGAACAGTGAAGTTTGACAGGATGTAAACATGACTGAAATTGTGTGTGTGTGGGTTGGGGGGCGTTGGGGGTGTAAAGTTGCCAGTCATACTGTCATATTTAACATGTTTGTACCACATTATCTGTTTGTACCACATTATCTGTTTGTACCACATTATCTGTGAGAAATAAAGTTGTTTAAGAAGCTTCTTAATGAAAGCTGGATGTTATTGCCTGTTATGCTTTTTCAGAATTGCTCTATTAAAAAAGTGACTTGACTAGAAGTTGAATTGTTTTTTAAGCAAAAGTTAAAGAATTCAATTTTGTACTTATAAATTGCAAGTAGTTTATTGTAAAATGTACTACTCAAGTACTAAAAGTAAAAGTACAGTAGTGTGTTGTGTAGGTATTACAGAAAGCAGTGGAAAGTTATCAGAGTGAAAGGCAGAATGGGAGCAGACTGTTCTTCTTATAAGATCAACTTTATTACTTAATTATAATTTGGAATTTATAGTTTGGAATAATTCCTAACATTTTTGTAATTGTATTAACAATTAACAATGCAGCAATGAAAAAATGTATCAGAGTAAAAGTATTAAACTCATGGAAAGTATATAGTGAAGTAAAAGAAAAAATAATATTCCAATTGATAAATACACAGCATTTTGGTATTAAATTACAATAGTGAAGTAGTTTTACTTTGTATTTCCATTCATAACCAGGGGCAGACTCAGGCTGATTGAGGGGCAAGGGCAAAATTTAAAGGGCATTTACCCATGGGGGCTGCAATATTCTAGAGGGGTTGTTACTAAAACTAAAGGCCTAAATGAAGAGAATTGCCATCATTGCCAACAATTGTCTTGTACCATGAAAGTTTCTCATTTGAAAGGGCAGCTATATGACACTACATCACATTTATTCCACTGACCACTTCTTTCACCTGTAGGAAAACCCTGTACAGCCCCACATCCCGTTTCTCCCATTTCTGGTAGAAAGATCTCCCTTTGGGACACTGTGTGTTAGGGGTGGCATAGAAGCTCATGTCTTAATATAAAAATGTCAACTTGAGAGGGTAGTCTAAGGGTGTGTAACTTTCCCAATTTAAAACTTTTCTTTATGAAATTAATGCTAGGTTTAACTCCACTTTAAGTCTTTGATGATGAAAAGTGACCCGGCTGTGTTTTCATTTACTATATATTTGCAATAAATTAATTGAATCATTCAGAGTTTAATGATTCTCAATTAACTTGTTTTTGATCATCATATTTTCATAATTTATTTTTTCCTTTCTTGCTATTTGAATAAAACCCCTTTTTTGTATCACTACCCTATTAATGCACAGCATGGGTCAAAAAGTACCTGCAGTATTTTTCTTTTAATCTTCATGTTATTTTATGTATGGCATCTTGTTTTATAAAGAAAAACAGCTTTTGTATTTTTGAGCACATTTTTCAATTGTTCTAAAATTACTTTAGATAATATGAGAGTTAGTAGATTACTCACTTACAGAAAGTTATAAGTAATTATTATTTGTTTTATTATTATTATTATTAGTTTTTTATTATTATTAGTTTTTTTTTATCTGCACCATGATTTTTTTAAAGATGTTGATCCTTTGACCTCATATGGAGACACTGCCTGTACCATCTACTGATCACATGACAACTGTTTAAAAACAAAATGCTGGAATCCCAGTCAAAGGTTTCTACAGCCATTCCAGGCAGAAACATGGATGAGGAAGTGATTCTCATCAAATTTGATGTTTAAAGCTTTATTATTTACATATAGAAACGTATTATTTATACAGAAATATAAAGACTGTTTTCTGTTCATAAAGTATTAAAGCGAATATGAAAATGATCAGTGGTCATCAAAAACAAAATATAAAAAAATACTTGGAATATTCAGTCATAAAACTAATTGATGTCAAAAGACTGAATGAACGAAATAAAGAATGAATAAAAACTCAACCAAAAGTGGTTGGTGTGGCAAAGTGGATAACACCACACCCTGCCAGTGAGCTACCACATAATGTGGGAGACGAGGGTTCAATTCCCGCACTGGGTGACTATGCTGTGCTACACTAACAAGACTCCTCACACTACACTGGCCCACCTCTGTACTATGAGTAATCTTGTAAGTCGCTCTGGAAAAGAGTGTCAGCTAAATGCCTTAAAGCTACAAAAAATCTTAATCAAAAAGAAATAACCTGGGAAATTAATTTGTTGTGTATTGTTGTGCATTAAAGGGGGGGTGCATATGTTGTGCATCAAAGAGTCCCAGCACCTCTAAAAATAAAAGTACAAGTCCCTTAGCCTCTGATAAGCTATACAGATGTTAAAACCAAAGAAAGTATGTGGCTGAACATATTGTACCCAACAACGAAAATGCAGCAGTATGTATATGTTTATTTAGTTTAGTTTGGTTTAGTTACGTTTTTAGTCTGATCTGAATCCAATATATTCTAATTCCTCTGACACTGACCCCAACTGTCTTGTCCTGAATGTCACCAATAGTTAAACATGTTAACTTATTTGTAGAAAAAAAAATACACTTATCATTGGATGTTTGTCAGAAAGTAGAATCAACCCGGGCTCATGTTACACCATTCTAGCCATCCACTGTTTTTTGAAATTGGTGATGCTTTGTGGAAATGTTATTTGTTCAGTAACTGCAACAAAAATTGACACAGAAAGTACACTTTATATAGAACCTAACAGATTATAAAGTATTATAGAGCTCCTATAGAGATCCTAAGGGTGGTCAAATGGTAAATATACGTGAGCTTTTAAGTCTAATTCATTCTGACATTGAAATCGCTGCTAATGGTTATTGCACAGTTGTACATAAGGAGTTAAGCACAGCCCTCACACAGCTGATGTTAAAGTGTCTCACATTGTTAAAGGTGAAGTGGGGGGAAACAAGAATTGCTAAATTGAAATGTTGGGCATCCGTGACAATCCTCTGTGGGCTGCAGGAAAACGGAGATAGCCTTTGGGCCCAGCGGGAACCCCCTTTGCCCCATGACTGTGTGTGCAAAGCCGTGGGAGAGGACTAGGAGTGCTAATCCCTTCAAAGCAACCGATCCACTTCAAAATCAGCAACTGCAAACTTTCGGGGGACAGTGGCGGTTCTGAAAACGTGTGCTGTTTCTAATTGCTTCTGTCGCTGATCCTTACACAAGCCCTATGTGATGAAATTTACAATCAGTGTTTTTTACTTTAACACTCTGAAGTTCTGCTCATTTTAGCTCTTTCAGCACTGTCGCTTATAAGTAAGTACTCATATATACACATAGTGGGGCTACCAGGCTAAGGTGTGTAGAGGTCACTGAGGTTCCACTAAACTGATAAAGTCTTGAGGAGCTTATAGGAGGCGGGAGGGTGGGAAGGCAAGAGGGTGGGGAGGGGATTGAAAAGTGTTTCCACTTTCCTAAAGATGGGAACTCCTCCCTCCTTCACACAATTTCCCAGTGGCTCAAGTATCCAGGAAAGAGCAGAATAAGACATCATCCTGCTTCAGTCACTTCCACACCTTTAATTAGTCCAGTTAGTCAACGGTGACACCATAATCACTTCACAACCAAACTCCAGAGGAACCGCTTGTCATTTGTTTTGAATTCCCAATTAGGAGGGCTGTTTAAAGTGCTGAGGCTCTGCCAAGCTTTAATTAATGTTAGTTTGTATTATTGCATTATGTAAGTGGTGGCACAGAGCTGTCAGAGAGCGTAAACTGTGCTCTCTATTGTGACGATTAAAACGTGGGACATCTTAAAAGAAGCCGTTATAGCTGAATGAAGTTTACTGAGTGAATTTATAAAGGTACCTTTAATGTACTTTGGACTGAAGATTAAGTGTTTGTGAACACTCAGATTTAGATATTTTACTTTGTTTTCAGCAGGAACAAATGGGAAGGGGAAAGGGAGGGAGGAGGAGGGGGGCTGAGGGGTTCAGGATGATTATGAACTTTGTGTTGAATCCCATTATCCCGTCTCTTTCGCCTCCCCTCGCGAAGCCATCCAACACGCCCGTACCAAGAGATCTCTCGAGATAACACGGTGGCATTGTCGCAACGGGCCACGCTACAAATCCTTAATTACAAAAAGGAGGATCGGGTGACTCCGGCATCCAATACGGGGGTCTCCAGGCGGCGAGGGGTCTTTGATCAAGAAAATCCAATTATTTGTGTATATACATTTCCCACATAGTGATTACTTCATTAATTGTCCCGCCTTTATCTCCACCCTTCCCATCCCCCCTAATAATCAGCCCTTTTATCCAGACCAACAAACACACCATAGGAGCTTTGTGGATTCAAAGGATTTGCTTCCCCCTCTCAAAGAGCCGCTATTCTTTGATGATTGGGCAGCGGCAAACTTCAAAGTAATAAATCTTACTCCTGACTGGCTGGCGGCCCACCAAAGTCCTTATCAAATCCTAAGAAGTGATCCTTCAGTCCTCAGATAGTCCAAGGATATCTTGAGGAGAGGAAGCGCCGGGGCTACACTTTTCCATGCATGAGAAGAGGCTTTTTTTCCCTGTCATTTTTAGCAGCGCTCTGTAACCTTCTGCTTTGAGACTGTTGTGGAGAAGACAGGAGAAGGAGAAGGAGAAAGTTAGCCATGGCAGCAGTGGCTGTGCTGAGGAACGAGACTCTCCAGGCGTTTCTGCAGGTTCGTGCGAACTTTTAAACGTTATTGGATTTTTTTACTTTCTTTTCATTTTTTTTTAGAAAGTGTTTGATCTTGTGGGACCTTGTTAAAGATCACATAACAATAGCAATCAGAGTTATCATCGTGTCGTGAGGGCGCTTTTTCTTTAAAAAAAACTGATGAAAAAAAAAAGAAGAAATGAAAACAGAGAGGTTAATTTGTTGATATGCGCTGTCTGAGTTAGACTGGTAGGCTAGTTTTTGAACGTGAGTTAAAGTGAAGATTGATAGAGAGAGACGCTCCTGAAGGGTGGTAGAACTTGCTCCTCAGACTTAGTGTGTCCTTAGTGTTACTTTCTTGCTTTTCTTTTTTTTAACAAGAAAACATTGCTTCTTTTTGACCATCCAGGACCGTACACCCAACTCCTCGCCGGAAAACAGCAAGCATTCCCCTCTGGCGCTGCTGGCAGCTACGTGTAACCGGATCGGCCACCACCACGGATCCAACCCGGCGGACTTCCTCCAGGTCCCGTACGACACCACGCTCGGCTCCCCGTCGCGGATTTTTCACCCATGGAGTAACGAGGCGAGCCCTCAGTCCGCCCTATCCGGCAACTCTTCGTTCGGACTATCCTCCAAATCTCAACTCTCGGCGCACCTGCAGAGCTCCTACGCGTCGCACCATGAGCTCCCGCTGACCCCGCCGGCCGACCCCACGTACCCGTACGACTTCTCTCCGGTCAAGATGCTGCCCTGCTCCATGCAGTCCGCCTGTCCGCCCACCTACGTCCCGGCCGTAACGTACGCGGCGCCCACCCCGATTCCGTCCGCCATGCCGGGTTTCGTGGCGGGACACTCGGGCCTGGTGCACCAGCAGCAGAGACAGCTTTCCCCCAACCCCGGGGAGGACATCCCGTGGTGGAGCCTCCAGCAGGGCAACCACGTGAGCCACCCGTCGTCGCTCGCGCCTCACCGCTTCCCCCTGCAGAGGAGTCTGGTTCTGGGGCACACGGACTTCGCGCAGTACCAGAGCCAGATCGCTGCGCTCCTGCACACCAAGTCCCCCCTGGCCACGGCCCGCCGGTGCCGCCGCTGCCGCTGCCCCAACTGCCAGTCCTCCAGCGGCTCCGGCGGCGACGAGCCCGGAAAGAAGAAGCAGCACGTGTGCCACATCCCGGGCTGCGGAAAGGTGTACGGCAAGACGTCGCACCTCAAGGCGCACCTGCGCTGGCACTCGGGCGAGAGGCCGTTCGTGTGCAACTGGCTGTTCTGCGGAAAGAGCTTCACGCGCTCCGACGAGCTGCAGAGGCACCTCAGGACGCACACCGGCGAGAAGCGCTTCGTGTGTCCGGACTGCTGCAAGAGGTTCATGAGGAGCGACCACCTGGCCAAGCACGTCAAGACCCACCAGAACAAGAAGAGCAAACCTCACGAAAAGTCCGCGGAGCACCACGTCAAACGAGAGGACACGAGACACCTATAAAAAAAACTCTAAATAAAACACAGAAAATAAATCACAAGGAAGACCGTAGACTAGTGCAATACACTGCAGAGGACTCCCAGTCTGCCCAGTGGAACTTTCTCCATCAACCGAGGAGTTGCTTTCTTCTCAACGCTCAAAGCGACGCGCTATCTTGGAACTTTTGTTTGTCCGTTTTTTTTTTTGGACTTGTAAATAATATTTTCAAGTCAGTTTCAGTTCTCATAGGGACTCTGAAGGACGTTTCGCCTCCCTGTGCTGCCCCCATACCACTAACAAGTTTTGAACTTGTGTTAAGATCTCTGTCTTCGCTGGAAGATCTCGCATTCCTGTAAATATATATTTAATAGCTTTTGTTGAAGGAAAGTGTCAGTTTTTCGCTCCTTGTGGGGTGTTTTAGCATGCTACTCAGAACCAACTGTTAAATAAATAAATTGCTGTGTGGAAATAAAGAGTATAACTTGTTCATCCACTTCAAAAAGTTGGCCTCATGAACAGTAAGTGTCGTTAAGCTTGTAAGTGTTTAAAAAAAAAGAAAAAAACTGCTTAGAAATGTTGTAACCCTTGTAAAAAAAGATATATATACCTCCATTAGATGGGAAAAATAACTTTTTAGGCAATATTGTAAAGTTGCTTTATTGCTGAAACCAGAACTTTTGGATAAGTTCTCAGGGCAGAGGAAGTTTAAAGTCCTAGTAAAAATATAGAAGTGAAATATAGATGTTTTCAGGTCTACAAAACTTTAGTTCTGTAACACAAAAAAATATATATTTTGGCTGAAATATACTATGAAAAGTATTTTTTGATTGATGCACAGAATAACACTTTAAAAAAACATTAGTTTGAAGCTTTAAAGAAGTTGATGAAGGTTCTTTACCAATGTAAAGGGTTTTCACCGGATTTTTTTGTTTGATCAAACTGGTCCTTGGTTCTGTGGCACTGCAAATTTATTAGTATAAGTACACATGTTGAACTTCATTTGATGTTTACAGAAGTCAGTCTGTTAGTCAGATGAATGGTTCTATTAATTTAAGTAACTCTTAGTCATTAAAATACTCCAAAATGATCCAAACATCATTTTGTTTGTAATAAGTAACACATATATTTGCAAGTTTAGTTTTAGAATATCAACAATATAAGGAGCTGCCCCAGGACTGCATGTTGTCAGTACCGCATGACAGTATGTGAATACAGATTCTGATAAAATAGAAGGCATGTTGGTTATCTTCACATCTACACTCTTTTGAACTCACCATTAAGTACAGTGTTATATAACCTATATTTGTGGTGTGGGATGATATGGAAATTCCATGATCTTCTTACAGAAATACTTTCAATAGTTTCAAAAGTAAAAAATACTCTGATGCAAAGCTTGTATTCTAGGTTTCCACAGTCTTGTACAATCAAAATCAGAACCAGTTAGAAACCTTTTTGTGGAAAAGTTTTAGGAGTGTGCTGAGTGAAGTTGATCTTCTGCTGAAGCCTTTATGACACAGAAGCTCCAAGAAAAGTAACAGATCTCCATTCACCTTAGTACCAATACTAATATTCAACTGATAAATCCATTCTCCCTTTGAAACTTAAGTTCACAATCTTTCACAATCTCAAGAAAACATAAATTGTCTAGTTATCTCCAGCACAGACGGGTTGGTTTATTATTAGATTATGATTTCTGAATGTTTATTAAATAAACAAAATGTGATAAATCAGAACCTGATAGGTAACAGAAAAAGACCGAAGTTACAGAAAAAATGTTTTATGTCAACATTCAGGCGGATGCAAAACAACCAAATAGCTAAGTTTTGACTGAATGACTAAAAATAACACAACACTGGTAATAAATATTACTGGTACAAAAGACTTAATACAGGTATATTTTACTGGTATTAAAAGACTTAATACAGGTTTTTTGAGAAAATAGGTATTTGAAAGTCCCCTACCGAGAACAAACGTTCACATTTGAGAGCATAACTTATGTTTATTTGTTTAATTCAACATATTAGGAAAAATGAAAACATGTAGCATTTATTTAGCTTTATTTTTTCCTTTTTTTCCTTTAGTTTCTTAACAGTGTTAAACAAATACAGCAGCATAAATTGCTATTTTGACTAAGCTAAAAACAAAACAAAAAAAAACTGTGCAACAATAAGTTCTAAGTTATGTCACCAAAAACACTTTTGGAAAAGTGTTTTTTGTTGTTTTGTTTCACAACTAAAAAGTGTTGTTGTTTTTTTTTTTAACTCTGTACTGTGGAGGATTTCTTAACTTCAATTAGAAAATCAACAGACTGTCATTTAAACAGGGCTGTTGAACTACAGTGTAAAAATCACAGGAAAACATTGCAGCCCTTTTGTAGTAATGGAGTAATTTGCCTTGCAAGAGCGCCCCCCATGGTAAGTGACAATCCATGCTACTAATACAGCAGCATAGGTGTTCAGTTTTTTGTTTTTTTTTCTGAACAATAATTTATTATAAGACATTGAGTGAGTTTATAGCTTATGGTAGTCTATTACTTTTATTCCAAACACATACATTTTGATAAAACTTTTAATATTTAAAAAAGGCATGTTCTGTATTCTGACAACAAAACAGTGGCAGTTCTGTGAGACCAGCCAGATCATGTAGATGTAAAAGTTCACCAGTCTAGTGCTTGCAGAATTTACCTGATTTTCATTTTTGTTATCATTATAAATTATTAAGGACTCTTTGGACTAATTTTCCAGACTAATTAAAGACAGACATATATGTGCTGAGAAAATCCCAGTGCTAAATATTCCAGTAAAAAATGTGCTCAGAGTTTAATGTATTTAAAAACGCTCTTATACAGATACAGATGGTACTGTCAAATCTTTTAGGGGTATTTTGTCTTTCAAAGATCAAGATCTAAAATATTTTTTATTATCCTTCTCTTTAAACGATCTTAGGGGACTCAGGAGAACATATATTACATTCTCAATATTAGAGTTATTATGAGAATACTGTTCGTTCTGGCCCTCAAAACTTTCCCATCTTAATCACTTTTTATTTTGCATCATGCGTGTCCAGCCTCTCCTGGCAAGTTGCACGAAAAGCTGCACACATGACAAGGTGGACAATGATAGGATAGACAATTGTAAGGGAAATTTAAATTAAAACTAGACATTTAATACTGACCTAGACTTGCAGACATATTGAATTGTTTATGGTGACTTTTTCTGTTTTAAAGATAAATTTAACTTTTTTTAAATAACCCTGATCTCTTACCATAACAGCGAATTCAAAGCTTAAGCTGCCTTCCATAAGTATGGAGAAAAAAATTGAGAAAATTAATATATAAGTAATATATTATTATTTATTTCTGAATACATATACATATACAGCTCTGGGAAAAATGAAGAGACCACTTCAGTTTTTGAATCAGTTTCAAAATAGTTTCAGCATAGGTATATGTTTGAGTAAAATTAACATTGTTGTTTTATTTTATAAACTACAGACATTTCTTCCAAAATTCCAAAAAAATATTGTCATTTAAAGCATTTATCTGCAGAAAATAAGAAAGAGTTCTCAGATCTCAAATAATGCAAAGAAAACACATTTTAAGAGTTCAGAAATCAATATTTGGTAGAATAACCCTGGTTTGTAATCACAGTTTTTATACATCTTGGCATGTTCTCCTCCACAAGTTTTACACACTGCTTTTGTTTAACTTTATGCCACTTCTGGTGCAAAATTGAAGTAGTTCAGATTGGTTTGATGGCTTGTGATCATCCATCTTCCTCTTGGTTATATTCCAGAGGTTTTCAATTTGGTAAAATTAAAGAAACTCTTCATTTTTAAGTTGTTTCTTATTGTTTTCCAGAGCTGTGTATGTATATATGCACAAATAACTTAACCAGATAGTACATCAGACATGACAAAACCCACAGACACTGTATAAAATGTACATAAAGTACTTTAAAGTGATGAAAAAAACCTAATCTATATTTGTAATAGTGTGCAAACAGCAAATTAACAGCATGAACTTTCTGTTTCTCAGACAGAAAAAAATGGCATGATAGATGAGCATGACACCTTTGTAATTTACAGTAATTTCATCTAATAGAGAACAGAGGCTCAAAATAACATCAAAGACTGTCATGTGGGAGATGCCCCACACAGTCCAACAAACCTGAATTATTGAAGAGGTTAATCTTTGCAAATGAGACGATGTTCAAATCCTGTTAAAGTACTTTACTTTAAGTCTTTACTTTTTATTTTAGATATAGAGCTAATAGGGTGTCTGATTTTTTGAAGAGCTCACTCAAAGACACACAGTAAGTAGTTATCTTTTTGTTTTATTGTTAGGGCATGAGACTATCTGCTCTGCACATGCTCTGCTATGTTACTCCTGAAGGCAGTGTGCATTTATGTATTCAGCATGTGCTGATCCCACAGCCGTATCTTCTTTTCATGTGTAATGTGTGGCACAAGCAAGAATTTGGATATATAAACTCCAGAGAGAGCAGAGTACGTGTGCAATAAATTAGACTGTAATACAACTGAAAGAGCAAATGTGTCAACCCCTACAAATCAATCAAGTTTTTCTATTTTTCCCCCTAGCTTTTACTCCCACTGTCTTGGAATAGCAATACAAGTGCAATAGCAATCGAAAACATTTGCACTACACTGGGAAACGGAAAGGAAAGTTATTATCAGTTTCTTCTTCTTTGATGACTAAGTTTTAGTAGTAATAGTTTACTAAACCAGACACAGTCCTGGTCCCCATCCATGATTTCATGCTACATTACATTTTCCAGATTTATTTTATTTTTAGTTATACATGCATGGGTGGACAATTACATTAAATTGACATTTGATAAAAACAGTGGATCCAGCATTGATCCACTGTTTATTGTGATCTTATGGTTCACATATACATTTAGATTTTTGTATTAAGTTATTTTAATTACTTATTGTTTAGATTTCACCACTACAAGATGGACAGCTTAAGCTGTAAGTATGTGAACCCTTTGGGATTACTTGGATTTCTGCATAAATTGGTCATTAAATGTGTTCCGAACTTCCTCTAAGATACAACAATAGACAAACACAGTCTACTTAAACTAATACCACACTAAAACTATATGTTTGCATGGTTTTATTTTAAGGTATTAGTTGAAGCAGACTGTGTTTGTCTATTGTTGTGACTTAGATGAAGATCAGAACACATTTAATGACCAATTTAAGCAGAAGTCCAAGTAATCCCAAAGGGTTACATACTTTTTCTTGCAACTGTAAGTAGAGAGACAATATGATAAATATTAAGTTAAATTAATATAATTAATTGCTGAACATGTAGAAACTGTTTTTATTCCATTGTAATGCCACTGATGTCAAACATTAATTTCTAAAAAGGGTGTGTTCATCCCAAATTTACCAGGTTGGGTGGAGAATTCTTGTAGATGTTTATACAGCCTGCAATTTGTATGAAAATCCTGTAGCTTAATTCATTTTTAAAAATAAATGTCTTTAAAACTTTAGGGGAAAAAGGGTAGTTATGGACCAAAAGTCCCACAACACCTGCCTGGTGTTTTTAAAATGTTCAGACCCTTTGGAATATCATGGTTTACTGCATTAACTTGTCAAAACATGATATGATCCTCATCTAAGTCAAGGGTATTGACAAATATAATATACAATGTCTACAATCAAAAAAAGTTGAATTACATAAAGCTGGAAATGGCTACAAAGTGATTTCAAAGAATTTAGAAATTCACCAGTCTACAGTAAAGCAAACAATCTACAAATAAAGATAACTTGGAACTGTGGCTACTCTCCCAAGAATCAAAATTACCCCAAGAGCATAAGGAGACTCATCAATTAGGTAAAAACATCGCTGAGTGAGGACGAAGACTTAAAGATGTCACACCTTACCCTGTGTCTGTCAAGTGTCTTTCCTTTTGTAATGCTCTACCCCTTAACAAAGTCTTTATTAAAAGTACCTTTTTAACGTCCGGAGGGGTAGGGCATGTAAGATGTTCCAGATAAATGGTGCATTGCATAATAAAGCCCACACAGGTTCCATGTTCCCCATCATACTCACTGGGGCTTGACGTCAAGGAGGGTAACAGGAGTGGTTTACCATCCTGTAGCTTGGAGATGAGGCTGTCCAAAAACTCCTGTTGATCAAGCATGGGCAATGACCGACCTGCTGCATCCTCAGTTGGTTGTGCTTTATGTAACATGTTGGAGGCAGGATGCAAATGCAAGTCAATTTTATTTTTTGACATAACAAAAAACAAAAAAACTGAGACAAACTGACTATATTTCCAACCTAAATTAATCTGTTTTCTTAATTAATTCTTTTGAAATAAAATAATTGCACTGTGGGGTCCCGCCCTTTACTATCTGATTGGTTTAGTTAATTTAGGTGTTTTGTTGAACCATTGGAAGACTTTCAAAGTCACAGAGAGCCCTGAAAGTGTCACAACTTAGCCTGTGTCTGTCCAGTGTCTTTCCTTTTTTTTTTTTTTTTTTTTGCAGAATAATAATTTTATTAAATAAACAAACTAAAACAAACTAACAAACAAACAAAATAAACCAAAGTTACACTGAATATAAATCTAAAGAAGACTAAACTTGAAAACAGGAATCTAACAAACAGCATGAGACATGAAACAAACCTGTCCACGGACAGCAAACAAACCAACAAAAGACTAGACAAGGAAGACTTGAAACAAAGGGGCTTATATACAGGAGGAGGGAACAGGAAACTGGAAACACCTGAGGATCAATCAAGAGGGGGGCGGAGTTACAAATGAGACAGGAGGGGTTACAGATGACAAGGCGGGGCTAAGGTGGAGACATGACCAAAACACAACAGAAGCACATGGCTGGGAAACATGACAGGTAAACAATAGAACAGGACAGGAGCAGGAAGGAACCAAAAAAAGGAAAGACACTGGACAGACACAGGCTAAGGTGTGACAGAGAGCACATTGGCCCTCCACAAATGGTACTGGCAAAATGTTTTGATGACAGGTGATACTACTGCTGCACTACATCTGACATAAAAAAGCCACTATAAATCACCATTAAACCATCATCCCCACCGTAAAGTATAGTGGAGGGAACATCGTGATTTAGGTCTGCTTTGCTGCTCCAGAGCATTCTACAGGACAATGTGAGTGTGTTTGTACATCAACTGTAACTCTGTGAAGTCGGATGATGCAACAGGACAATGACCCAAAACACCGGAGCTAGTCCACAACAGAATGGCTTAAGAAAACCTAAATCCGCCTTTTCGAGTGGCCAAGTCAGAGTCCACATATCAGACGCTATGGACTAACTTGAAACAGATTTAGTACGTATTTGGTTGAGGTTATTAAGGATCATGTAAACTCAAATGGTTGCTGGAAAGCGTGAAGGTATTCCCAAAATAATTAAAAGTATATTGAAAGAATTTGATCAAACGTCTTTCTATGTGTGGAGATAATGTAAAATAATGCAAAAGGTAACATATTTGCTATACTTTTATATAGTAATGATAAAGAATCAGGATTAATTGACTTACATTATCACATTATACCCACTTTTAATGTAATGCTCTATAACATGCTCCATGTCACAACATATGACAATTTTAGTCACTAAGACTGTATACAAGTGAATAAAGGTAAATTATAAGAAAAAATCTACAAGACCATATTATATATATTTGAAAAAAGATAAGAGTTGGTAAAATCTAACCCAGTGATTTCTGCGACTTCATTTTGAGATTTTTTTCAAACATTCAAATATGTAAACCACCCTTTTAACAAATTATAACAAATTATATTCATAACTCCACTTCGTTTATCGGATCCAGTACTTTTGCTTACAAGAAAAAAGGTGGGGTTCTGGCAGAAAGTGTTATCTTCTGAAATGTGTATCAGATCCATATTAAATACCTGAAATAAAAGCTGAAAGTCTACAGCAAAAATCATATACATCATCCAACAGCAACAGCAACAAAAAACAGACCAAACATTAATCACATTTACAAATATGAAACATATAAACAAATAGAAAACATTATTTAAATAAAATAAAAAGAGCATTGTAGTGACACTGGTAGAGTGTGTTGTTTCCACATTTTTTATTTGTATCAGGTGTGTCAGGAGCAGGAAAACATGAAAAATGAAGTACAGTGGGAGAGAAACTGAACTACACAGATCTTCAGGCGTGTGCTCAGCAGCAGTGGAGCTGTGTTTTCTGATATGATTGAGCACCATCCAGTACCTTTAGGATGAACTGGAATGATGTTTGTCAAATCATGTCTAGTGCAAAAACAACATCTAGAGTAAATAGTAGAGGCTGTTGGTGCATGGACAGCAGACAATTGTGTTACTGCACTTCTGGGTGAGTTACAGCAGATACAACTGTGTTGTGAACAGAGATAAATAAAGTACTAGACACCCAGACTTGAGTAAAAGTATGAGTGTAATATCAGAAAAGTGACTTGAGTAGAAGTTGAAGTGTCATGAATGAATGAATAAAGTTTAACTTATATAGTGCCTTCTAGAAAGCAAAAGGCCGCTTTAAAATTTACATATTTTACACACAACCAATCATACTCAGCACTTATCCACACACCGGTGAGAAGCAGCAGCCAATAGCACACAGCATACTCTCAACCGGAAACACCCGTCCACCTGGAGGACTGCATCGGACACTACACATTTACACAAACACAAACCAGATCCAGATCAGTTTAGAGTTTTAAATTTTTCTGGCCAATTTAAAGGATCCAAGTTACCTGATCTCCATGTTTTTGGACTGTGGGAGAAAACTGGAGTTCCCGGAGGAAACCCACGCTGACACAGGAAGGACATGGAAACTCGACCAATATAGAGATTTGAACCAAACACCACAGTGCTGGGAGGTTAACGTGCAAACCACTAAGCCACTAGATCCTCATTAAGCTTTTTATTTAAGTGGAAGTACTAAAGTATTCAACATTTTTGCACTTAAGTATTGCAAGTAGCTTATTCTAAAATGTACTACTCAAGTACTGAAAGTAAAAGTTGTTGTAGTTATTATCAGAGGTGGAAAGTAATGAATTACATTTACTCAAGTTACTGTAATTGAGTACATTTTATGAGTAATTTGTAATTTTTACAGTAGTTTTTAAAATAGGTAATTTTACTTTTACTCAAGTACATTTTGACAGTAAGTAATTTACTTTGCTACATTAGAAAACTCCCCGTTATTGAGTAAAAAAAAAATGCTGGGAAAAAAAAAAACAATTGTCTGAATTGTTGAAAATTTTTGGCACGGATGCTCGCGCGTGGAATAATGAGGCAATAACGTCCTTATGCAATGCAAAATGTGCCCCGCCGGACAGAGCCGTCAGCTTTCAAAACTTCCACATCAAACCTGCGATAGCATGTGATGTAAGTACTTTTATCATTAAGCAATCTGCTTAAATGTTAAAAAAACATGTAAATAATTAATAATTAATTAAAATAATAATGAACTGTAAAACTATAAAATTACAGTTTATAGTGACCTATATTATCATAGCTTTTTAACAGTAAAGAAAAAAATGGATCATAGAAACCTATGGCACTTGTTTTATGGGGTGGTCTGAACAAATACTGCCTGAAAGGTTTAAATTATTATGTGAAATAATAGTTCATTAAAACAATTTAATTTATGATTTGTTTTTACTTTTTTACATCAAATAAATACAAGTAACTATGTAACTTTTATGTAATTTTTTTAATTGAGTACTTTTTTACTTTTACTCGAGTAGATTTTTAGATAGGTACTTTTACTTTTACTTGAGTAGAATTTTAGCAAAGTAAAGGTACATTTACTTAATAAAACATTTTCAGTACTTTTTCCACCTCTGGTTATTATAGAAAGCAGTGGAAAATTTTCAGAGTGAAAGACAAAATGGGAGCACCGTAGTCTTCATATAAGATCAGCTTGATCGCTTGATGAAGCGCCTCAATAATGAGGAGCTTCATCAAACCAGGTGACAGTTCAGAGCATCTACCATTCTGATACTGCGGTGATAATGTGGGTTTAGAATGATTTCTAACATTTTTTTCATTGTAACAAATAACAATGCAGCACATAAAATGCATCTAAAATATGTAGGAAATATGGAAGTAGGGAAAAAATAATACTCCAGTAGATACATAAACAGAATTTTATTACTAAAGTATAATAGTGAAATAGTTCTAATTTGATACTATACATCTCTGATTGTGGACAGCACATGGTCCAGCTGTTGGAACCACATTTAAGCAATAATACACTCAAAGTTCATGCTATAATGTGTTATATTAGCACAGCTGTGCTGCGGTTGTAGACCAGCACAGTAGATCAGCACAGCAGTGCCAATATTACATGTTATAGTATGAACCTTGAGTGTTTTATTGCGATTGTTCCATTGTTGCTGTTTATTGAAATATTTTAAGTTAAAGAGGACAAAAAATACAATCTGTTTGGTTATAAACACTCTGCGAGTTAAAATAGTTCCATTGCTGCTCTGTTTGTAGCTGCGCTGTTTGGCTTGTAGGTGCTGCATCGCTGCTAGATTACCTGTATGTGGTGGAGTAATATATGAAGAGTTCTGTTTACATTTACATTACCGGCTGATAATGACACTCATAGAACGCCCCTCAGCCAATCATATTAGTGGATTGAAACTAACTGTGGTATAATAAAGGTTTGTGGGTACTATATGGTGTTGACTGACATATGCATAGAGCATTTCTCTATAAGGTAAAAAAAAAAGTCTATGTGGTTCAGATCAGAGATCAGAACAGTTTTGGCCCCTTGTTTTACACTCTGCTCCAGGCCCGCCAGATATGAAGGGTGCTTTATCTGCTGCTTTTAGATTTCTCCACAGGGGTTCTTTTGGATTCTTTGATAGTAGCAGCAAAGCAACCCTAAATCATCTTCTATGTTTACTATAAACAGAACAACAATATGCTTTACCAAAAGTTCTACTATAGACAAGTCTGGCTTTGGAATCCTACGGTAAGTTTCCACAAGTGTTGTGTTAAAATAGCAACAACTGACATTATTTTACACAAATTTTAGTTTTGAAGGTCAGTAATGTGGCAGTTGGCATGCCAGTCCATAACTTAAGAGAATGTATTAGAATGCATACTTCGGACACTCTGTACATCATCATAGTCTCTGTACATCATCTGCACGTCATAGTGGCAGTGTCAGCTGGGACACAACAGGCTGCTATATTGCACCGTCATCTAGTGGTGCTTTGTGGAACTGAAGTTGTAAAATCTCTCTCACTCTCTCTCTCTCACTTACTCTCTCTCTCTCTCTCTCTCTCTCTCTTACTCACTCTCTCTACCTTTTTTCCCTTTAGCTTCCAGCTTCAAAGACAAAAACGCTTCTCGCGCAAAGGTGACCACCTACAGTGAACAGGGCACTCAATTCACCCGACTATGTCAGACTTAAGCGCTTTTTCACGTGCAGGAAAAAATCCAGCCATAACCCTCAGTGTCCTAAAATTGATTTATTAAGATTTATTACTATTCTTATTCTACGTATGTCATTATTCTACATTCACATTAACATGTATGTATTCGAAATTATTTTGTCTTTTAATTTCTATCCAATAATTAACTTTACAATTCTTCTTTTATCATCATTTTGTCTAAGATGAAGTGAAGCAGTGGGGAAGATCAGCTAGACATCATGACAGGGTTCTGCTGGAAATTGGCGGCTGGTGGGTGGTTGAGACGATATCTTCTCATTTGGAATGTGTGGAGGGAGCTGTCCAGGTGCTGAACCGCCTCTCCACTATTAACTAAAGGACACGTATCTACACAACATCTAGACCAGTGGTCTCCAACCCTGCACCTGGAAGGATACCTTTAGGATTTGGGTCCAAAATTCCAAACCATAGATAATTACCAGCTAAATACTGCCTACTTTACGTTCTTTACTGGCTGGAAGGTGTGATATTTTTTTCGGCAGCTGCAATAAATGAAAAATAAAGGTGATGCAATGCTTCTTTTTTTTGAGGGCTACCAAAAGTGGAAAATTTGTATCCCCCTTTTTTTAATATTTAAATGTGAATGAGCTCTGCATTAAATGGAATATACCATTGTAAAGGGTCTTTACAAAATCATACATACAGTATATACAAACATGGTTATTCATTCAAAAACACTATTTGTAACACCTTTATGTTCAAGTTTAAGATGAATGTAGATCTCCAGAAGGGTTGGAAACCACTGATCTGAAAAATCCCAAAGGAAAACAATCACTTAACCTACATTATATTTAAGGACACACATTATAATGTCATCATTCCGTTCGCCTTTTCATTTCTCCCCACTGTCGGTGGTTCCAGTTCATTCGAAGCTGCAGAAACTGTTTATATACAGATTATATGTTTTATGAGCATTTGTTTAGCATTTTTCACAACGTGCGTAATTGCCCTTTTAAGACTGAATGCTCAGCGAGTGGGAGCACATTAACCCGACTGCTTGCTGCCACCGTGTGGATTTTTCTTCTACAACAACATTTACAATTGGCTTTCTCACAGTTTTTTTTTATATAAAGGCTAGATTATAAATGAAGATGTAGTTTTTTTTATCATAATTCGATAATTTAGTACTTTTTAAATTTAGTACATTTAAATCAATCTAAAATAGTCCCAGGACCTGATGTGATTTGACTATAATTATAACATAACCCATCCCGTGCGTTTCCTGTGTTTGATTTAAAAATGCAGGATTATATCAGGAATAATAGTGTATGAATCATCTTTTTTAAGCTTATAGGTAGTCTACTCATGTCCTTGGCTTTATATGAAGGTCAGAAATATTCCCAACCCACTCACCCCCTCTTTCTCTCTCCCTCCCTTCCCGTTTAAAGTGTTTCAGCGTAATGTGTTGCTATTGGGTCAAACTTCGCAAGTCTTTGTTCGTGACTCGGATTCTCATTCGAGGCGAAAAAAGTGCTGCGGGCGCGTCCCCCCAAAAGTGGATCTGCGCTCCTGGAGATGCAGCCGTGAGATGAGCGTCAGCGAACAAAGCCACTTTACGACGTTTGGGTAGCGCGACATGCGCTACAGGAGCACACAGCACCAGCGTACTGACCAGGGAACGATTACGCGCCCGAATATCCGCGACTTAAACAGCGGTTCTCTAAAGGTCACAGTGGATGGGATTTAGTCCGCCTGCGTCTGCGCCTCTGAGCTCTGGAGTGAAGGCGCAGAGCTGAGATTTCACACGCCTCGAGATTCTGGACAGTCTATGCTGTTGATCACCCACTGGATCTCAACAGAGAGGTAACTTCAGACTTTAGATCGTTTCATTTGTTCTCTGTGTAAACGTTCAGACGTTCAGGTTTGCTCTTACAGGTGCTTTAATACAGTATTTAATCTGAAGTGAAATGGGAAAGTGTTGGTATGGTCTTTATTTGACAATTTAGTCTTGATTTGGATTAGGAAAAAGACAGATTGAGTAAAATGAATTTTATTTTATTTCCGTTATTTTTGTCTGATATTAATTACTATCAGGTATTTCTTCTCAGCTGGGGTATATTTTTAAACGAGGTGCGTTTAATTATTTGATGATAACTTATAACACGATAAGGGCTCGATCCATCTTCATATTTCTGTCGCTATAAAAAATGTTGCGCCAGTAAAACTGTAGCATGTAGCAAAAATGCCTCTTTTTGGTATGTCATATAAAATGAAAATGTAACTAATTCTGTACGTGCATTAACTACACACTATGACTGTATGACTATTAAATTATTATTATTTTAATAATTATTATTTTTTTAAAGTCATCATTAATTATTATGGGCGTTTTGCGCCTGGCGTTGATAAAAATGAAAAAATAAAAGTGGGACAAAGTGGTAGACTCCAATAGTCTTCAAAAATAGCTCACCCTGCCTGGAGCTTGACTTGATACAGACTAAAAATACATACCCTCAAACCCAAACGCAATTAATTAATTTAATAATTAATTAATATTTAAATAAATGGATGGGGCTTTCTACTTTGGTCAGACTGATTGCTTGATATATTGTTCAGACCAGACCACCCTGTAAACTTTCTCTCTCCTCTTCAGCAGCAGCAGTGGATGTGATTCTTCATCCTGCTGGTTAAAATAAGAGCTGCTGTGTTCGGGCTGAAGGGACAGCACTCCTCGCGCGCTCGCGGACCACGGTAGTGTGTCTTTAGAGTGATGGCGGCGTGGGCACCTTCCTCCTCCGCCGGCGAGCCAGATCCCAACACGGCTAATTTACGACCACCTTCCTCAAGTAGGTCCATCACCGATAAAACGCTATTTCACTCCGGCTATTTGCTTTGTGGCCAGTGTCGTTAATCTTGTCTGCTGGGTGGGTGAGGAGGGGGGTTGTTTGGGGGGCGGGGGGAGTGTGGTGATGTGGGGTAGTTTGGGGGGGACGGTGTGGAGGGGGGTAAAACGGCGCTCTTCGCTTCGTCTCACCTACAGCAAATCACCGCTGCAGTGCGCGCGCGGCAGACCTCCCGCACCAGTCAGTCTGAGCGGGGCTGCTGTCACATCGGGACCGCTGGACAATTAAAGAAGACAGACGGTCACAGCAGGACCGATGCGTCTCTATCGATTTCAAAATGCCACCATTTAGCTGGCTAACTTTGAACAGTGAACAGAGGTCTAGTTAGAAATGTGCTCGACCATGTATTTATTATTAGAAACATTTATTATTAGATAGTTGTGCTGTAGTTAAGGCTATTATTAGGCTAAATGTTATGATTCATAAATGAATAAATACTCTAAGAAGGTTGTTTGCAATATTAATATTTTTGGTTTATTTTTATTTTTTTGTCCTGATTAATTGTTATAATTGCAGTTGTAGTTAAATGTACCACATACAGACAGTCTGCGCCTATTAAGCCGCCAAATGGCCTTTTCCTTTTTATCTGTGGTGGAGGAGAAAGGGCGTGTGTCTGCAGCGCTGTGTAATGAAGTGAAGAGGAGCTCTAATTGTAGAGATATTAAATAGGTCCTAATGGCTGGCTTTTGGCTCCAGCACATTGCTCTGAGGCTGTGGGGGTTTAATAGCTTTTCAGCCCCAGAGAAGGGTGCAGAGAGTGGGAACCCTGAACCGCGCCCAGTCCATCACACACATTTAACTGCGCTTCACAAAGCACCACTTTTCTCTTTATTTCTCTACTGCTTTTCTTATTGCAGCTGCTGGCCTGCCTTTTGTTCTTATGGTAAAAGCTTTTTTTTAATCGAAGACTAAGTTTGTCGGCGGTTTTGAGATGTGACTGCGTTTAAAAAATCTTTTCAAAATATGAATATAATACATTTTAAAATAAAAACAAATATACATATTATTTGCCTTTGTTTTCATTTTTTTTAATTACATCACATTTCAAATAGCCGAAATACATGATTTTATGTATAAAAAAATGTATATTGAATTATGTTTTACCTTAATTCACACTGAAAATATCTGCGCAAATTTAACGGCTGAATTTTAGACAGTTTTTACACAAAATGTTATTCTATAGAAAACGGCGTAAATGATAAAACGGCGATTTTCCGTGTTGTTGTGATGGACAGATCTAAAACAGGCCTGGTCGTGTTCTCCAACTGTTATGTGGTAAAATGGGATGATTTGACCGAAAGGCCGTGAGGCCTGGCCCAATGAGATAATGCCGCTGGTAAATTATAGTGTGTGCCAGACATGAAGGAGGGGGGGTCCACCTGCTCTTATATTCACCTCCACCTGCAGGCTTCAGAGCACGCGCTGTTCATTAAATTGCAAATTGGTTGGGGCACTTTGGTCTTGGCTAGACTGCATAGTCTATAGAGCCGAAATAGAAACACAGAGACAGACAGAGAGAGAGAGAGAGAGAGAGAGAGAGAGACGTAGATTAGTTCTCATTAAGTGTGTGTGTTTTTTTCTTAAGGCTATGACTGGAGCGGAGTCGCACACGGGTGTACGAGAAAACTGGGGATGAAGATCTGTGGTGAGATTTTTTATCATTATTTAATGGTAAACAAATCAAATGTAAAAGCAGCTACTCCTTCAGTAGAGTACAATATAAAACAAAAATGGTTCTATGAAGTGCTGAAAACGGCCCTTTGACTTTGTAGAACGATTCTATATTGCATCAAAAAGCGATTGATTATACAAACATATTTAAATATTTCTAATACACATAGAAAAACATTTTTGTACAGACAAGTGTTTAAGCTGCCATGTTTCTATATATATTATAACCTATGCCTTAAATAAATAGCACATTAAGGATACGGTTTTAATAATAATTTTACGTATAATGTTAATGTTGGGCATTACAATTGTCCAACATTTACACTGAGGTTAATATACAGTTCAATATAGAACGTTTATAAAATAGTATGTTCCTGTGGCGCCCCCCACCTGCTAAAGCAGGTCTCTGACCAGCTATTTAGACATTTACAATCAATTAAAACTAGACGAAACATAGCTGTGTTCGTAATGAAAACTACAGTAAAACACAAAACTACAATTTAAATGGGTTTTGCAGAAGTCATAAATATTGTTGTTTTTACATAACATATATAAAAAAACATTTTTATAATACAATACGAATCGTGGTTGTCATCATAAAACATTTTGTTCCAGTTAATTTGGGAGAATTTATATTGATCACCTTAATAGGAAATAAAGCTAGATTTACAAGAAAAAACGCAGAAACGAACTTTAAACTTTAAAATGATTATTTACTATACAATCCTTAATTAAATGTGTCTGTACTTTATACAAAATTTCTAATTAACAGTGATTGGTTGGTTCTTTTTTATAGTACAAAAAATAAGCAGCGAATACATAACATCTAATGATTTTCGAATAAATGTAATTTGCAGAATCCCAAAATAACTGATTAATTCTTATAGCTACTGTAGTTCATATCTACCGCTGGTCCACCAGAGTCTAGATTAGAGAGGAAATCTCGAGTCCTTCATTAGGCTGCTTGCAGCCGTCCCTGGGGAGGATGAATGAACAACAGAAATGTGTTCAGTGTCCGTGTGTGTGAAAGCGATAGCGCGCGACCGGTGCGCGCGCGCGCGTGTGTGAATGGTCTGCGCTGCATCTGATAAGACTTTGGGTGACTGGTGGGAAAAATGGTCAGGCAATTCCCTTTCAAATAAATCCGTGTGAAAGAGCCTCTCTGATAGCCTTCTGCTTTATTTCAGTTTGAGCAACAAGCCTATTAAACACGGCGGGCCGGTTTGTGCACGCGCGTTTTATGGGTTAGCCATGGCAACACAGCAATACAATACATAGCGAAAATGAGAATATTTTTATAGTGTAAATTTAGCTAATCACAGCACATAGATAATTAAATCATAATTAGATTATTGTTTAATGTGTAATATTTTGAAGAGGAGGCCTCCATTTTTATTTTCATTTCAAGTCCTGTTTTTATTTTATTTTTTCAGACTCACTGCGCTTTATAGTCTCATTGTAGTAGGTTTGTTTCTGTCCTGGCTTCTCCGCCGTGCTAATACTCCATCGCTTCAGGGTAATACCTTCTACACCGAACGACCTTCTTTTAATTTAAGTCGCAGTCATCCGTCCAGTTACTTGGCAGTCGTTTCGTAAAAAGAAAGAACGCATTATCAGAAGAAACCGATCAAATTTAAACACAAGCCTGTATTTTTAGCTGCGTGTTCTATGAATAAAAATAGCAATTTTGAGCTGATCCGTTCGGAGAAAGGCGCCTCAACCCTCCATTGAGTGCATCACTTACAATTGCTATGAATTAGGCGGTGCATTGTAATTTTAACACCTATTTTCAGCCACGACAGTCCCTGCCTCCTGCGCTAGGATTGGCTCAGGGTTGGTTAATGGGCGGAGCTTTCTGTGAACATCAACTATCAGTCAATACTGATGCGGGAATTTGGACACCTCTATCCAATCACAGCCGAGGAGGGGAGGTTTCCCCGAAAAGGGGTGGTGAAAAATAACGCGCTCTAAATGTCGCTGTTTGTTTCTGCACAGCTGGACTTTAGCTATTCGTCCACAGGGGCAACCTCTCCTATCTTTTATCCGACCTCGAGGAAACCCCTCTTTAAAGAGCCAGAGATCACATTTACGGACATGAACCTGTTTAAAGACTGGGAGACAATGTTTGGACATAGAAGTCGCACGATTCAGTCTTCTTCATCTTCTCATCCCTCTTCTAAAAATGTAGGATTTTTACAGAAGAATAATAATCTGGACGAGAAGAGTCGGATTGTAGGCGCTTTTACCGAGCAACCATCTTCAAAAAACCTGTTAACCCGGGACAACGAGAGAGAGTCCCACTTCAGACACACAGAAACGGACTTCTCCAACCTGTACGCTAGAGGTGAGCCACTCCACAGCTTTCTGCTCTCAGAGCTAAATTTTACATTCAGTAAAAAGTGCTCTAGACACCTGAGAAAATTGAATTAATAAACTCATTAATAATATTTGGGTCCGCATTTTTAGAACACTGATTTTTAAATAAGTAGTAGAAATGAATGCAAAATAGTAGTATAAAATAGTTAAATTACATTGTTGGTAATCTTTCATTTTAATTGTATAGTAGTTTTGTCAGTTCCAATACATGATCAAAGCAGCAAGTGTTTTTGTGTGTCTATGTTAAATTCAATTATATTTTTAGTAGCTTTTTTAAAATATATTTTATCTGCTCTTAAAAAAATAATTGCAGAGACTAGGGGTGAGCAATATGGCCCTAAAACAATATCACATTATTTAAGGGTGTTTGCCAAAGCACAATTCTTGGCAATCGGACAAAACATTAACAGAATTAACCAAAACATAATTTCAAGAATTCGCTACTGCAACAAAATGATTACATTTTATGTACCCAATGCATATGCATACCATTAATAGAGATTTTCACCAGATTTTAACCAAAGTCAATGATCCAACAGATCATGATACTAATAATGCACTCTCCGTATATCCAGGACTGAAGTAAAATAAATGGTACTGGACAGATATAATCTGTCTCTAGTTGATATTTATTGGGAAATGGAAAATGGATGCATTTTTTTCTTTTGCTAAAACAGCAAAAAATGTTGTATCCTGATGGCCCATATGGCCCAAATATAATAATACATATTTCAGGGTTTTTTGTTTTTTTGATAATGATGTTCAAAAATATGATTCCATATGGCACACCCCTAAGCTCAGACCCCTGCCTCACTGAGCTTTTACTGGTTTAAAAATGCACAACTATTTTAAAGAGCTCCAACTATATATCATCTGACTGAAAATCTGTTTTAAAGAGTTCTGACTGAAAATTACCCAATGTATGTTCATTAAAGATTTACTGCCTGCCAAAAATGGAGAAGAGCCTACTATCCAGTTCCTGCTGGAGCTGGTGGATATCCTCACAAACTATGTGCGCAAGACATTTGACAGATCCACCAAAGTGCTGGATTTCCACCACCCACACCAGCTGCTGGAGGGTATGGAGGGCTTCAACCTGGAGCTTTCAGACCAACCAGAGAGCCTGGAGCAGATCCTGGTGGACTGTAGAGACACACTCAAATACGGCGTGAGGACAGGTAAGAGATATGAGATGAGATACTGATATTTGAGGGTGTAGATTTAGGATTGCGGTTACTAACCAATGCTTAGTCTATATGAACTGTCTGATTTTAATTCTAGTCCTGTTATACAGTTAACACTACTAAAACTGGTAGCTAATAGGAATCATACTAACCAAAATTAAATAGTCTTAGTCTTTATTGGCAGTGCTTTTTTTGGAGATTATTCAAGCTGTGTGTGAAGAAACTCAGGTACTTTTCTGGGTAGACTTTTTCCAAACATTGGTGTGAGGATCTGATTGAACGAACGAACATCACAAAGCAGATTTAAGAGGTACAGGTCCAAGGGAGAGGAAAAACTCTTTGAAAGGAAGAAACCTTGAGAGGAACTAAGACTGAACAAGAGGAACCCATCTTCATCTGGTCGACGCCATAGAGCACAGCAAATAACATAACAAAAACAACTGGGCAGAGGGGATTTGAAGAGTTATAGCTAATATGACAGCAGGATATGAATTATGAGAATTGCATTCAGCAGAAAGAGCATTGGTAAAGTCAGGTACTTGTGTTGGATGATTACTTCTGGATTCTTAATAGAACTATAGCTCACCCCAAACATATTGGATGGAGCTCTATTATACCAGAGAATGCAGTCCAGTACTTTAGGCTTTATACCCCTCCAGATGATGCTTACTATTGACTATTGTAAACTATAGTGGCACCTTGGGGATTACTTTAAATGGCTCGTTCTATTGGCATTGCCTTGCTTGAGAATTATACAGTCTGTGGATAAAGCTGAACATCTCAGCAGTGGGTGCATCTCAAAGTAGTAGAATTTACTCTTAGAAAGGCTGACACAAATATACAGGACTTGCATCACCCTAAAACTAACTTATAGTTTATTGTGCTATTGTTCATTGCACTGAACATTTCAAATGAATGCTATTTGTTTGAGTAATTAACTCTATACACACTCTTTTAAACATGAATTTCTTTTCAGGTCACCCAAGGTTTTTTAACCAGTTGTCGACCGGACTGGACATCATTGGCCTGGCTGGCGAGTGGCTCACCTCGACTGCAAACACTAATATGTGAGTTCCAACTTCTGCTTATTCCCTGCTGGTGTGTTTATCATACTGAAAGAGTGCAAAAGGTGTAATTGAAACATTATCTAGCAGAAACACACACAATAGCTTTAACAGGCTATTTGTCAAATTGTCAGGAAGTACTATTGTTTGTTGCTCTGCTTAGCATTTTTTCTTCAGCATTTCTACATTCAGATCTCTTGGCATGTACTGATAGTGATCAACTTCTGCGTTTGAAACCAAACAATCTTTGCTGTCCTAACAAATAAAAAGCACAATGTTTTAAATTAGTCTGTAAAACGGTATAGAGCTTTAACACACAGCCTGCTGAGAGAATGATCTAGAATGCAGGTTCTGCTGATTTACCTGATGAGCCCTTTTAGAAGTTGTGCAGACTGATATTCTGAAGGAACCCCACAATTAGCACGAACATAAATATCAAAAATAAAGTCAAAGGCACTGTGTTGGGGAAAAATGATTAAAAAGTCTTTAATGTGTCATGACAAGTAAATTTAAAAACATTGAGGCCAATTTTTTGCCCGGCTTTAAAAGAGCACCTGTTGGACAGATTCACAATTCTAATACTCCCAATAACGCTTCAGCCTATCTTTTTCTTTGCCACAGTTAGCATGTTCTCATCAAGCAGAGACTACATTCTACATTCTACATTCTACATTTAGTGTGCAGTGTATCTACTCTTTTCAGTCTCTCCAGCAAGGCAGGCTAAGGTGCCCTACTGAATGAATGTTGGTCTCCTACACCATGATTCATCAAAATAACCCATGATACTTTCCATCTTTGGAAAAACATTATAGCAAAAAAGCAGCAAGGTGTGAACACCCCAGTCCAGGTTGACCTCTGGAGGTCAGAATTTCTATTATGTCTTTTTACAGCATGTGCCCTAACTATTTAAAGGTCACTGAAAGATACAGAACTGATTTATTTCACTATTTACTGTCATGGTCTATTGATTTCCCCTGTTGCCCTCAGTGGTTTAAAGAGTAGAGAACCACACTCAGTTCATAAAGTAGCCTATACAATTAATTACTGTTAAATCACAGAACTAATCCTACTGTAAAAAAAAAAAAAAAAAAAGATTTTAGAAACAGTTTGGTTATATTTGTATTAAGTGGTCGTGTATGAGAAGCTTGAAATCTTGCTAAGTATAAAGTATACAGCTGAATAAATGATCTTAGTGTAACCTGAGACCAGGGCGCTTGACTTATGTTGACTCATCCCAAAATGACTCTTTATATTAATTATCCAAGCCTGAACAAACACTTGACATTTATGGTCACTAATTAGCTTCTGACTGGCCCTAATTGCTTCTGATGCTTATTGATCATCATTAAAGTGTCAAAAACGTTCTAACTAAATGCCTCCACTGGGATCATTGTGTTAGCATATGTTTAGGTGATTGTGTAAGAGTTCCTTGCGATGTGCAATACTTTTAGAACCGTAGATAAGATACTGTGTTTGATTTGAATGATCATACTGTAAGTAAGTTAAGAAAATTATTATAAGAAGACCATGTGTTTGTGGTCAGTATACATTTTTATAGATGTATTTTATAATGTTAATGACAATTTGTGTCTCTCAACAGGTTCACGTATGAAATCGCTCCAGTGTTTGTGCTAATGGAACAGCTGACTTTGAAGAAGATGAGGGAGATAGTTGGATGGCCTAATGGAGAAGGAGATGGCATATTTTCTCCAGGTGAGCTCAGATACTAATGAAAAGAATGATGACAAAAAAGACAACCTTACAACATCGATATATTATTATAGTATTATAGTATTGCAATCAACTTTCATCTAATCTAAACATAGTTTAGATTTATAATTATTAGTTTAGATGTTCAGAACACTAGATAGCAGTATGTTCGCTATCTAGATATTAGATCCCACTGTTCTGGCTGTATGAAAAGTATTTTCATTTACTCAGATTTTATAAATCAGTGGTTTTTATACTATGAAGGTTTTCCTAAAATGTAATTTAAACAATCTTTAAACAAGCTACATATATCTCTTTGCTTATAGTATCACAATATATTGCGATATAATAAATTGTAACCCCCTGTATCATGATACATATTGTATTGCCAAGCTCTTGCCAATACACACAGCTCTGCTGCTGACAGACTTGATAAATCCAAAGTTAATATCAATACATAGACACAATACTCCCAAGTTCCCAAGTCCCATTGACACACTGGTCTATTCCATATGATAATCTGATACAGCGTTTCTCAACCTTTTTTCTATCACGACACCCTTTAAATATATGCGAGATGTCAAGGCACCCCAGTTTACGGGGGGGAGGGGGGGGGGGTGGTGTGCTGGCGCAGTACTTCAGGTGAGAACGAGGGGTGTTGCTGGCGGAATATGAAATAAAATAGCGCGTCACAATTAGCGCGATTAGCGCGAAACCTGCTGACTTTTCAAACGAGTGAAATACTCTGCTACACTGTATTCGAACACAGATTGCGTCACAGCTGCGCAGTAATACACCGCCTCTGTGGGTCGCATCCTTCAGAGTATGCTACCTGTGAATTGGGACACACCCCGACACGAGCTGACTCTGGAAAGGAAATATGCACGCAATATTTTGTCGCGGCACCCTGGTTGAGAAACACTGATCTGATATATGGCACTATGTAGATTGTTAAAAGATATGATATTTATTCAAAATAACTGAATTACTCTATATCCAACATACACTACAATGTCAAAAGTACTAGCTGTTTAGAAAAAAATAATTCAGAGCAATTGCTATGGAGCAATAAAATCAAGCACTTAATCATGCATTCTGCCTACTTTTGAAAAAGAATGGGTGTTTCTAAAGAACTCATTGAATTTCAGTGTGGTGCTGTAATAGGATGCCACCAATACAATAAGTCAGTTCATTAAATGTCTTCCCCAAAATATTCCATGATAAGCTGTGAGTGATTTTATTTAAAAAGTAGCAGAGTTTAGCAACTGCAGCAACTCAATAATCAAAAGATTTGGTGTACATAATTATGCACGGATAAAGCTGGGTAATATGGCAAAATATTATACCACAGTTTTCAAAGATAATCTTATGATACACAGTGTTTACCATGTTTTGACAATTTCACAAAATGCACCAGGCGTTGCAGCTTCTTAAAAACTCATATTCAAATACTCTTTCATTCATAGGACAGTGAATTATATATATTCTACTCAATTTAACAGGACTTTTCACACTCTCTGTAATGAAATATACAGTTGTGTCAGTGTTCTTTAAGAACAGATTATATTCTCGATATGCACATTTTTAAAACAATAAGAAAATATCAATATATAACTCTAGTATGGAAGATAATGTGTTAAAGTGGCCAGTGCACTGCTAGCTCAATAACTACAGAATTTCAAACCTGCTGTTAGAGGGCAAAAGAGGGAGACCAACTCTATATGAATACTCATAGATTTAGAAGGGAATAATCCATTTCAGCCAAGTTTGATAGAATTTAAAGAACACCACCAGATTAAAACTCAAAAAGTAAATGGCAAAAAGTATTGTATTACCCTAAATTAGATTTTAGTATAGGGTATTTGGTGGTTTCAAACATTACTTCTTAGCTTAATGCAGTGCTTGATTTGGTATGTATTGTGTCAATATGATCATAAAAGTGACCAATCATTCTCAACCATTCTCCTTGTACTTCAATTACAGGAGGAGCAATCTCCAACATGTACAGTGTGATGATAGCTCGGTATAAGCACTTCCCTGAGGTGAAGACTAAAGGCATGACAGCAGCTCCTAGACTCGTGCTCTTCACTTCTGAACATGTATGTATTTTCTGAATGAATAAAGATAAAAAAAAAAAGCATAATTGATGGTTTTGGTACTAAATCATCAGATTGTTTTTTCACAGAGCCACTACTCCATAAAGAAAGCCAGTGCAGCTCTTGGGTTTGGCACAGAAAACCTGATTTTGCTGAGTACAGATGAGAGGTAAGGAGATTTCCTGTTTGTGCTGTAAACTTAAGGAAGTGCCTGGTGTGGAAGAGTGTGCGAGTGTCTGTGTGTGTGTGTGTGTGTATGTGTGAGGACGTCTGTGTTACATGTCCGTCTCCTTTATCAGAGGTAGAGTCATTCCTGCTGATCTGGAGGCCAAGGTCATTGATGCCAAAAAGAGGGTGAGTGTACCTTAGAATAGATGTTTAATTCAAGTTACCTTTATTTTTTTATTGTAATATTGTATGAAGCTCAGTACATACACTGACATGCCACTTGTCATGGGACAATATTTGAGCCAGATTCTGCTTGTTACGATCATTACCAGCCAGTGTGCTGTCCACTGTGGGTGGTAATGCCTTCTATGCCTTTTATGGCCTTGTGGATCACATGGGTCATCAAAAAGATAAAACCTCTCAATGACACCAACACCAATAATGTTCCCAAGTCATCACTTGAAGTAACATGTCGTAATCAGTTTATTTACTGCTATCTCTATGATTTTTGGCATGTCAGTGTATATGTTTCTACACTATCTATACTGCAATGATATTATCACTTAGACTCACTTAGAGTGTGTAGTTTATATCTAATAAAAAAATATATATTTTTTTAATGTAGTTGAGGTATTCTGACACTTCTGTGAATGATGGAATCAATGAAAAGACATTTAAACTTGATGATAAACATGATCATTCAATATACGGCTCTGGAAAAAATTAAAAGACCACTAAAGTTTCTGAATCAGTTTCTCTGATTTGGCCATTTATAGGTAGATGTTTGAGTAAAATGAACATTGTTGTTTTATTCTATAAACTACGGACAACATCTAATTCCATATAAATGTATTGTCATTTAGAGCATGAAAATGAGAAATAAGAAAAAAGAAAACAAGTACAAATTTTAAAGTTTTAAGAGTACAGAAATCAAAATTTGGTGGAATAACAATGGTTTTTAATCACAGTTTTCATGCATCTTGGCATGATCTCCTCCACCAGTCTTACACACTGCTTTTGGATAACTTTATACCACTCCTGGTGCAAAAATTCAAGCAGTTCAGCTTGGTTTAAAGGATTGTGATCATATCGATTGTCCTCTTGATTATATTCCAGAGGTTTTTAATTTGGTAAAATCAAAGAAACTCATCATTTTTAAGTGGTCTCTTATTTTTTTCCAGAGCTGTGCATAGACTATTACAACCACAAAACCAACAAGTATCTCCAGTAATGTTCTTGGCTTTGCTACTTTTATCTACTTTAGTCTGTGGATGTAATCAATTCTGTGTGACAACTAAGAATGACAGCTCATTTGTCTTTGCACTTTTTCAGGGGTGTGTTCCGCTCTTCGTGAACGCCACAGCTGGCTCCACGGTCTACGGAGCTTTCGACCCCATCAATGAGATTGCAGACATCTGTGAGAAATACAACATGTGGCTCCATGTGGACGTAAGTGAACACTGCAGGTTGTAAGTGTTATTAGAAAGGCTGTTAATACATTTCTCTAAGGTTGATTGGTTAGAGCACCAAACCTCTTTTAAGTGTTGCCAAGAAAAAAATTGTTTTTGTGTTTCTCTTCAGGGAGCCTGGGGAGGTGGACTACTGATGTCCAGAAAGCACAGACACAAGCTGAATGGCGTCGAGAGGTACATTTTACCTTTCTTCAGCACTCCCACACACACAAACAAACACACAAACCCACATAGAGTTCACATACAGGGGTTAAACAATGAAATTGAAACACCTGTCATTTTAGTGTGTGAGGTTTCATGGCTAAATTGTAGCAGCCTGTTGGCCAATCTTCATTAATTGCACATTGCACCAGTAAGAGCAGAGTGTGAAGGTTCAGTTAGCATGGTAAGAGTACAGTTTTGCTCAAAATATTGCAATGTACACAACATTATGGGTGACATTATGGGAGTTCAAAAGAGGACAAATTGTTGGTGCACATCTTGCTGGCGCATCCGTGACCAAGATAGCAAGTCTTTGTCATGCATCAAGAGCCACGTTATCCAGGGTAATGTCAGCATACCACCAAGAAGGACCAACCACATCCAACAGGATTAACTGTGGACGCAAGCTGTCTGAAAGGGATGTTCGGGTGCTAACCCAAATTGTATCCAAAAACAATAAAACCACGGCTGCCCAAATCACGGCAGAAATCAATGTGCACCTCAACTCTCCTGGTTCCACCAGAACTGTCCGTCAGGACAATAAATTATTGTGGTCTAAATCCAGGTTTCATTTTCCAACCCCTGTATATGAGTCTGTTCTCATTGCACTGTGTTATTTCTGCAGGGCAAACTCTGTCACGTGGAATCCTCACAAGATGATGGGCGTTCCATTACAGTGCTCTGCCATTCTGGTCCGAGAGAAGGTGAGGCAAAGAAAATAGAGAAAGAGAGAGAGAGAGAAAGAAACGGAGTGGGGGTTGAAGAGACAATGTATGTAAGTATAAGAAAGAGAACAGCTAGAGAAGTAAAAGAGACAGATGAACAGAAGAACAAAAGGGTAGACGAAGCAGTGGAGATGGAGGAAGAGGGAGGGTGCTCACTGAAGTGTATCATCACCGATTCTCTTCACTCCGCATAACCTTTCTCTCCCATTTTCTCTCTTTCTTTTTCTTTCAGTCTTTCTTTCGTGCTCTCTCTCTCGCTCCCCCCCGAAACCCCCCTCTCTTCTCTCTGCACTGACATGTTATTATGTGAGTATCTGACAGTCTGATTGTTTCATGGTGTGTGTGTGTGTGTGTGTTTGCCTGTGTGATATAGGGGCTTCTGCAGGGCTGCAATTCTATGTGTGCCGGCTACCTGTTCCAGCCTGATAAACAGTACGATGTCACCTACGATACTGGCGACAAGGCCATACAGTGCGGCAGACACGTGGACATCTTCAAGTTCTGGCTCATGTGGAAGGCAAAGGTACTGCGAATTAATGGACCACCAATGAAGTTGATGTGTTTTTTTTATAGTAGAGTAAATGAAAAACATGTAAATATAAATCCTAATATAAATACACCAAATAATGATTTTTACAGTATCAAACAGTATCAATGTTGTAGAGCCCTTCTGTCATGAAACACCTAACCAAAGTTGTAACTCGAGTACTAATAGCACACCCATGTCTAATACTACTAAACATGAGTGAATGAAGTGAATGAGTAAGCAAGTCAATATCTGCGTTAGTGTTCAAGAGAGTGAGCAAGTCAATATGCTTTTGAGTGCGTAAATGATTGAGGATGTATGCAAGAAAAAGAGCAAGTCAATAAACAAGTGACTGAGGTAGTGATGTATTTGCATGTGTAAAGAAGTGAGTGAGTGAGTAAACGAGTGAGGGAATAACTATGTATGTACTAACTTTTCCACTGCATGGTATCTACGCTACTCAACAAGACTTGTCTTGGCAATTTTGCCATTTTTAAAGTACCTGCTTTTCCATGACACTAAATCACCATGTGTAAACCTTAAACAGAGCTGACTGGTCAGAGAAAAAGGTTACCCTGTGTGATGATTTGCAGACATACAGCACAAAGTAGCTATTTGTAAAATCTAAAAAAAAAAAAAGTTACAGTGGCGATCACATTTATTTTCATTCCACTGTGACATTTTCACGTCTTTCCTAGTCCATCTCTGTGTTTTTTTTATCTTTTTCTGTGCTCGTCTGCTTTCCTAGTCATGTGCTTTCTTGTACGTGGCTTTGTGTTCTGCTTGTCTCCAGCCCTGTCTTCAGTGCACCCACCTATGTTCATTTGTAACTCCTTGTTACCTGTCTCCAGGTGTTTCCTGTTTCCTGCCTACTTCTGTATAAAGTATATAGCTGCTTTGTTTTTTTGTTTACTTGTTGGCTCTTGCATGTTTTCACGTCGATGTCTCAGTTTATTTCTTGTTTTTGTTTGTTAGTCCTGTTTGTTTATTCATCCTGTTTTTGTGTTCATATCTTTGCTTTATTTCTGTTTTATTAAATGTATATATACTAGCATTTGTGTCCACCTCTGTATCTCTCTTGCTTAACCTGACACCCGATCACAATGGCAGCTTGTAAAATTATGTATTTAAATAAATATGCATTAATTCAGCCATATGTCAGGCGTAGGTAGTGTAAAAAGGTAGTGTCTGTGGTAGTGTAAACTAACCAGGTCCCAAAAAAAAAACTAGTAGATTTGAGTAGCATTGGCATCATGCAGTGTAAAAGTGGCATGATTGGTCGAGTGAGAGATCAACAAAGTAGGTATGTGAACAAGTAAATTACGTATAAACCAGGTGAAACCAAGGTTCTTTGCATTAACAAAACAAACAAACAAACAAAATACTGTTTTACAAAGACAAATGTCATCATGCTATTTATGTCCTCTGCAGGGTACCATTGGATTTGAGAAGCATATAGACCGGTGTTTGGAGCTTTCTGAATATCTCTACAATAAAATCAAGAATAGAGAAGGCTATGTCATGGTTTTCCAGGGACAGGTATGTAAAAACAACCCCCCCTTCTAAAAAAATTATTTACAATTAATTATTTATCTGTTATGCTAATCATTAACCATATGATTCAAGTGTACATACTGTATGATACATTTGCCTGATCATAAAGATATTTATTTTATAATGTTCCTTTGAGTAGTAATCTAGTTTCGTACCAATGAAATGAAATGAAAAGCTGTGATATCTAATGAGAACTCCTGCTGCTCTGTTTTTCTCTCTATCTTACTCTCTCTTTCTTTCTCCCGCTCTTTCAGCCTCAGCACACTAATGTGTGCTTCTGGTACCTTCCCCCAAACTTACGTGGCATGCCAGAGGGAGACGAGAAGAGACAGAGGCTCCATAAGGTAAAGTACCATCATCTTTTACAAAAAAAAAATAAAAATAATTGGAGTATTATTTTGTTCCATGACTTTTGCCATATTCAATGGAAGCTAAACAGAATGCTATCCTGACCTGAGGGATATGCAGGTGGGGTCTCCTATCTGTTTACATGGACAATTCTGACCAGACACCGGTGGTTACGATCACTACCACCCACTGCCCTGTTTACTGTGGGTGGTAATGCCTTCTATCACACATTCCTGGTACACATGTGGATGAAGGAACATCACACAACATCAGAAATGAAATGCCTCTTCCAACTGGCACCCCCTTTCAAGTCTTACTCATACTGGCCAAGGTTTAGCCTTGCTCACAAGAGAACACCTCACTTATACAGTATCTTACAAACATGAGTACACCCCTCACATCTTTGTGAATCTTTATAATATATTTTAATGGGACACAATTTAAGATATGACACTTTGATAACTCAACACACAGCTATTAAGCTGTCCAAACCACTGGCAACAAAAGTGAGTATACTCCTAAAAGAAAATGGCCAAATTGTGCCTAATAAGCCATTTTCTCTCAACAATTTCATGTGTCGCATTAATGTTACCATGTCCCAAGTATGAATGGTGTAAGTGGAGTAAGTGTTTTCAATTTCATGATTTTTTGTTGACTAAGATGGTATCCAGAATTTGTGTCAGTGCCCTGGTAAGAAGTACCAAGACTACTGTACCTTGCCTACAGTCAAGCATGGTGCAGGTAGCATCATGGTCTAGAGCTGCATAAGTTCTGCAGCTCGCTGGGGAGATTAATTCCAACATTTATTGTGACTTTCTGAAGCAAAGTATGATCCCCTGCCCTCAGAAACTGAGCCACAGTGCAGTATTTCAACATGATATCAACACCAAACATATCTCCAAAATGACCACTGCCTTAAAAATAAAAACAAGGGGAAAGGTGCTGGACTGGCCATGCATATATCCAGACCTAAACTCTATTAAGCATTGTGGGGCATCCTTAAACGGAACGTGAAGGAGGTCTCTAACATCCACCCAGGTCTGTGATGTCATCATGTGGGAGAAGAAGAGAATAAACAAACAGTCGAGCTCTGGTAAACTCCATGCCCGAGAGAGTTATAATAACGGTAGCCACACAATTTAGCCATTTTCACTTGAGGGTGTACTCTCTTTTTTTTAGGCGGTTAAGACATTATTGGTTGTGTGTTGAGTTATTTTGGGGAAATCTACCCTGTTATACTCTAGCTGTACACTGACTACTTTCCATTGTATCAAAGTGTCATATCTTCAGTGTTGTTCTAAAAGATATAATAAAATATGTACACAAATACAAGCGGTGTACCTACTTTTGTGAGATTCTGTATTCAACTTATTCTGGCATCCCAAGCTGTACCTTAAATGCTGCTATCCCCTGACATTCAACAGCTCAACGTAATATGAATGATTTGTAACAAAAGCTTGTGGTACAAACATAGAAAACAAAGTGTATAATGTGTAGTAATCCCTATGTTGTGTTCTGTGATTGAAGAGGAATTAAATGATTTTCCCCTCACACACAGGTGGCCCCCAAAATCAAGGCAATGATGATGGAGTGCGGAACAACAATGGTGGGCTACCAGCCACAAGGAGATAAAGTCAACTTCTTCAGGATGGTCATTTCAAACCCGGCCGCCACCAGGTCAGACATCGACTTCCTGATCGATGAGATCGAAAGACTGGGCCAGGATTTATAAAGAGCGCACAGACCTTTTAGCCAGCTGTCACTGAAGCGATGGTCAGTGGACACTGGGCCGGGATAGATGCCCCTGATGGAGCTCTAACAACAATTCAACATAGTTTAGCCAACATTCTGGCAACCCTCGATTTCACACAATTTCACCTTTGTCTGATTAGCCTACTGGTCCATCATGGACATATGTGAAGCATGACCTTCTTTATGAGATTTCATAAAACGATATTGATAAACCACAGCATTAAAAAAAAACAATAATGTCCAGTGGAAAAGTGCGATTGGTGCTGGATATATTAAAGGATTACTATGGTGTTTTTCTGACTTATCACCACCTTGCACAGATGTAGCATATTGGTTTATTCATTACCATAGACAATAGAATGTATTGTAACCATATGCCGTTATATATGTGGTAACTGACAATATGCTACAGACATAGTTTAGAAAAATACTGTAGTATTCCTTTACATTTTCCAAATGAATTACAGCTGTTCCATGATGGAGCTGTACGTGAAGGTGAAGCCCTGTAAAGGCAGTGCACCAGCTGAAGGAGAAGATATCATCTGCTTTATTCTACTCTCTCAGTGTGAATAAAAAAAACCTGTTTCACTCGTAACCTCGTAACCCGTAAAAGTTTCACTAGGTATAAATACAGTACAGTAGACTCCAGAGTTCTCTGCACTAATATACTATGTATATAAATACTATATACATTTTAAAAATACTCTGAAATTTCTCGAAATCAAATAACTGTTGGTTCTAAGTGTTGTTAATGTGATTACACATAAGTCAGATGCATATCTTAGCTGTTTTCCTGTGGTATAAGTGAATGGACACTAATGCAATCATCACCATCCCACCAGGAACTGTATTCAATTGCTGTGTTTTTAGAACTAAAAGTCCTTTATGTAGACTGTGTACATTATTGTTATATGGCCTTTGTGACAAACATATTGCATAGTTTTACAGTGAGAAGCATTTAAATAGTGATGACCAATTCAATAGAGATATTTATTAAGATTTTATTTATACGAAGAGATTAAACTGTGTGAAAGATGTCTTTTCCTCCATTTGTAAAGGGATCCTTATTTGTATTTCGAGAGAATTATTACGACCAGAGTGTTTTAATCAATGTTTTAGAGACTTCAGTGTATTCATTGACCAAAGACATGGAATGAAGTGGTGTTTATTTATTCGTCACTTTAATCTGTACTACACAATTAACCTAGATGAAGTGATCAGTGTGAAAAACGACATCAAAGAGCACATTCAATATAACCGTAGTGCAATCAGTGTGGTGTAGCTGTGATTGTCACTATTATTATACATACACAATGAATGTTCTAAGTAATCGTAGTTGTAGTCGAGTCCAGTGAAAAGAGGCGGCTGAGTTCTAGCTAGTATTGCTGGTTCTTGGTAAGAGAAGCACAACAGATGTTTATCCCTTAAAATTCAAGTATATATATACATATATATGTATTTTATTAATATTTGGAGAGGAATTTTATTCACGTTTTAATAAATGAAGGATTGCTTTTGAAATCTACACTGAAAAAAAGAGCTTTTGATTCAAGCGTATACTGTTACTTCAATTCAGTTCCTACCAAAATAAGTGAAATAAAAGTAACTGCACAGTAATTGTGGTGATTTAAGGGATTCTTTCTTGCACATATGAATCAGTCACATACAGAACTGTGCAGAATTCTTTGGCCATTTTTAGTCAAAAGTCTGGCTTTAAAATAAATACATATAAACCACAAACAATACTCTGATCAAATGTGTGTGAGTGTGGTTGCCCTGGTAGTCACTGCGGAAATGAATAGCATTTAAATGTTAATGGTTACCTAAGACCATTGCACAGTCCTGTACATTTAAAGCACCATGTTTTCAGTGTAGATTTGGACTAAATTATATAATTATTAGTTCTTCTGCATTGCAATTGCTTTTCAGTCTAAGAATGGGTTTCAGGCCTGAAGGATTTGTTTCCTGAGGCCAGATTCTCAATATAAAAGTGTGTAGAGAGAGACCTGGGCTGTTTATCAGAAGCAGTAGGAGAGATGATGTATTTACAGACAGAGTGGTGGTTATATACAGGCGAGTCTGAGAGATAAGACAAGCACTTTAATCTACAGTCACACACTAACGTGAACTTGTGCAGAACTGCTGTCATATAAACACTGCAAATAAAACACTCAGCTTTCAGTCTACCAGTCTCCTCTCTTTTATTGGCATTACACAGAATTGTTTAGAAGCTTTATTCAGGTGTGGATTATTACTGTATTATCTTCTGTTTTATACAATTGAATGTATTTGGAACATTAAACCTTCCCTGAACATAAAAGATCACCAAGATGCCATTGATATCAATCAAAAATACTGTCTAATATCTTAGTTTTTTGCACCGTTGTTAAATAGTTTTTTTTAGTGTAAAACAGAAATACAAACATCTGAATGGAGGAAAATGAAGGTGCTCTTTTTCTGTGTATCAACAATGATATGTTAGCTAGAGTATTAAGTTCTGTATCTTCTTATTTATGTTTCTTGTTAAAAGAAATGTATGTATCATATGATGCAGCTCATTTCAATCATTAGAGCACCAGTGCATCACATTTCATACTGGAAATACACTCAAACTCCTTATTGACTGGTAGCATGGACATATTGCTCTTGTAAAATCTTTCATTTGTATTGAACCTCTACAGTACATTAGGTTCAAAGGTTCTTAACCTTTGTGCATATTATTTGCACAAATCATTCCTTATGGGATCATCAATTGAAAGGTACCTAAATGTGATTCTCTAATGGCAATCCTATGAATATATCATTTTGCCTTTTGAGTTCACTGTATTATTATTTGTCATTTACATTTTCTCTGGAGAGGACCACAGGGGTCTCATGAGGTCACAGCCCCTCTACAGATGGTCGCCCATGAGGAACGGAAATCTGGATGGTAATCACTCAATATAAAAGTTCACCAATATGCCATTGACGTCAATCAAAAATACTGTCAAATATCTTCGTTTTTTGTTAAGTTTTACTTTTTTGCACCGTTGTTAAATTTTTTTTTTAGTTAAAAAATCTTGTTGTGGTCTCAAAAACTCTTTTAAAGATATTTATTATAAAGGTCATCAGACCTTGCTCTCTTTCAGACTCGCTGTAGCAGCTTCATATGGTCTCACCAATCAGAGTCTTTCAGCTGCTAGAAGAATTGTGAATTTCAGACATTCAATCAATATAGAATTGGCATGATCTAATTTATAAAGCTTTCTTTTGTTTGAATGTTACTTGCCTTTCTTTAATTTAGATGTTACTGTTTTAATCCTCAATAACACGTTAAGTTCCATTTTCGAGGTTTCTAAGAAAAATCTCAACGTACAGCTTAACAAAAATGGTCCACAATTACTTGGGAAATGTCTTGTTACATTGATTTCCGTTATATGTTATATTTTAAAGAAAAAGAGTTCCAATATTTCAAAGGAATACAATGTAAATACATATATTTATATATATACTTAGTATTAATTTATAAAACTGTGCTTCTTGTTCGGATAAAACTATACTTTTACTAAATGTTTTCATAGGAGCCTATATTTCTGAAATAAAAATATACTTTACTGTACTTTAATGGCAAAACGTTAATTTTGTCATACTAACTGTGCTGAATAAATGTTACGTGTTAAACTACACCAAAAAAGTTTAATTTAATTTGTTATATTTTTTAACAGTTTATGTATGTCACTCCTCAAAATGAATGTTCTGTTAAATTTATACCTTAATCATATTTTTTTTAATTTGTTTTTAATGTTCCGTTGCACAGCTTACACAAATACACTTAAATTATATTAAATAGTGCCAACAATAACATATGACTAGTATACTCAGTATAAATCTAGTGCAAACTTCTATAATTTCAAGTATAAACCAGTAGTACTTACTAATTAGTGCTTCCAAACTAACATAACTTAAGTACAGATCAATTTTAGCATAATATAAGTATACTTTTTTCCACAAGTAATACCATTTAAAACTGGCAAACAAAAATTAAAAACATAAATACAAAAATCTGAATGGAGGAAAATGAAAATGGAGGAAAATATTTTTTCTGTGTATCAACAATGATATGTTAGCTAGAGTATTAAGTTCTGTATCTACTTATTTATGTTTCTTGTTAAAATTTTATGTATCATATGATGCAGCTCATTTCAATCATTAGAGCACCAGTGCATCACATTTCATAATGGAAATACACTCAAACTCCTCATTGACTGGTAGCATGGACATATTGCTCTTGTAAAATCTTTCATTTGTACTGAACCTCTACAGTACATTAGGTCCAAAGGTTCTTAACCTTTGTGCATATTATTTGCACAAATCATTCCTTATGGGATCATCAATTGAAAGGTACCTGATAATGGCAATCCTATGAATATATCTTATTTTGCCTTCGTTTTTTTTTTATTTTTTTTAAAGGTGCAGGTCTCTGTGTTAAGTTCACTGTATTATTATTTGTCATTTACATTTTCTTTGGAGAGGACCACAGGGGTCTCACCACAGGGGTCTCATGAGGACACAGCCCCTCTACAGATGGTCGCCCAAGAGGAACAGAAATCTGGATGGAAATCACTCTCCTGAACAGACAAAGAGCTAAAGCCATTCCAGCATCAATCATTAGCCATCACTGAGCATGGATTTCCTACGTTACAGCACATTTAACACAGATTATCTGTGAGGCCAGCCGTGAAGTAATGGGATGGTGGAATGCAGCTGTGGCCGCTGATACTCACTGATCGAATGGGATCAATCTCACCCACAACACAAAATGAAGCCAATTTAGGGCAGATTTCATCAGGCCTGGTCTCCTCAGCCCTGCTCCGTGAATGACAGCAACTCCATTTTGCTTCAGGTCAGACACTGGAGACTATTTCCTATTCTAAAAAGCCCTGATCTTTTCTCAAATCCAGCCTCGCCTCGCCTCTGTCTCCACTGTCATTCCCCATTTCTCAAATTAATAGCCCAGAGAGAGAATTTTACAGGGTGATCATCACGGCGCCGAGCTTTCACAGTCTCCACAGTCTCCACAGGCTGCATTCATTATTCACTCTTTTAAAGATATTTATCATAAAAGTCATCAGACCTTGCTCTCTTTCAGACTCGCTGTAGCAGCTTATGGGAAGCCAATTTCAGGCCTTTCTCAGGCTGAATGCATTTTATTTTTAATGTAGGAACAGAGAGAGAGAGTGTGTGTGTGTATGTGTGTGGTAGCAAGGCTTCAACACTTACAATATTTTGGAACATATTTTAATGTACCGAGGTTTATTAAATTTGCTGGATTATGATTTCACTTTATAATATAAAAAGGACGTGCTTTATGAAAGGGAAGAGTACAGTATTAGTCTACTGTGAGCAGTTCTGCTATTATTTATGAATCATCTAATGTCCTTTTTTTAAACTTACAAAATTACTTGCAGAACAGTCTTTTGTGTGTGAAACTGTTTTCAGGCCCTTTCTGAGCAGATAAGGCAGATAAACAATCCTGATTGACTGTAATTTGGGGTAGAGCTGTGTGTGCACTTTAAGGCACATGAGCCCTTCGTACAGTACAGCACAATTTAATTTGATTTTATTTTTTTGTAAACCACATCAGTGGATTTAAAATTAAATAGTTACGACTGATAATTACTAAATGTTATTGCAATGTTTTGTTAAACATTTTAAAATGAACACTTACTTAATTTAAAAACCATTAAGGTGAAGTACAGGGGCAAATACATCATTGTGCAAATACATATGTGCCAGACTGTATGAACAGATATTCTGTATGTATGAACCTAAATTATCATCACAATATTTCAGAAAGATGATTTTTTTTTGTGATGTTGAAATTCTTGGTGAAATGACAAAACACTTAATAAAGAATATTTTATAAATTTCAAGAATATACTGCTGGAACAAAATAAATTATACAGTTTTAATTAGTATAAATGTATCTGTTTCAAACATTTGGGAAAAGCTATAAACACTCGACTATTGTAAGTAAACAGTAACCTACAAAAATGCTGATTATGAATGACATTATGGCAAATAAATTAGAAAAATAATGCAATGTAACAAAAATCTAACAAAATACTAAACTGCAGATATTTAGTGCAGCATATAAACATTAGCAAATTACAAAAAGTATCCTGAACAGGATATGGATTTCAAAAAGTATAACAAACTGTTGAGTTTGATAAAAAATAGCACACCTCTAAACAGACACACAATCCTGGTTTTAAGTGAACATACAGCTTTACTCTAAAGTGTAGTCTGGTCAGTATATGTAAGTATGTAAGTATATGGAGAGTAGCAGCAAAAAAATTTTCTTTTAAAAGCTTCATCAAGAGATTTGAAATGAATCAAGCAAGATGTGATTGTAACACGTGGCTGTAGTGTCTAAATGGTGATGCGATATGTTTATTAAAGACTTTAAAATAAACACTAAGCATCTACACTTGCTTTATTTCAAAGACAGTAAAAAGTGATAGAATTACAAAAAAAAATCTTTATCCAAATACCTGTTTTCCTGACTGTTTGACTGGATGTACTGTATGTTTATAAGACTTCTCTGTAAATGAGAAACAAACACTCGCCTTCTAATGTAGCTGAAGCTGTTTTCCCCCACTAAGCAAGTGGCTAGTTATGGGTAACATGTAAAACATTAGCGGTGATAACATTGTTGGAGCTTAATTAAATTGATGTATAATTATGGAGTTTAATTGGGAGGCAGGTGTCTCAGGCCTGCAGAGGTAATTGAAAGATAATGAAAACAAAGAGAGGCAGCGTGAACAGAAGAGTCTGTTCCAGCCTTTAATACCACTATTACACCAAGCCAGAGGCACTGACACAGTCCACCGACCACACAGGCCAGACTGAGCCAGGCTGTGTTCTGTCTGCTATTACGTTAAAAGGCATTATCCTGTTCAACGGCATTACACACACAACCATAAAACGTAATGGCACTGATGTTTTTAAAAATATTATATTTGTAATTGTGGAACTATGCAGATTCACAATGAAATACATTTAGTACGGCTATTATTACTGAGTTGCCCGGTCGGCTTTTACTCACCCAGGCTTTGTAGTTCCAGGGAGAGTTCTGTTTGAAATGCCTGAGTGATTTCCAGTTCAAGATTTATAAAACTCTCTGACACACAGCCAAAAGAACTCACACTTAATTTACATTAGCTGCACAGCCTTAGCAGAGCCTCGAAATCTGCATCAATTTCAATTACAAGCATTATTAAACCTAGAGCAGACTTTGGGAATAATAAGCCTGCCTCTGCCATCCCTCTCTCTCTCTCTCTCTAGTCCACACAAGATGGCCAGCAGACTGAGAAATACCTGCTGTCTGAGCCTAGACAGTCTGAGTGCACACACATTACTCACTGAGATATGTGAGTAATGTGAATACAGCCATGAACATAAAATAAATAGAGAGGATGTGTGTGTATTTGGGTGTGTGTGGGGGGGTGCATGTACATACTTGAGGATGACCAACAAAAACTGTGCAGCAACAGATGAGCTTCTTACACAGCATTTAAAAACTCCAGCAGCACTGCTGGGTCTGATTCACTTGTACCAGCACACACACACCATCAAGCCAGTGTCACTAGCCTATGCACAATAAGAAGGAGGATGGAGTGAGTGAGTGGACAGTCAAGCAAAAACAACCTCATCCCCACTGTAAGGTATTGTGATGGATCCCTGGTGTTGCAGGCCTTTGAAAACCTGCCTGGATACACAGAATCATGGACTATATAAAGTACCAACAGATACTAAGCAAGGAAGCTCAAACTGGACTGTGATTAAAATCTTCTAGTAGAATAATATCACTTAAAGGTCAATGAATACAAAGACAACAAGAAGAAAAATTGTGTGGATTGAACTAAAGACAAGACTTTACAAGTCAGAAAGTAAGACATGTATAAAGTACTAGAGAGCCAGACTTGAATGGAGTGAACATGCACAAACACACACACACACACACACAACAACTACAACAAATAGTCAGCAGATGTGCACAGAGCGGTGAGCAACCATTGCTGCAGCACCTGCATATCGAACTCATATCCCTCATCAATTATCAAGGGATCTAACCACTGGACCACCACCATTATATGTTTACCCGCATTGACAGTAAATGTGGACGGTACTGTAAAAGAAAGTCTTATGCTGGGGCTGAAGCTCGGCTTACGTGTGGCAGCATCGGCTGAGACTCGACATGGGCCATATGGAATTAGGCCGAATGTGGTTTATAATAAAAGGGTGGACCAAACGGTGTGGCCCAATTTCCATTTTATACTCAGCAAACCAAGGAATGGACACATGTGGCTTGGGACAACTGCCTTATTATACTCAGCAACCGGGGTTGCTGGCGCCTGCAACACTCAGCCTAGATTTGAGCCAATTATTTGGGCCAGATTTGTACCTAGATTCAAATCGGCAAGTAGTAGTGATTTTTGCCATCTGGGGGGTGTCATATTTTGCTTTTCTAACTAGACAATGCAAACTATTTAAGCTCATTTTAACATTTGTTAGCAATGAGTGCATCTAAGGAGCTGAGTCCACTATTTTAAAAAGAGTACTGAGATCAGTTTTTGACATTAAGGCATTTTCAAGACTCCATACCCTCCTAAATTTTTTAAACTGTCACTCCAGCACCCTCATGTGGCCACAGCCCTCTCCCTCACTCTGTGCTTTGCTGTAGCTCAGTGTTCTCCCTGCTCTGGATGGAGGCTGTTGATATATAGCTCTGGCTCCAGTCCCTGAAGGCCTGATGTGCTGATGTGTTCTGCAATCCTGGGACTGCCTGCTGCATTAGGCCCCTGATAAATACTGACAGCCGCTTTGTGCACGACTCCTTTAATCAAATGCTGATGGTGATATTGACGAGGGCAGCTTGGATTAGTGCCAGGGTGTCTCTCTCTCTCACTCCCTCTCTCTTTTTCTCGCTCTTTGTCTCTCATCCTCACACACACAAAATGATCTATTGTATCAGTCAATAAAAAAAGATAATCAGCAAATTTAGACCTACTGCAAGTGAGCTTCTGAGGCCTTTCTAGAAACTTACTGCTTATTTATTTCCCAACATTTCATCTTCACTAGTGTCAAATTAGTCCAGTCAAATGAGATTCATTATCAGAAAAGCAGTGTTCAACGCAGCACAGCCACTTCCACAGTTATTGATTATGCAAGCAGGGCTTGGCTTGCCTGGCAGCAGAAGCTCTTTTACTAGGGAAAGACAGATTTATTGGTGTTCAAATGTAATTTATTTCACCCACAGCATGGGAGTCTTTAGGGGTCTCTTGTTAAAGCTGAAAGACTGGTGGTAAAATCCTTCTCAGAGAGGAGTCATTAAGCAATTAGCACTGAGCGGAGAGCGGTCACTGTGTGGGAACTCTGCACTACTGATTACCATCTTTAACAGTAAATGAATACATGACATGCAGAAGTGGCGAGAGTAGTCTAAACCCTTGTTAAAGTATTGCTCAGCTAAAACAATGCAGCTTACCCAAAAAAACAACTCAATACATACTTAGGGATCCTGTAGTAGTCATTGTGATGCCTAATGCTGTGTGCTATTTGAACATGGATGATTTTGTACGACTGATTTACTGAGACACAAACAGACAGAAGTGCTAATAAACTATAGAAAAGTTGAATAAACAACTTGTGGATATTCCAGTTTAGATATCCTACTTGTAACTTAAAAATAGTGTACAATTATTGGAAGGCAGCATAACATCAGTGAAGTGGGCAGACACTCTCACAAACTCCACAATATGAGTAATATTACTTACTGTGTCAGTCCACATGTTTTTTTTTTTTTTGTACTTTTAGTGATGGTTTAGTGATCTCTCAACTTGTTCAAAAATGCATGTGCAAAGTGTGTCCTGAACCATGTTTACACCCAAACAACAGTTAAAACCTTCAGTGTACTGTACTGTCACATTTTCCCTAGTCAATTCATACATCTTGAGTATATCATGATAAAAGCAAAAAAAGTTAAAAAAAAAAAAAAAAAAAAAAAAAATGAGTAAAGCACTTAAGACACATTTAAAACATACAAATCAAATTACTCAAGCTTAATTCAGGAGGTGGTCTGGGACGCATATAAAATTGTAAAGTTTAAGGCAGCAACCATCATAAGAACAGCTTAATAGATATAAAAAAGAATAAATAAATAAAATAAACTAGCATTTTAGTTTAACTACCGGTAACCAGAAACGCATTTAATACATGTAAAGGCGTGACTTAGACTGTAGGGGGAGCCAAAGAGCAAAAATTGCCATTTCTGACATATCGCTGCTTTAAATGATCTAAGGAAAAGGAATAACCTCATATGTCAGAAAAAAAACTATTTATATTTATGAATTTTGATTAATACTCAACCGAAGCCAAAGTTGGTTACAACTGAATCATGTTACATGTGAGGAGATCATAGTGTTAGGAGCCTTACCGAAGGACCCTTATTGTTGTAATATATATTGTGTACTTGGCCAGCAGGATTGACAGTGTTATCAACTACACTACACAACAATCTATCACTGTGTGAACAGTTTCAAAGCAATACAGATGCTGCTACCAAATATATTAAACACAAAAAGTTTAGAAATTAAACACAATTGACTGCCATTGCGTAGCAAATTTTCCAACCACCTTTTATCTAACCTTTTGACCCAAATTCTAAATAATAACAATAAAGATATTTAAATATAACAATAAAATTAAGATTAAATATGAGTAAAGATCAAGTGATCATTTTAAAATTTTAAACCATCACAAGATTACTAAAGTAAAGATACCTGGTTGCAGCACACTTGAAGATGAGAACTCTGTGGTCATTTGCGGTTTCTGATATGTCTGCTTCTCTTTAAACCTGTAATGTCAGACAGCAAAATTGCTGAAAATCTTAGAAAATGACATTAGATACCAATTTTAATTTAAACTTAGTTAACTATATTATCACCTTCCTAAAATAATTGCCTATTTAATTTTGACTGAAGCCAAAATAAAAAGCAACATTCAATTTTAATACCTTTCCAAAATGGCGGCTACCTTCACTTAACTCATTTTCATGATTTAGGACTGGCCCCTAACCAGTAAGTGAGGAAACTTGTTTCTGAGTTTTACCGTTCAGTGACAGGTGATGTAACGGCGAGGTCCTTTGTGTGTTAAGGTGCTGAAGATATCCTGTGCTCAGACTGTTCTGCAGTCAGCCGTATTTTTGTTTGCTCTTTTTTATAATTATATGCTAATGTTGTGTTCGGCTGTTTTCCGTCTTCTACAGTAGCTAATGCTAACGCTAGCTTCCTAGCTACAAATCATATCTACAGTTTAGTCAGATTAGTGCACAGAAACCACTGCAGAACAGCAGAAACAGGTTATTCTGATCTCATTATAACAGCAGAATTGCACATTTTTGAATGTCTGAACCTCTAAGAACTCCCTCTCAGTTATTACAAACAGTTTAATAAGACATGGTTTATCAGAGTTTTGAAAAGATTTTGTTTCTAAAACCTGTTCTTAAGATAAAATATAATTAATTGTGTGGACAACATTAAAGTCTGCAGTGCTATGTTCCTTTGATTCTTTGACTCCCAAATTCCAAATAAAATATAATTCCATAAATAAAATATATTGTCATTTTGAGCATGTATTTGCATGTATGTACAATGCCATAAAGATGCAAAGCTTTTAGACCTCAAATAATGCAAAGAAAAGTTCATATTCATAAAATTTTAAGAGTTTAGGAGTTAATATTTGGTGGAAATATTATCTTGATTATGTCCCAGAGGTTTTTATTTTGGTAAAATTTAAGAAACTCGTTATTTTTAAATGCCAACTACCAAACTGAACCAAAGATGTGCACCCCTGGACTAAGCTACAGTGGGGCAAAAAATATTTAGTCAGCTACTGATTGTGCAAGTTCTCCAACTTAGAAAGATGAAAGAGGTTTGTAATTTTCATCATAGGTGCTCTTCAACTATGTGTAAAAATGAAAAAAAAAAAAAAATCCAGTTTGACCTCGTTATCTATATAAGAGACACCTGTCCACAGCCTCAGACTGTCAGACTCCAAACTCAACTATCGACTCAACTAAGACCAAATAGTTGTCGAAAGACACCCGAAAGAAAGTTGTAAACCTGCATCAGGCTGGAACAAGCGAATCTACAATAGGCAAGCAGGTTGCTATGAATAAATCAACCTTGGGAGCAATTGTAAGGAAATTAAAGACATACAAGGCCATTGATAATCTCACTCGATCGGGGGTCCCATGCAAGATTGTTTAAAAAACTGAATTTTTCTTTTCTTTTCATTTCTTAATCTTACGTAATCTCTGTTCCTCTCTGTGCCCATTTTAATTTTTTTCCGGTAAGTAGCATCTGTAAGCTAGTGAATCAGGTCAGACATGGGTCATTTTCCTGGCACCCAAGAGGTTTTGTTATATGCAGTCACAGAGTATAGAATGTTTTACTCCTCTAATTCACAGGAACTTACAGTGTTTCAGTTTATGTTTGGATCAAAACCAAAAACGTATCACTGGTGCTATAGAGTCAGCATCTGTCATGGCGGTAAATTCTACATTTTGTTTATTAAAGCTTTACTGTATAAGGAATTTGGCCAGTATCAGTCTGGGCAACCCTCGCCACTAGGGTTGGTCTTAAGCAGCTAGTTAGTTAGTCCATCACTATGTTATGAACAAATAACAGACTGAGCGGTAGACAACATTGGTGTTGTTGGTATGAGAAAGTGTGTGTTGCACGACATACCATTAAATACATGTCAGGCAAAATATAATTTCCTGGTGTTTATTATCATTTATTCTGTACAATTTGTACCCAAAGTAGTTCATACAGCCTTTTTTTTTTCTTTTTTTCTCGTTTTTTTTTCTTAAAAAGCAACAACAAAGCAGCAAACACTCCAGGAAACCAAATTTACAAGAAAGAAGGGCAACAGAAATCGTTAAACTTTTGTACAGAATGAATCTGCTGAAATTTAATATCTGAAATTAAGGTTCTGTACAGCAAATATACATTAACTCTCTAGAAGGGTTTCTTTAATTTTTTCATCCTGCATAGGATTCTGTACATTGTTGTTTGTCTACATTTGGTTATTTTGTGCATTCAACATTAGTATGCTGCCTGGCCCTATTGTGACACTACATGTCACAACGTTTGCTAGAATTACATTCTCAGAGCTAATTGTACAAATAAAAGAGCTAACACTTTCCTCCAAAATCCAATACATCAATGCTGAGTGAAATCCATAGACCTACTCTCAGTGTAGGTTCAAACAAACCATTTTAGCATGGCAGCTTGGCAAAGGTCTCCAATTATCATATACAGTGGGTTACCAGGTCTTTGCATATCCCTTCCAAGGCAACTGCCATTTTTTATTATTAAAAAAAAATTAACGGACGAAAAAAAAAAAAAAAAAAAAAATCACATTTCAAGGTACTTAGAAGTAGCAGTGCTCTAAAGAATCTTCAAAAGGCCATTAAACTTCAATGACGTGTTCTCGTCCCAGTCCTTATTCGTTCTCCTTTACACTTCAGTTGGTCACAAACTCCACACTTGGTACTGCCAAAAGCCAAACTCTGATCCATCGTCATGCCCAACGTTCACAACCTGAGGACTCACGTGTTCATTTTTTCCTCGCTTTCCTTCTGTCCAGTTCCTGCAGGAGAGAGCAGAGATTGGCCACCAGTGCTGTCAGTCAGGAAACCAGTGTAGGCTGTCAGTAGGAGATCAAACTGGAAGAGGCGGGGCTTGAGGCCAGGTTGCCTGAGGAACTGGAGCGTCTCATATGGGGCAGTAGGTAGGAGTCGCTTCCCAACTGATGCACATCAAACCTATCCTCCTTTCTGTAGGCAAGACATCGTCGGATAAATGCCTGCAAAACCAAAAACATCACTTGTTAGAAGAGGTTCGTATTGTGAATGACACACCTTACTGGTTTCGGTTTTTAAAAAGTTGTAACCTGCACATTAACATCTACAGAGAGTAGTGATCACTTTTCATATGAACTGTTTCATTAAGAGTCAAATTGGTCAATGATCAAAATTACTGAATCACTGTTCAAAAGTTTCAAATCACCATTTAAGATCAGGGTGGTTGGGACTTGATGAGCATTGGGAACAGCTTAATATAACAGACCAAAACATGATAAATTATGTTTAATTCAAACAGTTCAAAAAGTGATATTGATTTTCTGAACAGTGGTTTGACGCTTGCATTTTCAGTCAGTGACATTGAGCCAAAAATATATCACTGATTAAAACAGTAAATGAAAATAGCAAATCTAAGAGGTTTTAATTGTTACTTTAAGTTGCTTTATGAAAAGCTGGTACTAATTCACTTCTTACAAAAAAAATACGTTACAAAATTCATATCAGAAATAGAAGCCTTTTTAAATAACAATTTTACATTTTCCACTGCACGCACCGTACATTTTATATTTTCAAGCAAAACATGTACATCATAATTTAACATTTTTAAACAGAGTATTTTTTTTGCTTGTTAAGCAAATACTTTTTTTTAAATAAGCAAAAGCCATAAAATATCTATATAAACCAACCTATTAAAAATTACCTATTTAAATGACACATGCTTATTTCTATTGACAATAATGCTGTGTAATGGTTTACACATACAAATAGCATGTCCTATCATCCTGTTCTGTCTTCACAACACTAGAGGGCATCCTTGTCATACTATTGGAAAGAAGAGACCCACACCCCCAAAAAACACTCAAAAATTTTAAACATTAAACTATCCAGAAAAATAAAACCACAAAAATAGAGAAAGAAAGTCACACTGACCTTGGCTTCATTGCTTGCCACGGGCTTGACGGGGAACTGCACCTCAGTGGCTTTGAGAATAGTGTTCTCCTGCAGGATATCCTGCTGTGACTGGTTATGGCCAAATGGCTGAAAGAGCACAACATTTACTTTTTTTTAAAAAACCTTTATATCTTAGCAAAGAAGAATAAGGATAGTCATGATTAATGCTCTTATTCTGACGTGTTTTATGTCGGAGATTATTCAAAATGTCATATTAACACCGTAACATATTTACCTTCCTTCCATAGAGGCACTGGAAAAAGATGACTCCTACAGACCAGACATCTACTTTGTTGGAGATCTTTGGAGGTTCCTTACCCACAACAAAACACTCGGGAGGTAAGTACCTTAAAAAAAAAAAAAAAAACACACACAAAAAAAAAACCTTAGACAAAGACCAGATTTGCAGCTAAAGATGTGCAAAATACGGGTCTAAGTATCTGTGCTAGAAAACAGTGTGATTTTACCAGTAAGTGCCAGCTCCTTGTGATGTCAAGTCCATTCCATCTACTCCATAGTTGTCATCATCCATGATTTTAGACAAACCAAAATCAGTGATCTTTATTTCTCCACAGGCCGTTCCATCCACTAGCAAAATATTCCCTAAAGACATTGATATAGAACAGAGTCAAACATTTTCTAATATAAATTTGGTATGTAATTCATACATTTTCATGAAACAGTGAATGCTTGTACATTAGAGCTTAGATTGGGCCGAAAAAGTGCGACCTGACCCGAGTTCATTTCGCCTGAGCCCAACTAGACCGGCTCCATAAACTATCTTTATGATTTAAACCACACATTTTTGAGTAAGTACAGCGATAAAACAGTTTCGGGCCTTGAAATGAGCGAAATCTGTTCAGATTGATGTTAATTAACATTGCAACACTGAAGAAGTATAGACCTAATATTTAAGAACAATGTTTATTAAGAACAGCTACACACAGCACAGAAGTGTGTATGAGCTCCAGAGCTGTGTGATTTTACCATTCTAACTTGTGCAGTTTTTATTTAAAACACAGTTTGAATTGTTACTTAGCTTTATTGTGATCATCACGTCATAGATTTATATGAAAATAATATAGCATTAGAAAACAGATATCTAAATCACAGACTATATGAGTGCGACCTGACCATACATTGGATCTGCTAAATCTTAAAGAAAGAGCTGGATTTCAGCATATTCCTCAGTCTGTATGAACTCTTAACCAGAGTATTCTTATATTGTTCAGTCTGAACATGCATGAAAACAGACCACAGCATCAGAAACAAGAGATTTAATTCATTTTCATCTTTTATCTGATATGTTCATATTTTGACTTTTTGTGTTATAAGAAAATAAAAATTAAACATGGTAATTCTGTGAGTTTACTGGCTGCTTGCAAAGCAAACACCCAACAACTGAGCTCCTCATGCAAACAATACACAGTTTTACCATTTGCATCATTATCTTTTTACCCAAGTTCACGTTAAGCATTGATCAGATTACTAACAAACTTGATTTCGCAAGCAACTGGATTATGAAGTGCATATAAATGAACTCTGTGTGTTGCACGTCTGATACCTGGTTTAAGGTCATAGTGTATGATGGGTGGCTTGATCTCATTCAGGTATCTTAGTGCATTAACGATCTGCATAACAATTGAACGAGCCTCTTTCTCGGACATCAGCTTGTGCTGTTTCAAGTAGAAATCCAAATCATTGCCTTCACAGTATTCCAGAACTGTACAAAACCTACAGAGAAATGACAAACAAGATCATTAGAGTAAATTAAACACTATATTGTGAATGCAGTGAATAAATGTAATAAACTAGATCACATTCATCCATTTATAGATAATTTGTTATAGCTTAGAATTTTACTTTAGCATATTGTAGAGACTCCCATATGTAAGAGGGCAAAACCTAAGCAGAACTTTTCATCTATTAATAAATCTTAGTCATATGGATGTAGCTCTTGACCCAGTTTCTCAAACGCATCATAGAGCTGAAGAACACTTCAGCCAAAACCCCCTAATGCTACTAGCAGAAAAATAGAAGACGTTCACTTGGGCTTAGTTAACATTATGTTAAAATAAAAAAAAAGCAATTTAAAACTTTCATTTACATTGATTAATGATTACTCACAGATGACTAATAATAATCTTAGGATTGCAATGCTGTTACAGCAGTTTTGGGATCTAGCTAGCATGGTGGAATCTGCATACATAGCTCATTAAAGAAAGATTTTGTAAAGAAATCTGTGTAAAGAAAATTACGTTAATAAAAAGGTTTTACACTTACGTGTCTGTGTCCAGTGAAAAATAGTCATAAAGTTTGACTATTCGTGGATGATCCAGCTGCTTGTGTATTCTGTACTCTCTACAGGCATGTCTGCATATGGGGGAGAGAGAAAGAGAGATATGGAGGGGGTGAGAGAGGTTACCATGGGCAACAGAGGTGAGCCCCAGGCTGGCAGGCAGGCAGACAGACAGCCTCAGGTGAAACTGGCTGGATTTCCAGACATTTACAGCACAGAACAGAATACCAATCAGACTGGAAATACCTTATTATACATATCAATGCCCGAACCCACAAAAACCACACCGCTTCAGAAACCTGACCTACCTCAACCCCCAATTCCTCTACCCTCTGGCCATCAAACAGACTGTTTCAATCATCCAAGCTAGTCTACATTCTCATCCTAACATGCTACCTGAATCAAGCAATCAAAAATTCAACAGCAATTATGTTCCGGTGCCTGTGCCGCGGCTGGGCTTGGGAAACCCTGACAGCCCAAACACTAATTAATACAATTTATTCTTTTATCAGTAAGCAGTTTACAGAAATTACACATTATTCACAGACACTTCATGCAGGTACAGCCACTGTGAGGGCTTAACACAGACATGGGTGGGTGTGTCATTTAAACATACTTGTGGTAATTCTCCTTCTTCTCCTCCCTCCAGTTTTTGTTGAGCTGATGGATTTTCACAGCAGCATACCGCTGTTCAATAAGGTCAAAAGCCTAAAAAATAAATAAATAATTAAATAAAAAAAAATCCTTTTAATATTCCAAATGTCATTCTCAAAACATTAGCTCTTAGACTTAGCGTGCAGACTCAGACATAAGCATACCTTGTAAACTTCACTGAAACCTCCTCTTCCCAGCAGATGTAACAGCAGGTATCGCTCATTTAGAGTTGGGTGGTCTTTGAACCTAAAGGATGGGAGATAAATATGAGATAAGTCATAGGGTATCAGCTGCCCATTCATAATAATGAGCGAAAAGCAGAGAGAGAGAGAGAGAGAGAGAGAGAGAGAGAGAGAGAGAGAGAGAGAGAGAGAGAGAGAGAGAGAGAGAGAGAGAGAGAGAGAGAGAGGGGGGGGGGGGGGGGCAAATCACCACAAAGGTACAGGTATGTTAATAATTAGAGATAAAGATAGAAATCATTTACCTAGTATTATGCAGTTAAGTTTTCATATCAAATTCAAATGTTGGAATCCTGCTTTTGTCTATGCTTGGCTAAATTATATATCAATAAGAGAAGTCATTAGATCCATAGGTGTCAAATACTAGAAACATTAGCATAGATCTTAGGCTCCTCCTACAGGTAGCATTAACATTAGAACATTAGAATTCTTAACAGCAGTAATTTTGCTCAGTTTTAAAACCATCAAACTCACACTATAAGAAATGCTCAATTTTATGGAGAATCAGTTTTATTTTTCAAATTTAAACGAATTACCAATTGCTGTTAGTGCAAAAAAAAGTCTGTACCTAGTACCTAAAATCCTATTTCAGTGGTTCAAAGGCTCAAAACTTAGAGGATGTCAGTAATATTTTTAAAACAATCCTAGCAATTTTATAAATATCAAAATATTATATTTTTTCCAGGACAAGCAGGAACCCTGCTGATGTATATCCATCACAGAATCTTTTTGATGCATCCTAGATTACTAAATTTTTCAGACTATAAGGCATACCAGATTATAAGAGCCACTATCAATAAACGTCTATTTTCTGGTCTATTTTAATAAATAAGGCACACCAGATTATACGGTGCATTAAGCGTCACTAGTAAGAATGTCTACATCGAAGTGAGCAAGGGTGTCTCCATGTTTCCCTTCTAATGGGGAAGCTGTAATTCTTAAAATTAAATGATTTTATGTGCACCTTATAGTCTGAAAAATACAGTACAGATTTGGATGTACATTTTTTTTCTCGCATTTATAACAACTCACTCTCGCAGATCAAACACAGATCAGCCAACAATAATTCTAGCTTTGTATACATGCACACACACGCACACGCACTACACTGGTCAGCCATAACAATATAGTTGTCCTAGTTGTTTGTATTAATTATTTGATTAATTGAAATAATTATGACACTATTTTTATTAACTTCAACTTAATAAAAGCCTATTGAACAGCAGGATCATTATGAACTATTACAGACACTTTACTTTAAAAGTACCAAGCAGTCATGCAATGATAAAAAGAATTAATCATGTAGAGAAGAAAAGGATACATCAAAATACATCAATAATCGTTTTATAATCACATCGCAAACCTCTGAATCGTAATGGAAATTCCCACCCCTAGTAATGAGGCTTGGTACAAATGAACACAAATGAACACAACCACATTAATACAATGCTATGAGATGAGTATAATGAGAATATAATTAGATGCCTAGAATGCTCTGTTTTATCAACTAATCATCCACTGATACTAAGGGATGCTCTACCACAACAATCAATTAATTAACAGAGATTAATAAAACATTGCGTGAGTCATATTAGAAACAAATGCATTTTCTTAAAAACTGATCATGTTTGATATGAAAGCTAAAAGCTTGTAGGCGTCGGTATTGCAGAACAGTGAATGTATAGTTCCGCCAGTTTACGCAACATAAAGCTCAAACTGTTCAAAACTCCAAACACTGAACAGCAGTGCTATGAATGTAAAGGTCACAGCTTGCCTTTTTTTTTTTTTACCATCCTCAGAAGTGTTGCGCATGTCTTTAATGTAGTGCTGATTTTATACAGAACAAAAAGTGCAATGACAGGCAGCACCCTGAAAAGCATAAATAATGACGCAGCTATGAAAGGCGGCTCTATGTCGCCATGGAGACGGTACTCACTGAGAGCTGTCCTCGTTGTTTATTCTCTTCAGCTCACGAATGTGAAGGTTCCTCACTCTCTCCAAACGCTCCAACTCGGCCTGGATCTCGGCCTCCTCCTACAGCACAACCACAAACACCATCAATCATTCAGCAACACACAGAGCGCACTCAGCACTGACCACAAGGAAAAACATCAGAGTACACTTCTCCATTCAGCTCAACAGTCTGACATCAAGTATTAGTGATCAGTCACAGGCAGAGGACAGTCAGTCATAAAACTGACCTTCTTCAGATGACCAAGACGTAGCTTAAAGATCTCCTCCTGCTCGTGATACTCAGCTAAAGTTAATCTGCACATAAAGAGAGAGAGAAATGATCTGATTGTTACAAGAGCACAAATGACTAAATCAAAATGCTTCATTTGTAATGAATGTAAAACAAGTTTCCACATGATCCAGACTCATGAATAATAATAAAAAATAATAAAAGACAAAAAATCCTGTACTGCAGCAGAAACACCTGGATCTACACTAGTAGGAGTGAGAGTACTCACAGCTGAGGTAGGCTGGGTTTGAGGAAGGGGTCGTTCTCAGCCCCGTTGACGGCCTTGGTCTTGCGCTGCTTTGGCTCAGAATTGGCATTGGGGGTTTGGGAGTTACTTGCTGAAGGGGGTTTCCTCTTGGCTAACAGCTTCCTTTGTCTCTCTATGTCCTCCCTTTGCTGGTTTATAGACTCCTGCTGCCTGCCAGACACAAACAAGTAACACATGAAAAACCACACAAGCCATACATATTGAAGCACTGAGTCAATCTCTGTTATTGCTTTCCATTAAAATATAAATAAAAAAAATATTAATCCATTACTATGGGCATGGTACTCTTGCGCACTAGGGCTGTGTATTGGGAAAGAACATGATATGATATGCATATGCATTTTACCAAATTGAAAACCTCTGAAATATAATCAAGAGGAAGAAGTATATCACAAGCCATCAAACCAATCTGAACTGCTTGACTTTTTGCACCAGGAGTGGCATACATTTATCCAAAAGCAGTGTGTAAGACTGGTGGAAGAGAACATGCCAAGATGCTGTGATTAAAACCAGGGTTATTCCATCAAATATTGATTTCTGAACTTGCATTATATGAGGTCTGAAAACTGTGCATCGTGTTTGTTATTTCAGCCATTTTTCATTTTCTGCAAATAAATGCTTTTTCCAGAGCTGTATTGTGATGACCATAAGCAAGAGGATAATTTACTTGTTTTTTCCTTTTTCTTGTTTTCTTGAAACTGTCCTAGTATAAAATGCACACAAACAAATTATCCCACTGTTCTAATTTGTATGCAACAAAACAGCAGTATAAGTGAGTAACTTATTTACTAAAAATAGATGCTGTGTTTGCCAATCAATACAGTTTTCCCAAAAAACTGAATTTGATCTACCTTTAATCATTATTTAAAAACAAATTTAAGTGTGTAAATGCACATTTGATTTGTTTTTTTTATTGTCTTTTAATAATAATAATAATAATACATTTTATTTATATAGCGCTTTTGTTAATGTTTGTCTTTTGTGTTTGTGGTCCCTGCACATCTACTTTAGCCCTTGTTTTGATATACTGTGAGCATTAGTAGAAAGCAAGGTTATAATAGTTTTGTTTATTTTCATTATAGTTTAATTATATTTGACATTTTTATATTTAATTTTATTTTTTATTGCATAGTTTAAGTTTACATACATTGTGCTATTTGTAAGATTCAGGATTCAAAAAGGTCAAAGTATTGTGTAATAAAAACTCAATAAAAGAAACCATTAAAAAAAAAAATCCAGCTACTTTTGAACAACCAACTGTCCACCAAAATTTTTAACTGCAAATTAAATTAAGATTTGGACTGCCCAGCACTGGATACAGGTATATATTTTTACCATATCAGTGCAGTGCATCAGAAAAATCTGAAAACTGAACTAAAAAAAAAAACGCTTACAGATAAATTGAGAAACACAAAAACGAAGTGTATTCTATCTATAATTACGGTATAATTTTGTAAGTTTTAGCTTAGTTATAGCTTTTTCTTTTAATTAGTTTTTATTTACTTCAAATTTTGTTCGTTTTGCATCGTTGATGCATCATGCAGAATGATTGACAGCTTGCTGTAGAGCACAAAAACAAAAACACTTACTTGATAAGGTTCTGAAAGGCATACCCATCTGTCCATTGCTCAGTAAAGGAGGCCCCATGTCTAACAGTGGCGAACTGTCCTAAACGCAGCCGGTCCTGCATGCTCTTCTCCCGACATGCCTGCTTCTCCTGGGTGCTCTGATATCAGAAATACACAACAGCATAAGAAACAGCTTTTAAGTGGCTGGAAAAAAACAGGAGTGACTACAGATCTGTGTCTTTATGTCAAAGGGATTGTACATGCAAATCATCTTAAAATGCTGAGAATAGACAGGGTGGACAGTTTCATTCCTACAAGGAGAAAAAAAAAAAAAAAAAAAAAAAAAAAAAAAAACACATTTTGTTATATCTCACCTTTTCAATGAGAAGTTTCTTGCTCATGGTGATGCACTTATTTAAGCGCTCCTTATACTTTTCAAGTAGTTTCTGTTGTTCGTCTATTTGTCTCCTGAGATCACAGTTTGCCTATTGCGAAAGGGAAATATAAAGAAATAAATAAAAACATATCCATTAGCCAGAGTGGTGTCTATAAAACTTCACTCCTTCTCAGAAACTTCCTGACACAAGAAAATAACAAACCAATAAGGAGTTGTCGTAATGGAATGAATTTTTATGTATGTGGATGCAATAATATGTAATAATAAAGTAATAATAATAATAATAATAAAGTGATAAAACTATTACAGTGAAAAATATGTTTACTGGGGAAAACTGTACTAATGAAAGGACTGTCTAGTTGGGCCACATCTAACCTGGATACAAAAGGAAATACGGTTGCATAAATGTTCTAAATTACATCCTAAAGGTGCGTTTACCAACAGATATTACATTTCATTTTTAAATATCTTGAATGATATTACACCCTGAAATATTGTGCCATATCACCCACCCTAATTATCACATCAGGGTACTACTTTTTTGCTGTTTTAAGAAAAAGAAAAATTCACACTGTTCTCATTTCCCATTATATATCTACTAGAGACAGATTATATCTGTCCAGTATCATTTATTTTACTTCAGTTCTGGATATATGGAAATATATGGAGTGCATTATTAGTATAGTACAGTATTGTATTCTTGAAATAATTTTTTAATTTAGTGATTTGTCATGTCGCCAAGAGTATAATCATCGCGTAAATACCATGAAACATTGTGATATTTTAGGGCCATATCACCCACCCCCAGCTGGCATCCCAGCTAGTCCAAAATTTGGTGGCTGAGCATGCCAAGTATAACTTGCGGAATGTCATGTACACATTGTATTACTACTAAGGGTTACTGACTATTGTATGTATGTATGCAAGTATGTATGTATATGTATATGTTGTATTTGATGCTCCGTAGATCACTGAACCACCAGTTAAAGCAATGTGTTCATCCACAGCAAAAAAGGCAGGATTTAAGCATTTACCCCAATATATCTATATTCAAACCTAACAGCATCAGATCCTAAAAAGAACCTGTATTTATCACTAAAATGAACTGGTTCCAGTCTATAGCAGGCTAGTTCTTCTTGTTCACAACACCACAGCAACCAAAAGTGACTAACATTCTAGATGGAGGCAAATTGTCGAAGAGACAATCCAGCTCCTCTCAGTCCAATAATGCCAAATATCTCCAAGTACATTGTGAAGGCATTGATCTTTCACTACCCAAATTTACGCTCCAGGAGCAGCGGAGGAAGAACTTTATGCTCTTTTGTAGAAAGATCCAGCATCTAATTTGACCACACTTTTAAACTTTTACAATTTCTGCCTAATGTCTGGATCAGACTACACGATTTTAGCCAGATTTTGACCCGATTTTGTTAGCACCGACAATTTGCGTGCGTCAGATCCGAATTTCAGGTGTCGTGAGCGACAATGGTCCGTGTAGTGTGACACAGTCAAAGAGCAGTTATTTTACGTGAGCGACGTCGTCGGAGCGTCCGACTGAAAGACTAGCATGTTAGAATTTTATTTTATTTTATCGCCTAGTTTGACATGCTGCTCTGCGACCTGCTCCCTGATTCTGACCAATAGGAAGTCAGAGCGTTCTGTGGCGCACAGATGTAAACATGGGAAAAGAAAGCGGGGTGGTGCTCCTGCAGTTCACTGGATCAGAGAAAAAGAAAAATCATCTAATAATCTACTTAATCCATGAAATGTTCTGTTTACAGGCACTGAAACCTAAGTAGCTTTATCTTTACCAGTTCTCTTTGGAGTACACGAAGCATCTAATGTCCATTTGGGTCACCCAGGAACCCAGGAGCCCACAGTCGCTTTCCCCCCCCTTTTTTTTTTAGTTTTTCTGAGCACAAAAGCACTACCATTACGCAAAGGGCTTCTCAGATTCTATGCTTCTTCCCCGTGATGACCTACAAACTCACGCGAGGATTGTTCGGTGACTACTTGTAATGTTGCCAGTCCCCCGAGAACGACACAAAATGAAAATAACTGCTTAATCTGACATAGTGAACATCTTGAGGGTCAAAAATGATGTGTAGTCTGAGCTTGCCATTAGACAGATGCACCACATGCTAGCTAAGATGGCCACGTAACAAAAAGCATAACAATGCTGCTTCGCACCCGTAACAAGTCATCTATCCTGCCTTCTTTCTTCTCCAGGTCCAGGTTTTTATTGCTTTCCAGAGCGGCCAGCTTCAGCACAGTCAGATCAGTCTAGGAGTAGGGAAACAACACACACACACACACACACACACGCGATTAAACATTCAAACAAACCTTAAAAACAATATATATATATATATATATATATATATATATATATATATATATATATATATATATATATATATATATATATATATATATATATATATATATGCTGTAGACGTGTCTGACCTGGATGCTCTTTACTGCTAACTGTTTAGGGTGCATCACATGGTCCCCAAAAGATAGACTGGTGGGTGATGAACTGTTCTGCCTGACCTGCAGAGAGGAAGAAAAAAAAATAAATAGAATAGACTGTCAAAAAATGGAAAAACTGCAGAAGCTGACAGTGTGTTTGTGTTAGCTCTATGAAACGTACACTAGATGCAGGTGCAGAGTGGGAATGTGAGTTCTGCGGAGAACGAATGACTGGTGGTAAGCCTCGAACAGGACTGGACCCATTACCACCCTGTATCTAGAGCAAAAGGGAGAGGGATAGGGGGACAAAGGGAGATAAAAAAAAAAAGCGAGAGGGAGAAAGAGAGAGAGAACTTGGTTATTTTTAACATCACCTTTCTTAATGGTATTTGCCTGCAGTGCAACACACTGCTTCATTACATTTCCAGGAGCATTTACAAACAAGACAGACAAACCAGCTGATTTTGTAATCAGTTCCAGTGTGCACATCAACCGACACAATCACCTCATTTTCACATGATATTCACTACCAATCAACGTGTGATGAATTCAAGACTTACATCAAAATAGTCACTAATTTTGGTTCCCCGGACGATAGATTTCCCTGAGGAAGGAAAAAAAAACAAGAAAAAAGTAGTGAGCTGAGCAGTGAAGCTATGAATATGTAAAAGAATCTCCAAGTGCTGGAAAAGAATAAAAAGAAAAAAAGGTAGGCGAGAGAAAGAAAAAGAAAAAAAGATTTACCTTGGCTACTCTCTGACTGAATCTCAGCTTTCCTCTTTCTTCCTCTGGATGATTCACAGTGCTTCTTTTCAGGGGTCTACAGGACAGATCAGATTACAAAAGGACTTGACACACATTTTTCATCTTGTACATTTAAGACCATGAGAAAAATCAGCAAATTCCTCTAAGCAGCAGCTGCATTTACAGCTTTACTTAACTGATCTGGCTAGAACCTTCCAACCCCAGAGAGACTGTACATCTGTACTAGTTAAAACAGAAACTAAACGAAAAGCTTTATGTAACTTGCAGGCCGAAGAAAAAAAATATATAATGAAAGTGTTAGCACCTTGAGACTTTGAGAAATTCTGTTTATAAGCCTCTGACAAGGCAATAACACGGCAAAGAAAATGCACAGTAGAACATTTTCCTACTTAAAGGATGCCAACCAAACTAGCTACAATCCCCCAATTAGAAAAAAGGGACATGATGAAAAAGAATTTACCATTACGTTAACTCTTTTTTAAATGCAGACAGTATGAATCCAGGATATTTTTAATTAGTCTAGTCAACCTTATTTAATCTGTGTATTTATATAAAGCTCTGACATTTTTTTAGACCACTACAGTCTCTGATTTTGCTATTTATAGGTAAATGTTTGAGTTAAATGAACAATGTTGTTTTATTCTATAAACTACAGACAACATTTCTCCCAAATTCCAAATAAAAATACTGTAATTTAGAGCATTTATTAGCAGAAAATGAGAATTGGCAGAAATAACAAAAAAGATGCAGAGCTTTCAGACCTCAAATAATGCAAAGAAAACAAGTTCATATTCTTAAAGTTTTACGAGTTAAGAAATCAATATTTAATGGTATAACCCTGGTTTTTAACACAGTTTTCATGTCTTTTGGCATGTTCTCCTCCACCAGTCTTACACACTGCTTTTTGATAACTTTATGCATTTACTCCTGGTGCAAAAATCCAAGCATTTCAGCTTGGTTTGATGGCTTGTGATCATCCATCTTCCTCTTGATTATATTTCAGAGGTTTCAATTTGGTAAAATCAAAGAAAAAACACATGTTGGAATGGGAAAATATAGAGCTAGTAATTAAGTGAAGGGGGATTAATTGTGATTTCAAACAGGTCATGTGAACAGATGATTGTAATCATCTCCATGACCCATTAGAAGAGTCAGTATTTCTTTTTTTTTGGAAGAAATGTACGCCATGCCCTATATACCAAAAATAAAACAAAAAAGACCATCCAGACTGGTATGAGAAACAAGTCCAAATGCCAGGGTCTGTCATGGTGTGGGTTTGTGTCAGTAGACTTCTGTAATTAAGCATTAATGCAGAAAAGTGATTTTCAGGGATGTTCACTGTTTTTTTTTTTTTTAAAACAAGACAATGTAAAACCACACACTTCACAAAGTCATGGTTGTGGAAAAATGAGGGTCCAGCCCGGTCTCCAACAAAACATGTGTGGAGAATTTTAAAACGAAAAACAATGACGAATCCATACTTTTAGTCTCAAATTATAGGACAAAACATCTAAAACATGCTTTGGTTGCTTTGTATTTTTGGTGGCAAAAAATGTTGCGAAAATAAATGGCAACAATACAAAGCGTTATTTTTTTGTAATGCATTGCAGGCCTGACATGCGGAAATGGATATTTATATATCGACTAGTGAAATTAAATTAAGCGGTTTTCTATTTCTATACCATTCCAAATCTCTTGATTTGTGGTTGCTCCAATATCCACAGAAGAAAAAATAGCATGTATTAATGCAAAATGTTAAATGGTACTATGCTGATTTAATGACATTTGATGGTCATTAAAATAAAGAAATAATAATAAAAAAAAACTGATGATGAATCCATACAGGTAAACGATTATTATTTTACTATTAACATGAATCAACACTGCTACACCCTGCTGCAAACAGGGGAGAGAGAAAGATGCAGCAATCCTATCCTGCAGAGACAAAGAGTGGCTAGCTGCCAGTACATCTTTGCATTCTGATCACCAAGGAGTTCACTTGCTGCCTTAGCCTGAATATCTTCTCAGCTACCTCCCCACAAAGCACGTCTCTCTTCAACACGAAGCAACAGATAGCATTTTAGATGTAGGAATTCACAGTGCGGAGCCGCATCTGACTGAATATGTAAATGATGATTAAACACTAATCTATTTATGGCTATAGAACAGGCTACTGCCATGAGTCTTCAGACAGGAAGAGAGGGTAAAGAAAATGAGCTGGAGACCTCAGTCAGTCTTTGACTACACTCTCCTGCTTATTACACATTCATTTGTCCGTGAGTCACATCAGGACGCTCCTAACAGAACAGCACAGCATGTGATTGGAAGTTCCTGCGCTAGCTAAAATTGGTAGACCTAGTCCCCGCGCTACTGTCACGAGACACTCAGACACAAAGCAATATGGAGGAAAAAGACCAAATAAAAGAGAGAGAGAGAGAGAGAGAGAGAGAGAGAGACTTACTGAATATGCAGGGGAACTGCCTCTTTTCACATCAGAGCTCTGTTAGGAGACAGGGAGAAGAAAGGACATGAGCAGAAGAGAGAAGAAAAAGGAGGAGAAATAAGACGTTAAAGAAAAACAGGTTCTGGGTAACAGACTACATGACCAAAGCCACAGTTTATAATTAGCCTTTAGTGACAGTGACTGAATGTCACAGTGGTCTTAATGAGTGAGCTGGGCTGGTTATGGATGCGCCACACACTCTTTGCTGGCATTTTTGGGTCACACATGGGCACCAGAGCTCAAAGCCATGAAAACAAAGGGTGGAAAAATGGCCACTATGGAAATGGAATCAAGATTATTACAATGAAGAAATTGATAATAGATTACTGCTCAGTAAAGTCTACACTAAAATGTATATATTTATATATACAGACACACATGCACACAGACAGACACAAACGCACACAGACACACCTCTCCAGAAAAAAAAATAAGAGACCACTTCAGTTTCTCTGATTTTGCTATTTATAGGTATATGTTTGAGTAAAATGAAGATTGTTGTTTTATTCTATAAACTACGGACATTTATCCCAAATTCCAAATAAAAATATTGTCATTTAATTTACTTGCAGAAAATGAAAACTGGCTGAAATAACAAAAAGATGCAGAACTTTCAGACCTCAAATAATGCAAAGAAAACAAGTTCATATTCATAAAGTTAAGAATTCAAAAATCAATATTTGATGGAATAATCCTGATTTTTAATCACAGTTTTCGTGCATCTTGGCATGTTTTCCTGCACCAGTCTTACACATTGCTTTTGGATAATGTTATGCCACTCCTGATGCAAAAATACAAGCAGTTTAGCTTGGTTTGATGGCTTTAAATCATCCATCTTCCTCTTGTTTATATTCCAAAAGTTTTCAGTTAGATAAAATCAAAGAAATTCATAATTTTTAAGTGGTCTCTTATTTTTTTCAGAGCTAAAACGACAATGTACACCGTCTAGATCATTCTAAGACAAGGTAAGCTTTTATTTCCTGCCATTTATATTGTGGTATGTATGAACAAAAACATAAATAAAAACAAACAATAATTTAAGGCACCTTTTCTTTCAACAAATTAATTTGGACTTCTTATTACATATAATAATAACAACCTCATTATATCCCATAATAAAAATGGGGTAATCGTGTGTTTTGTTAGTAGTTTAAAATGAGAAATTCAAGGCCTATTCTTTTATTTATGTTAATACATACACATGGTCACATAAAAACAATTTTTTAAACATAATTTGAAGCTAATGGCTTATAAATGAATGAATTCCAACTTTCCAAACAGAAATTAAACAAATCATCATTTTTTTTTGCACATTTCATTTGTGACCTTTCTTCCTTTATTTGTTAATTTGACATTTGAAACATAAAGGACATATCATTTTAGTTTATAATCCTCATCTTTATAAAACTCATCATACATCATATCTTGTGCTGTTACCCCCTATTTCACACATCTTTAACTGTGTCCTCCTGAAGGAATGTGCCGAAACATGATTACATGTCTGACTGCTCATCACTGAGGTATAAAATTGAAAAGCAGGAATATATGTGGGCCAGTAAAGTGTAGGTGGGAAAAGGGGGAGCTGCTGCAGCACTACAACAGGGCTGCCTCTTACATAACCTTAAATTTGTCTTCGAAACAAAAAAAAAATGTAAATCCAAAACTGGCAGCATCTTCCATATGCTTTATATTGCTATTTTTATGTCGGCTAGAGAGGGATAGTAATGCAATGCAGAAGAAGCTGGAAAGGCAGGGATGGCTTCTGTGTTTAATCTGCAAAAGGACAGCAAATTGTGGGAAGGACAGTATGCTACATGTAAATGTGCAATTAATTTCTTCATAGCCGTTTTTTATAGCAGGAATGAGTGTTTCAAAAGTACATTTAGGTGTTAATTATCTGTAGTACTTATATATTGCAAACTGTACATTAGGTATAACAGCACAGATCCACAGAGCCATCTGGTCTATGCATCTATATGTGGTCGTATATGAGTGTATTACCTACAGACTCGTATTTTAAGAGAAAAGACTGGGACTGCAGAGCTGTAACAGATTTCAGTTGGGGGTTGCTGGGCAGCTCAGACTGCTGCTTACTCTGCCATGTTTGATGTAATCTGTAATATTTATAGTGTTGTGTGCCGGCTGCAGTGTTTGTGCTGTTGCATTTGTTGAGTGTGCTAGCCGCAGTGTTCGTGTGTTTGTTGCGCTTTATCAGTGGCATTTCTAGAACGATCTGCTGCGCGCTATCTATCTGCAGTGTGCTGTTTCTCCGCATCAGGCAAAGTATTAGCACCCAGCGTTGCTGTGCGTCTGTGGGAGTGTTGTGACAGGTGTGTGTGGTGATTGAGAGTGTAACTACTGCATCATTAGAGAGCGTGCTGACGTATGGGGCATCTGAGCGCCTGGCATCTGCGCACAATCAGCAGCTCCAGCCAGCACAGGAGAGAACAGGGCTTTATACACTCCTCAGTCTTTGCTCACTGCCGTTCTCAGGTTCCTCTCCCTTGTTCTTTTTGCCACTTTCCCCTTTCACACCCCACCCCACACACACACCTCGCTCACACTCTTTCTCTCCCTCCTGTATTACCAATCACCTCCTTACTCTGCTCTCACTCTCTTGTAGTCTATCTCTCCACCAATCTGTTTCTCTCCAGCCCGCTTGCTCTCTCTCTCTCTCTCTCTCTCTCTCTCTCTCTCTCTCTCTCTCTCTGTGTGATATATGGAACAAGCAGGTGCTCTATGCAGGGGGCAGGAGGGGGAGGGTTGCAGACAACACTCTTAATGTCTTGTGTGTCTCTGTGTGTCAGAGGAAGCGCATGTTGAGGTGGTGCTTAGCAATGCTTAGGTTTAAGTCTTGGAGGTAAACACATCTGATACAAGCTCGCTAATTAGCCTTGACCCTAACCACACAATACAGTGCAATAAGACAGTCCACAAATCAGGGATAAAGGCCATGTTAAACATACAGCTCTGGGAAGAAAAAAAATAAATATATAAGAGACCGCTTAAAAATGATGAGTTTCTTTTATTTTACCAAATTGAAAACATCTTGAATATAATCAAGAGGAAGATGAATAAACACAAGCCATCAAGCATAACTGCTTGAATCTTTGCACAAGGAGTGGCATAAAGTTATCCAAAAGCAGTGTGTAAGACTGGTGGAGGAGATCATGCCAACTGTGATTAAAAACCCAAAGGTTATTCCACCAAATATTGATTTCTGAAACTTTATAAATATGAACTTGTTTACTTTGCATTATTTGAGGTCCAAATTTGTTTTTGTTATTTCAGCAATTTCTCAATTTTCAGCAAATAAATGCTTTAAATGACAATATTTTTATTTGGAATTTAGGATAAATGTTGTTTATAGAATAAGTTAATAGAATAAAATAACAATGTTCATTTTACTCAAATCTATAAATAGCAAAATCAGAGAAACTGTTTCAGAAACTGAAGTGGTCTCTTAATTTTTTCCAAAGCTGTACGCTTTATGTTATATACACACACACTACTTTACAAAAAAATGAACTATTATAACTATACATAACTATTTTTTGGACAATATCCCAGAAATAACTGCGCTAAACTATATTATTGTTTTTTTTTTAATTACATAAGACCATTTTATTACACTGAAATAATAGGACATTTTTTATTAGGAAAAATTCACAATGTCAGCAGATCAGCCGATTCATGTTAATGAAATCTTCATACTGACAGTAGTTGTAAATGAATAATTAATAACTAATTAATGTGATAAGTCAATAATGTAATTAGCATGACAGGTCTAATTTATTTACATGAATAAAAATTTAAATATTTTTTTTCTCCTCCTATAAATTGACCCTTTGAGGATACTAGGTTTTGATCCAACATCACGAATACATTTAGAAGAGAATTAAACCAGAGCTTACCTCTGACTCCTTATCACTGGAGGATCCTAGGCTGCCAAAGCTGTGATTCGAACATTCATTGTTGGTTAAGCCCTGAAGCACAAAATAACTGCACAATTAATAAAAAGATCACACACAAATTAGTGCATACCACCACAACCCAACAAACCAGGGAGAACAGAAAGACACACAAGCCCAACACCTTGAAACAATACAGCACTTGTTCATTATGAATGGATGACATCTCTACAGAACAGCACCTGGCAGGTTGCTGGAGTCTACTGAGGGAACTGTGATACCACAAAAAAAAGGAATCTTCTCTCTTATTATTATTAGATGGTTAACCTACTAGATTGATTTTTTTCTGCTTAAAATATGCTTGAATTATTAGAATGCCATGAACCTCCTCTAAAGCACAGAGACTTCCTCTCAACAGCTCATCTCCTTCAGAAGTAATCCTGTAAGAATCTGTGCAGGTGACAGCAGTGGAGGTGGAGCTGCTGCCATTTTGCTTTTACTCATTCAGCTTGAATCAGGCCAGAGAGAGAAAGAAGCACACAGAGAAAGAGAGAGAGAGAGAGTGGGAGACAGATATGCAGACACACAGAGACATGCAGCTGTTGGTTTTCCTATCCACTCTTACTTTGCAAATTTTGTGTAAAGAAGAGTTTAAAACAAAAACGGAAATGCAGAAATTGACAAATTCTAAAATATGTGTCAAAAACATTCGTAGTAGAAGTGATTTATAGGTAAAGAAAAAATATATACATACGGACATGCATATTGAGTCCAATATCAAGGATTACAGTCTACAGGGAATTCTTTCTACTTCATTTTAAAGAATTAGTTTGTGACACCAGGAATCTTGGATGACCACCCCATTTTCCCCATCATTCCAGAGAACACTGGCATTAATATTTTTTTTCTGCTACACGGAGTCCTATTCAAGTGTCAATCCTTCTCTGTAGGGGCTAGACAAGCTGTTGATGCATTTGCACATCTGTGCTAGCAATGGCTCTAAATAAAAAAATAAGTAGCTGAAAGGATTCATTAGAAGGAGTGTTTACAAATATTTATACAACACAAAAAAAAGCCCAAATCCCATTTCCCCACTTTGCCCCCACCACTTAGACCTATCCCTTAGTTGTGGGTGTTCAAGCCTAGGAATATGGTGTGCTAAATGTTAGGATACATGGGTAGGGTAAAGTGTTAGGGCTGCATGGCTATGGTTACGAGAATAACAGCTGGATGGCTAGGAGCTAACTAAATACATTTCCCGTTGTACCTTAAATGGTAAAACAGCAGTTACTTGGCTGATGCACTGAAAAAAGATAGCAAATAGCTAACTTTAGCTCCCTTTAACTATAGTACATTAACCCACTCTCCTGTTAAAAAGATACAATGCCCTAAAGGAAACTACTTAAACATATGTCCAGCAGAGCACTGCTAGTAGCCTGATAATGATGTGTTTTTCCCATTTACTTATTTTGACAACATTTTAGGATCATGAAGGGCTTGCCCCATTTTTATAACCCTAGGTTTTAAGGGTGACACTTAAAACAAGGGGAAGAGGCACAAAGGAGAAATAGAATTTGGCCATAGTGCATATAAGAAGGGATAGAGAGTGAGAGAGTGAGAAAGAGAGAGAGAGATAAAAGGGCAATACAGAGAGCGAGAGAGTGTGAGCATAAGAATGAGAGAGAATTATTAGATTATAGGTCACTCTGCGACTCACTTTGGTTCCTCCACTAGTGCTGCCAGTACTGCCCCCTGTGCTGCCACTGACTCCGCCCATAAAGCGTGCCTCTAGGAGCTCCTGTCGGCGTGGGTCCAGACTATGCAGCTCCTCCATAGCACCTGAGAGAAAGAACAAGACACACACACGCACAGTGAGCTTTACTCACACAGCTTCAGGCTGTGAAACTCACCACACATCTGAAATTAAGACACACAAATGCTTTATTTATGTACCAGATAAACCTGGACAATTATTAATTTACTGTCTGTATCCTCAAGTTCTTACAACTTCATATTTTCATGTTTTAAACATTACAGAGAATCCTTAAATGCTAGAATGCTGGGTTTATAGCTTTTTTTTCAGGATTACAGGACATCAGATCTATATACAAGGAAGGCAGTCTGTCTGTTTCTGTACAAGGGGAAAGCCCTCTTCTGTGTCTGGAGGCCAAATAGGTGTAACGTACTACTAATTCTACCCCACCTGACGAATGTTTGTCGTCTAAACTGTGATCTGATACACATGTAGCCACGTTACAATTGAGCGTTTGATTGTGTCAACACAAACGCAGCGGGAAATAGTACAGGGTTTCCTGTTTACCAATCCCCTAGGTTACCTCCAGCCCCCCACCCCAAACAGATATAGACACACACCTCGAGAGGGCTGGGAGCCTAGGGATTTCTTGATGGCACAAAGCCCGTAACAACAGATGAGCTAGCCCCGAGAGAGCACACCCTTCATTACTCAAGACGACATGTAGCAGTGCTACAGACCAGCACAGCTAGCTGACCTCTAACAGGACCTTTTTTTCTCTCTTTCTTTAAACCACTGAAACATAACATACATATACAATTAAGGATGCTTTTATATCACCTGATTTAGTTATGCTTTTATTATAAAAGATTTGGTTTATAGTAGAAAAACAGCACTGATCTTGCTTTAGCTTGGCACCACTGCCTTGGAGCTAATCTTTTATTGCGATGAATTTCGTTACAAGTCTAGGCAAGACAAAGCTTGGTTAATCTAAAGAGCCTAGAGCAGGCCGGGGTTCACAGAACCAACTGCCACTGCAGGAGAGTCTAAAAATACAAATCGTGGAAGCAGACTTTTAGACCATCGCGTGATAAAGAACACACACTGAACCAGCTCAGCAAATTGAAACACAAGCACATTAGAAATGACATCTGAACACACAGAAATAACACTGCCCCTTATTTCTCCCTCTCCGCTCTCGTTTTGTAGAATTCCTTCCCTCTTTTAACATCCACATTTCTATCCCTCCTACTCCATCTACCTCTCGGGCTCGCTCCCTCCCTCTGAAGCCCCAGGCTCAAATAGCCCCTCAGGCATAGAGGTCTGGATGTAGCTGTGAGGATCCTCCAGGCTACACAGAGATGGCAATCACCTCAGGGCCTACCCTGCTGCCATCATCTTTCTCTAATGAGCCGCCATCATGGCTCTACGGCACCCACAATTGCAGGAGGTCGGTGCGAGATTACACCGAGCCAGTGCCACTGGAACACACACGGATACAGTGCTGCACCAGCCATATTTAAGGCTATTTTTGTACATAATTACTTATCGTGTATGGTTTAGTCACTTTGCATTTCGTTATATGAGTCAATGTAGAACACTGTGATGCTTGTCGGAACATGAGGCGCAAAAAAAAAAAAAAAAAAAAAAAAAAAAAAAAAAAAAACACTGTTGTGTCACTTAAACCCACATAAGTATGATGAGGACAAACATGAATGTATTAGGTTTCTACATGGAACAACTCGGCAACAAATAGATTGATGCTAATATATATATATATATATATATATATATATAAAAAAGAGAGAGAGAGACAAGTTTGGACACTACACCTGTTTGGACAGGATTAGTTTCTTAGGGGTCTGGGGTAATCTCTTTTATAGGGGGTCCTCTGTGATTTTATTCCCATCTGGAATGACCATGTGTGTGTTTTTCTCAGATGTCCTCTGAAAAAAAAAAAATTACAGTCTGAATTACCTACTGTTTTTCTCTGAACTCCGTCGTCGCAAGGTAATTTGAGTCTTGTCACCTCGCGTCTAATAAAATAGCTATTTGTCTACTGCTAAACACCAAGATTACACTTTAGGCACACGTTTCCATGGAGATCCACGTAAACACAACAGTGAGTGGAAATGGAGGAGCTACTGAACGTGATGTTGTGACCAAGAAAGCCAATAAATTCACTGGTCCTCCTGTTTTTTTTTTCAATTGCAGTCCAGATGCAAGAGTTTTATCACTGAGTAGAAGTGTAAAATATTTTTCAAAGACATCCCCCTGAGAAACTAATCCCGTCCGGAATGGGCTTGAGTCTGTTCTTGTGTTGTACAGACGTTTCTGAGCTAGTTGGTATAACACGTCTAATCCAAACACCCAAAATGTGCTTCAACACAGAAACACAACGCAGACATACCATCCTAATCTAATCCACTAATCTCTATTCCTTACTGGAAATTGTCCCACAAAGAGAATTTAATGAAGTAGGCAGGTCCACTCAAACTTGTGCTCATTTGCACTCACCATAGTCAGACACCAATCAGCTTGAGCTAAGCCAGAGTACTTGTAAACAATGGAATTCATTCGGCAGCCATCTTTACAATGCAAACAGGTAGCTATACATCTCGGTAAATGGGGAGCGACCAATCAGCTTCTTAAATCCTGGACCTGGTGCCCCCTGCTGAGCAAATGTACAGCCTTCCCTTTCCCCAACACCTTAATTTTACTAACCAACTCATTAAGAAGTTCTTTAAGAGCTTCAGCGGGTGTGTTAAAGCAAGCAATCCTCTACAAAGTGCTGGTTAGGGGAGCATCCGGACCAGGATTGAAGAACTCGCCCTTGTAAAATTTGGTTTTGCATTAAGTTAATCAATCAGACTCATCAGACTACAGAGTCAACAGCAAATACACCAGCCCTTTATATCGAGTAAATTTTACATTAACTCTAAGAGGCATGTGGATGTGCTCTGAAGCTATACCATTGTCAAAAAAACAGTAAAGCAAAAAGAGAAAGGAATGGGCATCAAAAAAAATATTTAAAAGGTTTGGAGGTGTGAATATACACAAAATTAAACTGTAAATCTGCAAAGTAATCAAGTAGCACAAGCATCAAGTAGAATATAAAAACTGTAGATATTTTTAACGTGGACGGCACATTATTTAAACATGCATTCTCCAGCCTTTATTGATCTTTATTGATTATAGACTCACAGATGTAAATAATTTTAATTTATAAGGATTTTAAATGGGGTAAAGAGCAACAAAACTTGTTGGAAGCATTATCATAGTCATACATTTGCTTCTTCTGTCACTAATGTGTTTTAAAAGCAGATAGTGACCATCATGCACTGACAAACACAGAAACAGACAAACCTATTTATTTTTCCATAAATACTCCTGATCTGTGGCAAGTCCCTTTAGGATTTTAGAGGAAGAAAAAAAAGAAACAGAATACCATTTCCTTCTGTCCTCACCTCAACCAAGCAACCAAAGAACAAAACAGTGCCGTCTCCAAGACTATCCCTAGCAGAGCTGCTCTCCGCTGGGACTCGATCCTGTCTGCTCCCTCATCTCCCTCCCAGATACCACCAAAAGCATCAAAAACAAACTGCTCTTACCACTTAAGAGAAAATCATAATTACAGAGGTGAAAGCTTAACATCTGAAGGACTTAATGAGGAATGATAAACTTTATGAAAATGGAATGAAGGCTCCACAGATGGAAGGCACAATGATGTAAAAGCTTGCAATGCCTGCGCACAGCAGTGAAGCTCACGATGGTCTCCTCTACTCCAAAGGGCTGGGAATCATCCTGTAACATCAGATTTACTTTTTTTTTTCTTTGCTGCACCACAGTCTTTAAAGCAGTCTGGGAGTCTAGTTCTTCCTAGAATTATAACGAATAGCTCCTTAACTCCTTTTCTTTTAATGAAATAAGTGAAAATCAAAATTTATTCTACAACTGATTTATAAACAAAGGCTCTGTTCACATTAGTGATTAGAAGTGTCTCAAATCTGATGTTTTGGCTTAATCCGACACAAATCAGATTTTTTCAGGGCTGTGTGAACATGTCAAATGAGTCCTTTTCTAATCAGATTTGAGTCATTTTTATGTGCTGTCAGAACTGATTATTGTATATAAGGGCTGTTATGTGAACACATTATTTCACACAAGATATGACAATATGACTATACACTTAACACCACACCTACTACACAGAATACCATTTATGTGTAGTTTAATTCCAAAGAGAGCACCAGTACCATGAAGCAGTTACTGATGTGCAGGTGCACTACTAAATGGTGCTTGAATGATGCAGCAAAGGTCTGCAGTATGGGCTTATTATGCATACATGACTCCACGTATTACTGCATATATTTATTTCTATGTAACCCTAAAACTTGTGTTTAAATAATTGTGTTTAATTCACAACCAATAAATGTACTTCTTCCAAGCTTGTTCTATTTTAGTTGGGACACTGTTGGGGATACTGTTATTACCAAAATAAACATATATAAACAATCTAATAAACATATAAACAATCTAATAATATAATAAAGTATAGCATAAAGTAATAAGATTTATAGACACCTATCGATTAGTTAAGTCAAGAGTTGGTATTGGTACTCTGGCAGTGACAAACAGATTTAGGGGTGGGGGAAACTTTAGATTCTCAGGTGCATCTTGATTTGGATGATTGAACTGATATTCTAGAAGTTATCTAGAACTAAAACACAACAGTGACGCAACGCAGTGATCAAGTGTAGCCCTCCGGACACATAACAAAAACCCCACCAGCGCAAACTAAATGCTGCCTTGTTCGGTTCAGAGCAATCACGGCCTGGTTTAGTGCTATCGATGTGTCCCGGTCAGATACACTGATACATCCTCCTGAGTGCAAGTCGACTACAACTGAGTGGAAGTGTCCGAGGACCTCAGCTAGCCGAAGCCGCTCCTCAGCTGCTTCCACTCTTTTTTAATATAGCTAAGTAAAACACTTTATTTTATGTCTTAACTCATTTTAATAACACTATTAGATGCTATCTGATCGGGGTGTGACAAGATCTCGTGGCACGAGACCTCTTGAGATTAAAACATGACGATATTCGATATTTCTCGTCAAGCTTAAACACAGTAGCAATAGCAGCGAGTGTGGTGGCTGAGCAGTGAGTGCAGCTCTCAACAGAAGAGGATAATTCAGGCATTTTCATAGAAGATGCTTAATAAACGGTAACAGAGTGACTAACAAGACATGAACCATATGTAAATACTGTAAGTAAATCCTACACGTGGCTGTTTCATATGCAGTTGCACTAATCCATTAGCTCTGTACTGTATAAAAAAAATGTTCTGTCTCTGTTTGCACTTCAAGCATAGTCTTAATATGATTGGTTATGGTTATGCATAGTTAAATTACAAGAAACTTAGGAGAAAAAAAAAAACACAAACCATAGACTTGTTGTGGTTTGCAGTAATTGTTTGCACTATATAAGACCTGGAAAAGTTTTTTTTTTATTTTTTATTCTTATTCTTATTTCTATTTCTTATAAACACCAATGTGCGAGAGAAACCAGTCGGTTAAGTTTGCGTTATATGATTTTGTCAAATGAAACTCTAGTTTTTAATTTTTCATTTTTGACGATTTCTTTAAAATTTATTTTTCAATCTCGTCTCGTCTCGTTCTTGTGAACCCAGTATCGTGTCTCATCTCGTGATTTTAGTGTCTCGTCACACCCCTACAATCTGACTTTTTTCCCCCCTTCACTGTAAATTTTCTAAAAGTTTTTTTTATAAATTTCAAACAAATAACGCTTATTATTGTTGTCCTTATGGTATTATTATTATTCAATTTACTTGCAATTAAATATCAGGTAAGCCACTCTGTAAACAATTTGTGTGAATCTAAAGAATTACAGTATGTAACTTTTTATTATATACTTTGCGTAATACTTTATTCATACCCAGGTCAAACACAGATCAGCGACAACATTGAAACTAGCCATAAAAAAAATGTTAGCCATAACATTAACATTATAAATCTTCACGTTTCTGCTTTCCTTGTAGATGGTTTTAATATTGTGGACGAAGCTTGCACAACCATTACCCTAACAATATTAATCCTAGATTTTTGCATTAATCATTTCATTAATTTAAATAACTGTTGTTTGACACCGAAACAGTCAAAGGATTCAATTTGGATCATTACAGATACTTTCAAATAATACGTAGTCATGCTGTGATGAAAATAAATCCTGTCTAGAAGAAAAAGACACATTGTAAATTGTTTTTTTTTTCATAATCGAATGGAATCGCAAAGTGGCTAGAGATTTCCACCCCTATCTGTAATGTTAGGAGAAAGTGGCATCAGTGCATCATTAGTAATGAAAGGTATTCTGTTCCTGAGATTGTGTAGTGATTTATGCTGATGCAGAGAGATTTCAACACACAAATAACCGAGATGGAGAAGAAGTGCAGTGAGAAAGCAGCAGAGGAAAAGAGCAACGACAGAGAATAGAGGATAATTACAAACACTGCTCTTTCCTCATGTATTACTTAGCTCACACAAGAGGCTGGCAGCTAGCTTCATTAAGCCCTCTTTAGTCTTTAACTTCATTTGACTCTACAGTAGATTATTCCCATAAAGCATTTAAGCTCTGTACATTCAGCTGCTTAATGCACAGTCGTGTCTCGCAGAAGGAACAGCAGCACTATTAACACTCATTTACACACACACAGCTGAGGAAAGAGGAACAGCAGAAAAGCACCACAGCGTGGAACACACTCTCTGCCTAGGAATGGAAGAGCAGGTGAGGAGAGAGAATACCCCTGAGATACAAAGGATCAGGTAGTACAGAAGGGACTAGGACAGCCAAGATGGATGCCAGCATGGCTCATTTGTGGAGAGAAGGGTGAAATAGATGCGCAGCTCTGTGCCAATGCTAGTGTCGACTGCATGCTTCAACAATAAAAAAGGCCTGAAGATCTGATTAACCTACAGCATGTTGTTTAATATGAATATTTTAATATAATCTAAAATATTTGAAGGCTACTGTTTGGATAGTAAGCCATGACAAACAACATGAAATAATAATAATAATAATAATAATAATAATAATAATAATAATATTAATAAAAACTCACTTAATAATGCAGGTTAAATTCACACTTAACACTTGAATCCTTGACTCCTATCTCTAATCTATTTTTGTTCCTGCTACAGAAACTCAGGAACAGAGCCCAAGGGATGTAGTGTTGTACAGCATTAAGAGTCCTTGAGGAGCAGCTCGAGGATATTTCAGACTGAAGCAGGGGGTAACCCGAGAAATGTCATGTAACACACATTATGTAGTCCAGTAAATAACATTCTGCCAAATAATGATGCAAGGGTTCATTCTGAACATACACACGCTGCTGAACATACTCTCCTGTGTTGACAAAAAAAAAACAATAAATCCTAATATTAAACATAAATAATAATAAAAATCACCACAAGTCAATACAAAAGCCCAGGAATGCATATACATGAAACAGCATTAAAGTGATCTAAATACATTATCATCACTGTTTAATATTATAGCTGACTAAGTGTATCATCAATGCATTCAAAACAAGCTGTAGTATAAAAAAATAAAAGTTGCATACTAACTTTATTCAAATTAGCTAAGTTAAAAATCTTATAACACCATAAAAGCCTAACTGTCCAGAATTAACTTAGTAGTAGTAGTAGTAAGGGTGTTACTAGAGATGCTAAGCATTGAAAAAATCTATTCTCAAACTCCTGGTGTCTTAAAGTTTGTTTATGTACTTAATTTAGGCAAGATATTAATTATATTTGCATGTTTGAATCGTTTTAGAACTTTTTCCTTTATAAAAAATATACTTTAAAATGTTCTCGTTTCATTTCTACATGTATACAGTGCAGAAACTTTGCATTTACTTTAAATTATGAATTAATATTAAAGCACAGTTAGTTCTGAACCTGCAACAAGATTGGCTGAGTGTCTTTCTAGGACTGCTAATACTGCACTTAAAATCTTTCTATAAAAGATAAAAAATAACTGAGAAACTACTCCCATCTGGATAGGGCTTTTGGGTGTTAAAGGGGTGGAACAAAACACAAGCAATTTTAAGTGCAATATTAAAGTGACATGTCTGTCAATATACAGAGGGTTAGCACTCTCCTGCAAGTGTGTTCCGCAAGTAGCGGCTTCAAAGGTTGGCTTTAATGTCACTATGCAGGGGAAAACCTGTACTAATAGAAACTCTTGGAGATTACTAGCACAAAGTGTGATGGGGAGACTGGGAAGCAAATATGGCCAAAAAGTCCTTTAGAAACAGTTTATTTCAAAGATATCAGTTAATGCTTTTTTTTCCCTCTCAGGTAACCTACACTAACAACAATTACCTGATCTATGTCATCACATCACATCACATGTAGCCCAGCTTACCTCTTGTAATAAGCTTTTAACAGAAGGCAAAAGAGCAATGATTTCCAATTGATTCAGGTGCTATTGGTTTAAACTGCTATGAAAAACCTGAATTTGGTTACCTGCTCTATAATGACAACTATGACCATAAACAGCACTCACACAAATGTAAAGATTTGAGGATCTCAAAAGACATGTGGTTGAATCTCACAAGAGTGCAAAGGGTCGCACAAGTGTTCCTTAAGACCAAGGCCTCCATCTGTTCATTCAGGTTGATTTTACATGGCAGCTGTGTTGCTGCTGTTCCCAGAATTGGTCACCCTACACAAACCGGTAATAACATTTACAATGAAAGAAGTAACTTCTCCTGATTGCCATGAAACTGTATACAACTACTGTATTAGATAATATCAGTGTTCTTATGTTGGCCAGAACAAAAACACTCAATATGGAGTTGTGTTCATGGTAGATTACAATGAGAGGAAATCACAAAAAAACATGCTGCCCTCCTCAAGTCTACTAAAGATTGCCCAAATTCTCCAAACTAAATAACAATAAGTTACAATAAGTTTTGTGAGCACAAGAGGTTAGATTATGACTATGAAGCAGGAAAATGACTTGAAGTTTTGGATGAAGACGCCACTTAAAATGATAAATTAAATATATACCAGCTAATAAACTGGTCCCACTAGCTGCTAATATAATGGCTGATTATTTTACAGTTTTTTTTATTAAATCCCTTAATTCCTATACTACTATTTGGTACAGACTTGGCATGTAAAATAGAAAAAATCTAAATGCTGTGAGACAAACACAACTGCTTATATTTTATAAGATAAAGATCAGATCGCATTAAGAGTTACTGAATTCACGTACAGATTTTGCAAACTTTCTCACAAGTGTTGATAAGCAGCACTTTTACTTTATTGTCTGTAGATCAATGCACAGGGGCAAGCAGAAAATGTTCCACAAATTAAATGTGCAGTAAATTTAAGTTAAAGGTACACTGCAGACTCTTACGGCAGCCCACACAACACATTCACAACATCCATATCGACTAGTTGGACATGCTAAAGGTAAACAGTTAATAACTGGCTCTGACACAGAGCTTAGCCGCATCCCTGTAGCTCAAACGCCACTACTGCTGACATTCTGCAGCAGCGTCTGGCTGGCAGCAGTCCTTTAAACCAGACTTAGCCCTCATTCTCTATGGAGCAATGAGGAGCCAACATGGACGCCCCAAATACTAAGCCTGAAACAAAATGGCAGTGCAAAGATCAGCAGTGTTGTTATCAGGCCCGAGGACAAACAGGTTGGAGATGGCAGGGAGAGTCATCATAAGAGTTAATGGCAGAAATAGCTGAGGAGAAGGTGAATCTGCTTACAGCAGCTTCTCACTGTAATAGTGCAGCAGGGAGGACATCCTTCAAGAGTGATAAATTATTCAATCAGCTTTCAAAACAATTGGTGATTGGGGGAAAGTCACTGGTGGGAGGAAAAAAAAATAAAAGAAAAGTAGATTTATACATATATAAACCCATCACTGGGTGAACACTGGAGTACAGGAATAGTAATCCCTCCACCCCCTCTGGTTAGGAGGCATCATTTCCTTGACATTCTGCATAGGTTTTCAGTGCACACACAGGCACCAATTTTAAGCCCCTGCTCAGGGAAGCGGTTGAACCCTTAGAATGCAGTGTGGATGTCATTTTAGCTCTCTGTGCACTTCAGCAGAGCAGTGTGTCCACCTGTTTGTGACACACACACATAGACTTTTAAATTAAAAATACCCTTTTCCGACTCATACACTGCGGCTTTAGCCGCTCGACAAACACAAAATGCATGGTGGTCATGGTGGTGAGCCAGAGAAAAAAAAAATGAACACCTTAACAATTCTAAACTTCAGGGTACCAAATAACAATAATCACATAATTATATATAATTACACAGCAACTGCATTAAAATGAGGGCATTTGTTTTAGCTCTATATTTTTATGAACTGACGATCCACCAATTTACCAGCAAACACTAGAGGTTAACTCCCTGAAGTAGCAGGATAGTGACAGGATTCTGCCAGATCACTCATATAATTCCCTGGAGAGTGAAAACCAATACAGCAATCATAACAAAAATAACAATATATCTGCCCCTTTACTCTTATATCACATCTATCACATCTAGGTCTGCAACTAATTATTATTTTAGCAGTCAAGTAATTATTAAAAAAAAAAATCTGATTAATCGATTAGTCAACGATTATTCCTGCCATGCCCTTTCTCTCTGCTTGCTGTAGGTATGGCTCCTGTTGCTAGCTTTCATTATTGGTTCAAAACAATGTCCAAAACATTGTCCTTTGAATGGGGAAGGTGCTGATATTTAGTGAGGAAATGTGGAATCTGTTGCAATTGGGCATTATTAGAGACACAGGCAGAGTTGAGTGTTAACCGTCTATAACTTTGTGTTTTTGTCCCCAGTAATTTGACAAATGAACATGTGTACTGGACAAATTCTTATAATTGACATGGTCAATTATTTAGAATACTTGTTGCAGCCCTAATCACATCTTTTGAGAGGCCTTTAGAAGTTATTAATATGCCTATAATAATAATAATAATAATAATAATATATTTGTTCATATTGCTTCAATATAAGCCTGATATTGATGTAAACAAAAAAACCCACAGAAAAACTAACGTGATGTCTGTACATACACACTTCTGAATGCACCATGTAGCTAATGATGATTAATGAGAGATGCATTGTGTAAATAATGCATAAGCAAATAATCAGAATATCAAATGTAATTAAAAAAAATAAAAATACAAATATCACCATTACTGTAACATTTCTACATTATTGATTGTGATATTTGAATGTCTAATAATACTGAATTACTTGGACAGTCCAGCTCTAATTATTAGTCATGCAAACTAATTATTCGTCATAAAAAACTAATAGCAAGTAATAGCAAAAAAACATGGGTTAGCTAAGCTATTAATTAGTCAATTTGAATGATTGAAGTTGGAAATCTGTGAATCACAACTGAACAAACGAACAAGTGCAGAGCTCTACACCAATGTTCTTAAACTTAACAGCTTAGTTAGATAGCTAACCTAATTAATTATCTTTTATACCCGCAAAAATGAAAAGTACACAACCAGTAACCTATCTAACCTTTCTGTTCAAGTGTTTTCCTCAGAGCAACACCCATGTCTCCATGGCGGAGCTCAGTACCATGACACTCTCCATATGTAGCTGCTACAGAACATGCATTGCCACAATTTGCTCCTTGTAATAAAAAGGTGTCATCTCCGTGCCAAAAAAAAGCAGCGGACGATACGAGGCAGGACCCCGCTGCTGAACACAACATTAACTAAGTAGCTTATTATAAACAAGTATAACAACAAACAGTAGCGTCGTTAAATCGTTAAAACGATTAAGCGCCACAAAAAAGTTGTAGCTTTACGGGATGCAGGAGGGGAAAAGTCTCGACAAAACAACCACAGGTCCTCCATGATGTCAAAAGACCCGACCCTTTTTCTCTCATCAGACATCTTTGCTAGCTTGTAGTGAATTAAATCCGGACTGGAGAAACTCGCTATAACGTTAATTTGACTGTTTCCAAGTGTGACTTTTGTTCTGAAGCGACTCAAACTACACCAAATCGATTAGTTTTTAATTAATGTGTGTTGAATTTGTGTTCGAGAGAAGCTGGTGCTGATAGCTGGTGTTCTATCGAGTTGTGCTACCCATCAATGTGTGTTACTTAGCGGCTCTGCGCATGCGCAAAACTCTCATTTTTACTGTTTCATGTGTTTTTTCCTAGAGATGGGTATTTTTCCTGAGAATTTAGTTTTTGTTTTTTTTTCGGATGCATTGCACAATCTGGAATCACAGTCATCGTTTGCTTGAGTGTTACAACCGTGTTAAAAAAGTAATAATAAAAAATTATATAAACAAAATTATATAAAATGTATTTTATCAAAGCGACTTATGCTATTCAAATATCATCATACCGACACTTCTACAGCATGCATCATGTTCTAATAATTTGTATTTTTACAGTTAAACATACTCTAAGGTAGCACGGTTTGACAGGGTAGCAGAACTTGACAGAACACCGGAGCTCGCTAGAGCAGACACCTCTCTCTCTCTTTCTCTTCAGCAGCTCCTGCAAATGTACTAACCGCTAAATAGCTAACCTATCTTACAGTACAGTATCTCGTTAGCGAACTAGCTTAGCTAACCCGTAAGCTAACTAAGTTAACTAGCTAACCTGGGTTAGCTCTCACCCAGAGCTCATCTAACCTAACCCAGCACTGATATACATGTATACACACACACACACACACACACACACACAGAACAAGCCACCAAACACCGAACACCAACCACGGCCTCAGCGTAACCGAACTCTCGATTCAGGGCAAGATTTTAAACCGACGGCAGCACCCACAGCCAAACACCCCAGCGAAAACTGAAGCCCGGACACACAGTAATAAAATAAAAGACACATACCTTCCTTGGCCTTACAGAGAGCCGCGCTGTGTTGCTGAGAAAGCAGCCCCGGTGTTGGGGACGTGGAGAGCTGGGACCAAGATGGCGTCCCCTCCAAACTTCCACCACTTCCACTGTTACTTTGGACACTCATCAAGCTACTTTTGGGAACGACAAAGCAAACAAACAACACAAAAATGCAGCGTTAGCGGCCATCAATCCGTCCCCACGCTACACCTACATCACCGCAGCAACCGAAAATCACTCATTCACTATGGTACACCTTCACATTTCTGCCCTTTTCCCGCAAAACCAACATTTAGGACACAAACCTTCATCGCCCTCTGCACTGCGTCTACCGCCCGCACAGACACTGACTGACCTGAGGCTCCCGAGCGGCTCCAGCCTCTCAGTGCTGCTGCTGCTGAAAACGATATGGAAACGAGCAGCAGCGGGAGCAGCTCTCTCTCTCTCTCTCAACTACCACACTGATACCGAGAAGGAGGAGGATGATGATGATGAAAAGGCCAAAGGAGGCTCTCCGAAAATCCGTGACGTAACACTGTAAACATCTCTTACATCACACAGCGTTGATGTCTCCCAAATAACGCTGCTGACTTCATTATACACTCCACCATCAGTGTGAATAATAATAATATAACACAACACAATACAAATATAACCAACACAAGTAAATCATATTTAAACAGAATCAAAAATTAGTGTTTCATTTGAATATATTTTAAATATTTTGCAACAAAAAAAGAACATCAATTATTCTTAGAGGAATTACAATTTCACTCTTTATCATAATTTCCCAAGTACAGCTCTGGACAAAATGAGAGACCGCTTCAGTTTCTCAATCAGTTTCTCTGATTTTGCTATTTATAGGTATATGTTTCAGTGAAATGAACATTCTTGTTTTATTCTATAAACTACGAACAAGATTTCTCCCAAATTCCAAATAAAAATATTGTCATTTAGAACATTTATTTGCAGAAAATGAGAAATGGCTGAAATAACAAAAAAAAAAGATGCAGAGCTTTCAGACCTTAAATAAATGCAAAGAAAACAATTTCATATTTACAAAGTTTTAAAAGTTCAGAAATCAGTATTTGGATTTTAATCACAGTTTTCATGCATCTTGACATGTTCTCCTCCACCAATCTTACACACTGCTTTTGAATAACTTCATGCCACTCCTGGTGTAAAAATTCAAGCAGTTTAGCTCAGATCTTTTCAATTTGGTAAAATAAAAAAAAACTCATAATTTTTAAGTGTTCTCTTATTTTTTTTCCAGAGCTGTAACTCTACTGACCTCATTATACTTTACCATCAGTGCGAATAGTCCACAACACAGTACAAATATAACTAAAACAAGTAAATAATATTTAAACACAATAAAAATGTGTATTTTATTTTATTTTCTGAAATTATTGCAATAAAAAAGAACAATAATTATTCTGAGAAGAATTTATCACAATCTTCCAAATAACGCTACTGAATTTATTATACTAGACCATCAGTGTGAATAATGCACAACTCAAAAATTTTATAGCTAAAAAAAAGGTAAATCATATTTAAACACATTACCTTTAAAATAACTGTAGAGATACAAAATAGCATTTTTATATCTCATATGAAATAGTAACATTTAGCATTTTGTATAATATGATTTATATCATCTTTTTTGCTCTAGTATGCCTGAATCAGTTTTAGTTTTTAATTCTGCTGATGCTGATTGCTGTCCATCTTTTGCTTCACTCTCATTTTGAATCAATTGTTTTTATTGTTTCTATTGTAACTATACCCCATCCTCATCTTTTACTTTACACACTGCCATTCTTAAGTGTTTATTTTCTATATATTCTTTGTAAGATGTTTATTCATCGTATCTTTTCAGGCATGTGAGAAATAAATGTGATTGATTTAACCTAGACCTATTTTTTTGTTTATTATTATTTAAAGCAGAAGTAAGATCCCCCGCCTCAACCCTCAATAACTGACAACAATCAAAACACTAGATTAAAGAATTGGAAGACGTGTTTTGTTTATACCATTACAGCATCCAAAACATTTATTATATTTCACTTTCATTGAAAGTCAAAACACTGTTAATTTACAAAACAAAAGAAACAAGCATTTAATAACTGATAAAGAAAAACATTGAATGAGACGGTGTGACCAAACTTTTGACGGGTACTGTATGTGAGATCAGGTTTCAGTATAAATGCATCACTGATTTACAAATTATAGAAAGAAAAAAAAATTAATAATAAAAAATCTTGGAATCTCCCTATTCCAACAGAAAGCAAAAACATAACATGTCGAAAGAATATAAAGACAACCATGTTTTGCATACAATGAGGTCAGTATATTTCAAAGGAATTTATCATGGAGAACTTTTCATTACTCCACTGAAACTAAAGAATTTTAAAGTACCAGTAGTAGGTATCGTATAAGATGTAATGCTTCCCAGTTCTTCCTAGTTCAATGTAGAAACTAAGCAGCAAAAACAACCTGTTTTGATGATGCCATGAACAGAATAATTCACAATACAGAACAGAACATTCTGTAAATAAAGCATTTTTTCTGTTTACACACTGACAGAAACTGCAATGAGATATAAAACATTAAAATTGAGTGCTCCAGGTGGCTCACGCTTATCCTCATAGTAACCCAAAAATAAAAAATAAAAGAATGAAGGGATCTTTATGGTTTCCGATATTTGCTCTGGATCCACACCCTGCGCATCACCACTTTCTTTCCTCTGTTCACCTGTAGCCTCTTGTCCTCCAGGTTCTGAATCTCCTCCAAACCAGCATCTGTGAACATCTGATGTACCTCCCCTGAGGAAACAACAAAGATCCTTTACATATTCTGCATTTCATGATCAGTCAGTATAAGCTTAAAATGAAGCTGTACAGCAGTAAAACAGATAATCCTAAAGCAATCACAACACATTTGTTTCAGGTTTCAGGATATTTTTTTGATTTACCTTTTGTAAAAAAATACACGCGGGTTCCGTCTTGTCTTGTGTAGAAATTATCTGACAAACACTGACCTGCAAATACAAAAGGGGTTTTACAACGATTTTATGTTTGTAAGTAGCTTCAGAACTTAATTTTGGCAAAAAATAGAGCATCCTGTATTAAATGTATTTATTTAATAACACTGTGACATCTTCACAGAGTTGTTTTTATCCCCTACTCCATTCTTCTTTGTGTGCCGAAGACATATTATGGGATTAATTTAACCCTTAACATGTAACTTAGCCTGCTTATTAAATCACTTACAACTCAGACATCCACTTAATCTTTTTCACTCTTGCAGACTATGCTGAAGCTTTAATCTAACTACTAATTGTTCAATTTGTTGTTGGACATATGTGGTGTTAATATAATTTTTATTGTTATCATAATGCATGTTTTCACGAGAAACACACTGAAAGGGCTGCAAACACATTGTAAAATTACAGCAAACTCAATTTGCATTACCCATGTGCAGCAACAGAGGGAGCTCTTCATGCTGCAGACTGTGATACCATGACAACAAGGCTGGAGGCAGAGCGAGGTAGAGGTCTGAAAAATCTTCATTTCACATTTTGTGTACAAATAACACACACCTAGTGATGTTACAGCATTTATATGTAATTTATAAGCTAAGTATAATGTACAGTGGCAATAAAAAATATGTGAACCCTTTGAAATTTCCTGATTTTAATGGGTCATAAAATGTGACCTGATCTTCGTCTATGTTAGGGGAGTGCCAATTACACAAAAAAAAGTTACGATCATTCATGTCTTCATTCTCATAGTGCAGGTGGAAAAATATGTGAACCCTTGTGCTAATTACCTCAAAAAAGCTAATTAGATTTGAGTGTTAGCATAGCTAACTTTTTGAGTTTGCACTTGAAGGATATGCGTATGTGAAAAATGCTGTGCCAAAAAGAGCTTTCAGAGGATCTCCCCTGTAAAGGGTTTCAAACTGACCTACAAATGGATACAACCAGTGATTGATTTCAGGGGTTAATCTACTTTTTTCACTACTATTTTAAATGTTGAATTAGTGTGTTCAGTAAAAACCTGCAAGATCATAATTGATAAATTATTTTATGCACCTTATATTTGTAAATACCCTTGACTTCGATAAAGGTCGGGTCACATTTTAGGAAAAATTCATGTAGAAAATTAAATAAAATTACAAAGAGTACTTTTTCTTGCCGCTGCAGTTTTGAGTAGAAGCGGATGGGTCTCTACTTGTGAGTTTTGGTTCATACCAAAGGTTCCGCCTCCAGGTTTGAGGTAGTTTTCTTTGCCAGTATAACCTTTGGCTTGCTCTCTTGGAGTTACAGGTTTGTTTCTTGTTTCTTTTGTCTCATTTCTCCTTTTCACATCAGGTTGTAAAATGCAATACCACTTAAAAAAAAGGTTTCTTTGATTCTACCAAATTGAAAACCTCTGGAATATAATCATGAGGAAGATGGATGATTACAAACCATCAAACCAAGCTAAGTGACAAACGTTATCCACTGGTGGAGAAGAACATGTCAAGATGCATGAAAACTGTAAAGACTAGGATTATTCTACCAAATACTGATTTCTGAGCTTTATAAATATGAATTTGTTTTCTTTGCACTATTTGAGGTCTGAAAGGTCTGAATATTTTTTGTTATTTTAGTCATTTCTCATTTTCTGCAAATAAATGCTCTAAATGACAATATTTTTATTTGGAATTTGGGAGAAATGTTGTCTGTATTTTATAGAATAAAACAACAATGTTCATCTTACTCATATACCTATACCTATATATAACATATATAACATATACCTATAAAAAGCAAAATCAGAGAAACTGATTCAGAAACTGAAGTGGTCTCTTATTTTTTTCCAAAGCTGTGTGATTTGCAATCTGAAAACATAACTTAAGCTAAATTTTTAAGATCCATTAAGCAGAAATTATGGATTTTTAACTCATACAGAAGTCCCGCCTTCTCTTACACTCAACAGATAAGGTAGGTTACATGGCAAAGTCTACAAAGTCTACAATGCAAACTCCACAGATAAGACAGGGTTAAAATATCCATGTGAACACAACAGATAAGATTGTCTGAGCTTGTGAAAATGTGTGAGTGTGTGTGTGTGTGTGTATATGTTGGGTGTGGATTCAATCATTATTTTTATTTTCCTGAATACAAATCAAACAGTTCATGTCCTCCACACCTTTAGTTTCGTTATGTTTGTGTAGTTTTTACGTCTATTTTTATGTCTATTCCTGTTCCTGATCTGGAATTATTATTATTAATTATTAATTATTAATTAAGTGGAGTAGAGACTGGAAAGCCCTCAAATTTTCAGAGTGTAAATAAGTTATTTTACCTAAAAAAAAAAAAAAAAAAAAAAAAAAAAAAAGGTTTTTGAATTACCTACACCAGTAGCCCATATACGGGACAAGGCATCGCAACTTAAGGGGTTAAAGGTTCTCTAAGCTTGCACAAACTATATCCTGTAAAAAAAAAAAAAAAAGAAAAAAAAAAAAAAAAAAAAAAATATATATATATATATATATATATATATATATATATATATATATATATATATATATATATATATATATACACACACACACACACACACACACACACACTGTAAAATACCTTTTTTAAATCGTAGCTGTGCTAAATCATATCTGCCGTAGTCTTTGAACAGGATGCTTCCTCCGTGCTTCAGATAGCTAGCCAAACGATTCACCACTCCTTGCAGCCTGTTTTGATTAGAAACAGCAACAAACATGCAGTCCAATGAAACAATGTGCAGAAAATAAAAGATTAAAGAGATTGAAGAGTACAATGAAGAGATAAATGTACTACAATGTTTTCTTCAAATTGACATCTAAAAACATGAACATAATTAAAGCCAGAAACAAAATAACCTAAATTAATACAAAAATCAACTAGGGAACTAAGGGACTAGATTTAACAAACTAGAAAACAGCTCCCACAAACAAAATATCTCTTTCTTTAATGCACACAGCGTATCATTATTCTGAGAAATACACAGTTTTTGTCTCAGTAATGGTCATCTTCATGGTTGTTCATTGAACTGTGAGCAGTGCTTTATACAGAAAGACAAATAGTCTGTTTAGAGTCACATACTATATATATATATTTGTCTTTCTTCTATGCTTCTGTATAATCTGAGCTCGTAACATCATCCCAAACTCTCCTTCTAATGAGCCCAAATGGTCAGAGCAAGACTGCCCGACTCTGTAATAATGAAAGACTACGAAATAGGAGACCTCCATGAGATCATAAGGGGGGAAGATAGAGTAGTTTATAATTAGAAAATCACATACAAGACAATAAACCGTGCCAGCCTCAGCTGCAGACTATCAAAGGGTTATCAAAGGGTTATTCAAATCTGCATTGAAAACACAGTGTTTGGAATTCTTAAATAATTAAACAATCAATCTCAATATTGGTAAGCTGAAAGTAGTGTAATAACCAACATAAGTCATTTATTTATATAAGTGTTTTGCTACATACATAACATACATCCAAAATGATTGCCACCTGCTTTAGAATGTATTAAAATGGCATTAAATTACAGTAAAACTCTCCATAGCCATAGGGATTTTTATTTGAAAGTACAGAAACTGGCACTGTGCACTGATGCATGCAGCCCCTTCATGACTTCAAGCATTGTTCCGATTACTTGGTGCGATACAGAGCATTCTGACAGTACTATGCTAAATTAAAGCTTTATCAAGGCCAGAGAAGGCCAAATTTACACAGAGAAAGACAGCCAGGCTAAGGCTAAGGCTAAGGCTAAAGCTAAGTTACCTCACATACAGCCACTATCCTAAACCTGTACAGCTAATACATTTTAGTGTAAAAACAGATTTGTGAAGAGGTAATAAACTAAGTAAACGCTTTATATAATATGTAATTTAATTATTGCCAGCAGATTGTAAAAAATAAACACTCTTTTTCCAGTTTTGTCTGTCATCATGAAGAACGCACAGTACGCCCTATAAATATTGTATAGTGTTTTAGAAGTATTTCAATGGTAACTGTAGTCTTGCTTGCTTTCTAATAATATTCCAATAATAATTTTAATGTTTGTCAGGATTTCTAGACATTTGATCTCAGGACACTATTCAACATATAGATCTGATAGAAAAACCTAAAAAAAAATCACTTTTGGTTCTCTGGGAGTATCAAATGTAACTGCTTTTTTGTTAGCAAGAAGACTGCAACTGATCATGTGCACAGTAAATGCAATCACTCTAGCTTGTTTCTAATTGGAGGAATTCAAGATGTTACATCTGTCCCATGTTACAACTGTCCCTGGTCTCCCCTATAGGAATTAAATCAATATACAAACATTCTATCTAGCTTAAACAGCTGATCTGTGTAAACTATGCTGTGAAACAGCATGTTCTAAATTATTTTCTAATAGGGGACCAATTTATAAAAATACACATTAGCTAATTCAGCCAACCTTAGTTCAGCCACACCCTCTTCACAACTGCAGGTCTGGGTAGTGGTTCAGCTATGCAAGCTTTTAATATGAGGCAAAACACAGCCAGTCAGATCCGTCTATACAGTTTATATCAGTCAAACAATCTATATCTTAGAAGCTCCAGCTTAAAGACACAGTAGCAGAAACACGTTTTTCAGTCTTGATCAACGGAATATGGCAGTGTAAAATTAATTATTTAATTAGTTTTAGAACAAATAGTACATGATGTTCCTCTTAAGAAAACATATAAAATATTTTAAAAACATTTAATATAGGGTATTTTGAGATGGCAAAAAATTGGGGACCCTTGTAATTCTAAAGGTCTTGCCACTGGGGGCGCCGAAGTAAACAAAACTTTAAGTCAAACGAGCACTGGACTTTAATATACACAGATTTCTCTCCTGAAAGCCGTTTATTTGGGTGAGTAAAGCTCTTTCGTTTATTTACAGTAAGCCTAGATTTCCACAATTTTGACTGAAATGGCCGAAAGAGGCCACCACGCTAACCTAGCAACAATGCAGCGCTAACAGTGCAGCTACAAGCAGAGCAGCAATGGAACTATTTTAAATTGAGTGTATTATTGCTTCATTTTTTCAGGCATTTAACCACTGAGCAGCTCAAACTGAAAGAAGCTTAAAAACAAGAGTAAAAAAAGAAAAAAGTATTACAGAACAGAATGAGAACTGGTAAACCGCCAGAATCTAGACAGGATTCTAATCCCAGTCTGTCTCCAGCAGCTCACTCTACATAGAGAAGCATTGCCGTGAGTTACACAGAGCAGACTCCTGAAGGCCTGCCTGCTCGCACTTAATTCTCTGGAAATGAATCATAAATACTTAAGGACTATGGCAAATATGTAAACCAACAGTGTCAAACATTCACACAGGGCAGAAGTTTCCAGAACATCTCTTAAGTGGTGAAGAAAGATCTCTGAAGTCTAAGCAAGGCAGAGGAATGTTTATATTTAAAGCGGAAAATACTAGAAACACCACTCAGGATGACAAACTATCAAGGTAAAACATGTTTGTTATCATCTAGCCTTATAAAATGTTACACATGGTATATTTATCCAAAGCCCAGTGAATGTGAAGTATAAATCTGGCTTTGGGATAACACAACAGGCCAGATTTATAAAACACAGGCCAGATATAAAAAACATTTATTGTGAAATTAAAAGCAAATCAGGTTCTTTTAACAAAACGGATGGCTACTGGCTTGTTTTACCATTCGCATGATAAATGAGGCTACTAATCTTTTCCCTCATTTGCATTTAATGTTGGAAATCCACAACAGAACACCACTCAGCAAAAGAAAATGATGTTTGTAGGGTCATCATTTTATATGCACTAGTAGAAACAAGGCCAACCAGATAAAACAGTTTTGATTTCAAATTAAACTTCTTCTTCTAATCTTCACTTCTGTATAATGCTAGTACATTTTATTGTGGATTTGATTTATTTAAGACTGTATTGGTTTAGTTAAAAATTATGTGTTTAAGAAATAATACAGACAATGTTCGTGCTATGTGTATCGAGTGTCTCATTGTGATTATACCGCGGCTCCATTAGCGCTGTTTATTGAAAGACATTGAGTTAAAGAGGATGCGGAAATACGATCTGTTTGGTTATAAACACTCCACAAGTTAAAATAGTTCCATTGCTTCTCTGTTTGTAGCTGCACTGTTTGGCTTGTAAGCGCTGCATCGTTGCTCGGTTACCTGTATGTGGCAGAGTAATTCATGTTAAATCTCTGAGACAACTTTTTGTATCCTTCCCCTATGTTCCAACTATGTTGAACAATCTTTGTTTTTAGATCATTTGAGAGTTGTTTTGATGAGCCCATGATGCCACTCTTCAGAGGAGATTCAAAAAGGAGAACAACTTGCAATTGGCCACCTTAAATACCTTTTCTCATGATTGGATACACCTGGCTATGAAGTTCAAAGCTCAATGAGGTTACCAAACCAATTTTGTGCTTCAGTAAGTCAGTAAAAAGTAGTTAGGAGTATTCAAATCAATAAAATGATAAGGGTGCCCATACTTTTGCACTGGTCAAATTTTGGTTTAATGCATATTGCACATTTTCTGTTAGTACAATAAACCTCATTTCAATCCTGAAATATTACTGTGTCCATCAGTTATTAGATATATTAAACTGAAATGGCTGTTGCAAACACCCAGATATTTAGAATTAAAAATGATTAAGATTAATAGGGGTGCCCAAACCTTTTCATATGACTGTACATGTAGGTTCCCTGGATAGTCTAATATAATACATTTGTTTCTGAATATTGCACCAGCATGGGTTAATCATTTTACATTAAACCAATAAAAAAATCCAATATTTAAGTATTTAGTATTTACTCAATAAAAAGGCTATGCAGTTGTTTTAAGTCCAGGATGAGGTTGTGTTTTTGTGTGTTTTTCCAACATGGTATGATACAGTAATGGGAGTTTAATGCCAGGACAGATTATATATTTGTTTAATACTGTATTTTGCAGGGTGTCAGATATATATTATAGTTCAGTGAGTGATATGGTATGATATATCTTTAATGGTAGATATCCTTAAAGGCTACACACAGCAAATTGTGTGAAAAAATGTGTGAAAGTGTTAAATTGTGTGAGTTTATTCTCCAACTTAATCTACAAGTTGAGTTGAGGGGAACTCTTTCCCATCAGTGTGAAGTCTTGCCCAAGGCTACCTTCTGTGGAGTGTTCCATTATATTTTATAAATGGTTGTTTGCCTAGCTGATGTGTTGTTGGTTATAAGAGCAAGTTACCATCTTCTGCACTGTAAAGTGTGGCAAAGTACTGGCAATGCACTAAGAACTGCAATGCAGGATTAAAGATGCCATTCAATGAAAAAATAAGCATTAGTATAAACTTGAAATGAGTATGAAATTGTTACTGTAGTAGAGGTGTGCCATATCGTATCGTACACAATAATATTGTCAACATTTTTGAATATTGTGAATGATATTATACCCTGAAATATTGTGCTATATCACCCACCTCTAATTATCACATCAGGGTACTACCTTTTTTTTTACTCTTTTCATCAAAAGAAAAATTCACACTGTTCTCATTTCCCATTATATATCTACTAGAGTCAAATTATATCTGTCCAGTATCATTTATTTTACTTTAATACTGGATATATGGAGATATTTGAAGTGCATTATTATTAGCATCATGACATTCTGGATCATTGACTTCTGTTACAAATCTGATAAAATTGTTGTATTTTTTTTAATATCTTAATTAGGGGTGTGTCATATCATGCCTTATCATATGCAATAATAACATAACATTTTCAGTTTGTTGCAGTAGTGTATTCTTGACATATATATATTATTTTATTGAGGCGATATCACCCATCCCTATACTGTAGTCAGTAATGATGCTTTTTGTTGTCATTTTTACTCCTAAATGTTCCAGGGTTTTAAAATATTACAATGTTTTTTAATAATATTAGTTTAATAACACTGTGAAGGAGTTTATGGTAAAATGATCTCCAGCTGAGATCTGTATTTTACTCTAGATGGGATAAATATTTTAACTCCCACAACAGTTCAGATTTAACTCCTGAACAGAGTTAAAAGGCCAAATCCCAGAAAAGAGTTAATTTAATTCTTGTCATAAAGTGTATTCGATGGTCGCGCATATAGACTTAAAATCAGTTTATTCCAAAAAACAGAATTTGCTGTGCAGTCAGCATCTCTCCTGGTAATAAAGTGTGTTTATCTAGCATAACAGAAATGTGTGAGTATGCAGGAAGTACACAGGCTATGTTCTAGAAGAAAATAAATTTAGGAACATTTTTTGTCAGACAAATAGGTGCCTGCAAAGTAGCAGATGATTTATAGGCCAATGCACATGTGACTGGTGTGCTCTACCCTCCACACCTGTGTATCCTACCTTTCAGGATGGATGGAGGACAGCACAAAAACCACGAGAATAACATCCAGGCTCCCAGGAGGAAAGGGAAACAGGGACGCGCCATCACAAACGTCGTGCACAAAGGCATGGCACACTGCTGGGTCATAGTCTGGATGCTCCTGTAAGGGTGCGAAAAAGAGCCTTTGTCCTTAAGTGACTTACTTAATGTACAGTTAGTTTTGAACTACATTACTACAGACTACATTATTTTTCCTCTGGTTTGTTTAAAGACTGGCTTAACTGCCTGTAATTGGTCTGAGATTCCGAACCATCCTTCATACTACAGATGAACCGGACCATAGTTCAGTAGATCTGAACTGAGACCACCTATTTTGATCCAGGCCGTGGTTCACAGCCCCTTTCCCCGCTGCTACTTTAGTTCTGACTGAATCTTGGGGGCCTGAAGATCACCAGCATCCAGTTTTGACTGTCGGCCTTGTCCCTTGTGATTTCACAGTGATTTCTCCAGATATCCTTCTTCTTGCAGTCTGTACAATTTTATGTTGTTTTTTTGCAGACTGGTGAACATTGGCCCAGCTTTGCTTCCGAGAGACTCTGCTATTTGTATATCGATACATGGTTTTAATTAATACCTCTTACTTGATCTTCAAGGCTTTTATTGTTTAGTTCATTTTTGTACTAAAATTCTTACTTTTAACACCCGTTTCTGAATAAAATACGTGTTTTTGTAATTTGTAAATCAAAATTGCAAATTCTCTTTTTATTTTTATATTCATCTACATTTTACACAGCATCCCAATGCAATTGGTGGCTGTAAATTGACTTTAAATACATTGTAATACAATTGCGATTATTAAAAATTAAACACCTTACAATGTGATTGGCTGTGAGGCGTTCTATAAGTGCCGTTATCAGCCGGTAATGCACTGTATTACTCCGCCACAGTAACCTAACCTAACCTAACAACAATGCCGCGCTTTCAATCCCAACAGTGCAGCTACAAACAGAGCAGTAATGGAACTATTTTAACTAACAGAGGACTCCCTCTTGTGTATTATTGCTTAATAATACTATATCAGATGACCTGTGAGATGAATTATTCTTTGCTGGACCTTCTGATGATTATGAGTCTCATGTATTAATGAGAAATACCTCATTTCATTACATAAATATATCCAAAAATTAATCTGTTCATCATGAAGCTTACATTTATTTTTATTTTTCTTAAATCTTGTTGGTGAGATGACTTGCATCTCCTTCAGCTTGCTGCGGACTACATTTCCCTGCCGCTGAGCAAACATATTCAGTGTGCTAGCAGCCTGCTGCTGTCATTTGATAAAAGCCTCTGCATTCTGACAGCATCAAATATCCACCAGGCCAACAGGCAGGCAGGCAGACACACACACACACACACACACACACATATATGGCAGCCATTTTGACTGACTGATCTTCTGTCAGCTAAATGGATGAGGATAACACAAAATGAAGGCTGGGAAGAGTCACTGTTGTCCTTCTGAGTAAATGACAGTTTACTCATGGGCCTCACTGCTGAATGTTGATAAGGGGCTGCACTGGTTACACCTGATTTCACATTAAGTAGGAACTGCAGATTTCTTTTTTTTTTTACCTTGACAAGCTGAATCGCTCGAGAAGAAAAGTCTATGCAGTACAGGAATGTGTCTCTCTCTCTGGAAGAAAAAAAAACAAATAAATCCCATACACTTCTTTTTCTGACAGGTAAATAACAACATTTCCATAACAAATATGAAGCAATCTTGAGAAAACAGGCCACTGTACACCAATCAGCCATAACATTATCACCATAAACAATGATTATCTTCATCTACAGTGGCATCTGTGTGCATAAATAGGCATGGATATATTAGTCAGTTCCTGAAATTGATGGGATGGGTTGGAAGAAGAAAAAAACTCTGATATGGGCCAAATTGTGATGACTAGACAAATGGGTCAGATCTCCAAAACATCAGGGTGGATCAAAGGTCTTGTATCTAGTACTCCAAGAAAGGGTTACTGACTAGTGGACTGGCATGGGATCAAACGCAACAAGGGTTCATTATTACAATCCATGGAGGCAATCTCACCTCACAAATTAGAGGATTGCTGGGTCTGCTGCTATCGTCTTGGTAACAGACACCACAGGACACCTTCACAGGTCTTGTGGAGCTCATGCCTTGATTGGTCAAGTTACAAAAGGGGGACCTACTCAATACTAGAAAGGTGGTTTTAATATTTTGGATGATTGGTGTAAATATTTTAGTTGGTTCAGTTTTAAAAGTCAGAATTACCGTATATCAGAAAAATATTAGTCAGAGTTATATAATCAATCTGCTACTTATTATTAATTGCCAAAATTTAATCTCAAGATTAAGTTAAAACCGTAATATTTTAAATTCAAGCATTATCACTTAAAGCTGATGTCCGTACGTTTTGAGATTTAGGGCCCTCTCTGGTGAGAATAGGTAATTGTACAGAGCATGCGGACCACAATAATATATTATCCCGACGGACAGTTCTGGTGGAAACAAGAGAGTTGAGGTGCACATTGAATTCTGCCGTGATTTGGGCAGCCGTGGTTTTATGTTTTTTTGGATACAATCCGGGTCAGCACCCGAACATTACTTTCAGACAGCTTTCTCTTGTGTCCACAGTTAATCCTGTTGGATGTGGTTCGTCCTTCTTGGTGGTATGCAGACATTGCCCTGGATACCGTGGCTCTTGATACATCACAAAGACTTGCTGTCTTGGTCACAGTTGCGCCAGCAAGACGTGCACCAACAATTTGTCCTCTTTTGAACTCTGATATGTCACCCATAATGTTGTGTGCATTGCAATATTTTGAGCAAAACTGTGCTCTTACCCTGAACCTTCACACTCTGCTCTTACTGGTGCAATAATGTGCAATTAATGAAGATTGGCCACCAGGCTGCTCCAATTTAGCCATGAAACCTCTAAAATGACAGGTGTTTCAGTTTCATTGTCTAACCCCTGTATATTATCTTGCAAATAGTAAAAAAAAATCCTCTACAATGTGTTGAGCTTCTCTCCTGCTAACTGTATTTGTGGTTTAGATGCTTTGTTTGTTCTCTTTAAGTTAATCCTTAAAAGCAGGGTAAAAACTTTTGGTGATACTGCTTTCAGCCACTCCAAGCTACTGGAAAGTCTTTTCCAGTAGCTTGGAGTGGCTGAAAGCAGAAGTGAAAGGAGCTGATAATATTTACATCTTTAAATGCCAAATGTAAAGCTATGTATTCAGTCTGACTTCTATGTAGGGTTTTTATAAGTGTTATGTATGCGTTTGAAACATGCAAGAGTTTTAACCTGATTGTCTTCATAATAGGGAATGCACTGTGGCCTGCACCACAGCCCACCTAAAGAACAATAAAAAAAACATACATCAGCATTTCACACAAAATATATCAGAGGCTTTAAATGACATATACAAGATGCTGGTCTAAAATGTCAAAAGGCAAATAAACATTGAATAAAACAGACATTTAAATCAACCCTGTAGAAAATATCAATTACCTCGAGTATCCTGAAGGAAGCATGTTGTCCAGGGAAAGCAACAGTTTCTTGAGATTTCACTGCAAAACTGTAACTGGTGTCCTGCTGCTGCTGCTGCTCCCTAAGTACTTCAGGGCTGTCAGAGAGTGATGCTATATGACTGCTTCCTCTGCTGACCTGGTCAGTGTCTCCACGCTTCTGCCCCCCTGAGGTATGGTCTGTCTCAGAGCCCGGGGGCAAGAGCTCTGGGAACTCAGAGAAAAGCCACTGTCGATTTTTGAAAAACTTGTTATGGTGCCTCTCATAAAATCCATTCCAATACTGGTGAGCATCTCTTTCATATCTGACTGGAACACACACAAATAAGAGCCTGCAATCAAATAAACTGGTCAGCCAAAACATTAATGCACAAAACTCATCTGTGAACATACAGCATGCTCACATTAGGGAGGTGCTCATTAATTATGTTAACATAATTATTTATAAAACATACTGTATATCAGTATTTCTCAAACATTTTAGGCAAAACTAAAACCTCCAAGTACCACCTACAAGCCATTTCACAAAAACACATGTAGTTACCACATACATAGTTATTTACACAGTAATCTAGACATATAATCCACACATATGCACCCCATCATATATGTGGAGCTTGCTCGCTTTTGTAGTCTGTAAGTTAAGTTAGTATAATTACAGAGGTTGGACAATGAAACTGAAACACCTGTCATGCTAGTGTGGGAGGTTTCATGGCTAAATTGGAGCAGCCTGGTGGCCAATCTTCATTAATTGCACATTATTGCACCAGTAAGAGCAGAGTGTGAAGGTTCAATTAGCAGAGTAGAAGCACAGTTTTGCTCAAAATATTGCAATGCACACAACATTGTGAAAATATGGGTTTAAGAGTTTAAAAAAGGGCAAATTGTTGACCAAGACAGCAAGTCTTTGTGATGCATCAAGAACCATGTTATACAGGGTAATGTCAGCATACCACCAAGCAGGACCAACCACATCCAACAGGATTAACTGTGGATGCAAGAGGAAGCTGTCTGAAAGGGATGTTCGGGTGCTAACCCAGATTGTATTCAAAAAACATGAAACCAGGGCTGCCCAAATCACGGCAGAACTCAATGTGCACCTCAACTCAACCACCAGAACTGTCCGTCACCACAATAAATAATTTTGTGCTGTAAAACCAGGTGTTTCAGTTTCATTGTCCAACCCCTGTAGGTAAGTTATTTGATTAGTTATTGTTTCTGGTTAATACAGTATTCTTACTGAGAATCTTAGAAGGATTTAGACAGAGAGAAATAAAAATGAAAGCCTAGCATAGTTATTAAGCTATTAACTGTAATGCAGAAACTGTAGTAAAGTTTTGGTGACTGACTGATTGATGCACATTATCATATCTCGTGGCGTTCAACAAGGTTTTACTGGACCAATGAAACTGATGTTAATGAAAAAACTGTAGTTCTGAGAGAGAAGGACTAAAATGTAGCTTACATATAGGTTCTAACAGCAGTAAGTAAAGTAATGTTAGGAAAATTACAGGTGGAAACTTTATACATTTCAATATTAATATTTCAATGCAAGCAGAGGTTTTTCTGAGGTCACCTTGGGATGCTTCGAGGACCACCAGTGGTTACCTGACCACAGTTTGAGAACCACTGATATATATAATTAATATATATAATTGTGACCTGTTCCCTCTTTAATTCATCACAAATTAAGGAGAAAAAAATGATTGAAGCTGATTCCAAGTGTTGACTTTGGATTTGGCTGTTTATGGGAATTCCCAAATATGCAGTTCAAGGCCATTTTTTGGCTCAAAAACAACACACCTATCAGAGAGATGGCAGAAACTTAGGAAATTTAGGAAACTCTAGCTTTATTATATCTATACTGTATTTATTATGTTATAATATGTTCACGTTTGTGGACGGCCATTTTGTTAAATGTTTGTATAGTTCCTTTAAAGACATATTGCCTACAGAATAGAACCCTTTGGAGTAAATAAATATGAACAGTGGGCATCATGCCTAATGCCAGGCAATAGCTAAAGGGGTATATAGCCTCCCACCATTGAGCTGTGGAGCAGGGGAACTTTGTTCTCTGAAACGATGGAGCTCCATCCAGTTCTTTTGGGTTGAGTCATGGACTTGAAGAGGAGAATAATCTTGCTGCTGAATGCAAGCAAATCCTCTTCATTCTCTTGTAAGTACTAATAATTAATTTACAGTTATTTTGAGGTTAAACCTAAATGCCTATATTTCAATGAGATTTTGACTGCTAAATATCAAATCTATTAGGGTATTGGGTCAAAATGACAAAAATTGTCACTGTTCCAATTTATTTACCAGATTGTTTCTTTTCTACAGACCTTTTGTCTATATATATATATATATATATATATATATATATATATATATATATATATATATATATATATATATATATATATATACATACACACTACTGTTCAAAAGTTTGGGGTCACTCAAACAATTTTGTGTTTTCCATGAAAAGTCACACTTATTCACCACCATACGTTGTGAAATGAATAGAAAATAGAGTCAAGACATTGACAAGGTTAGAAATAATGATTTGTATTTGAAATAACATTGTTTTTACATCAAACTTTGCTTTCATCAAAGAATCCTCCATTTGCAGCAATTACAGCATTGCACACCTTTGGCATTCTAGCTGTTAATTTGTTGAGGTAAGCTGGAGAAATTGCACCCCACGCTTCTAGAAGCAGCTCCCACAAGTTGGATTGGCTGGATGGGCACTTCTGGCGTACCATACGGTCAAGCTGCTCCCACAACAGCTCAATGGGGTTCAGATCTGGTGACTGCGCTGGCCACTCCATTACCAATAGAATACCAGCTGCCTGCTTCTGCTGTAAATAGTTCTTGCACAATTTGGAGGTGTGTTTAGGGTCATTGTCCTGTTGTAGGATGAAATTGGCTCCGATCAGGCACTGTCCACTGGGTATGGCATGGCGTTGCAAAATGGAGTGAAAGCCTTCCTTATTCAGAATCCCTTTTACCCTGTACAAATCTCCCACCTTACCAGCACCAAAGCAACCCCAGACCATCACATTACCTCCACCATGCTTAACAGATGGCGTCAGGCATTCTTCCAGCATCTTTTCATTTGTTCTGCGTCTCACAAACGTTCTTCTTTGTGATCCAAACACCTCAAACTTGGATTCATCCGTCCACAACACTTTTTTCCAGTCTTCCTCTGTCCAATGTCTGTGTTCTTTTGTCCATCTTAATCTTTTTCTTTTATTAGCCAGTCTCAGATATGGCTTTTTCTTTGCCACTCTGCCCTGAAGCCCAAAATCCCGCAGCCGCCTCTTCACTGTAGATGTTGACACTGGTGTTTTGCGGGTACTATTTAATGAAGATGCCAGTTGGGGACCTGTGAGGCGTCTGTTTCTCAAACTAGAGACTCTAATGTACTTATCTTCTTGCTTAGTTGTGCAACGCGGCCTCCCACTTCTTTTTCTACTCTGGTTAGAGCCTGTTTGTGCTGTCCTCTGAAGGGAGTAGTACACACCGTTGTAGGAAATCTTCAATTTCTTAGCAATTTCTCGCATGGAATAGCCTTCATTTCTAAGAACAAGAATAGACTGTCGAGTTTCAGATGAAAGTTCTCTTTTTCTGGCCATTTTGAGCGTTTAATTGACCCCACAAATGTGATGCTCCAGAAACTCAATCTGCTCAAAGGAAGGTCAGTTTTGTAGCTTCTGTAATGAGCTAGACTGTTTTCAGGTGTGTGAACATGATTGCACAAGGGTTTTCTAATCATCAATTAGCCTTCTGAGCCAATGAGCAAACACATTGTACCATTAGAACACTGGAGTGATAGTTGCTGGAAATGGGCCTCTATACACCTATGTAGATATTGCACCAAAACCAGACATTTGCAGCTAGAATAGTCATTTACCACATTAGCAATATACAGAGTGTATTTGTTTAAAGTTAGGACTAGTTTAAAGTTATCTTCATTGAAAAGTACAGTGCTTTTCCTTCAAAAATAAGGAAGTTTCAATGTGACCCCAAACGGTAGTGAACGGTAGTGTGTATATATATATATATATACAGTTGTGGTCAAAAGTTTACATACACTTGTAAAAAAAACATAATGTTATGGCTGTCTTGAGTTTTCAATAAGTTCTACAACTCTTATTTTTCTGTGATAGAGTGATCGGAACACATACATGTTTGTCACAAAAAACAGTCATAAAATTTGGTTCTTTCATAAATTTATTATGGGTCCGTGAAAATGTCACCAAATCTGCTGGGTCAAAAATATACATACAGCAACATTAGTATTTGGTTACATGTCCCTTGGCCATTTTCACGGCAACTAGGCGCTTTTGGTAGCCATCCACAAGCTCCTGGCAAGCTTCAGGTCGAATGTTTGACCACTCTTCTTGACAGAATTGGTGCAGTTCAGCTAAATGTGATGGTTTTCTTGCATGAACCCGTTTCTTTAGCACTGTCCACATGTTCTCAATGGGGTTTAAGTCAGGACTTTGGGAAGGCCATTCTAAAACCTTAATTCTAGCCTGGTTTAGCCATTCCTTTACCACTTTTGATGTGTGTTTTGGGTCATTGTCTTGTTGGAACACCCAACTGCGCCCAAGACCCAACCTTCGGGCTGATGGTTTTAAGTTTTCCTGCAGAATTTGGAGGTAATCCTCCTTCTTCATTATCCCATTTACTTTCTGCAAAGAACCAGTTCCACTGGCAGCAAAACATCCCCAGAGCATAATACTACCACCACCATGCTTGACAGTAGGCATGGTGTTCCTGGGATTAAAGGCCTCACCTTTTCTCCTCCAAACATATTGCTGGGTGTTGTGGCCAAACAGCTCAATTTTTGTTTCGTCTGACCAGAGAACTTTCCTCCAGAAGGTTTTATCTTTGTCCATGTAATCAGCAGCAAACTTCAGCCGAGTCTTAAGGTGCCTTTTCTGGAGCAAGGGCTTCTTTCTTGCACGGCAGCCTCTCAGTCCATGGCGATGTAAAACACGCTTGACTGTGGAGACTGACACCTGTGTTCCATCAGCTTCCAAATCCTTGCAGACCTGCTTCTTGGTGATTCTTGGTTGACTCTTGACCATCCTGACCAATCTCCTCTCGGCAGCATGTGATAGCTTGCGTTTTCTTCCTGATCGTGGCAGTGACACAACTGTTCCATGCACTTTATACTTGCGTATAATTGTCTGCACAGTTGCTCTTGGGACCTGTAGCTGCTTTGAAATGGCTCCAAGTGACTTCCCTGACTTGTTCAAGTCAATAATTCGCTTTTTCAGATCCACACTGAGTTCCTTTGACTTTCCCATTGTAGCTTTTGTAGCTGAGTCTAATCACTGGGTCAAATGAGCCCTATTTAAATGGGCTCATGAGAAGTCAACAGCTGTAGTCAATGAGAATCACTTACAAGAAGTGAAGAGGCCATGACATGAAGCTAATTTGATTGACACAACTCGCTACATCACCAAAATTGACAAATTTTGTTGCTGTATGTATATTTTTGACCCAGCAGATTTGGTGACATTTTCAGCAGACCCATAATAAATTTATGAAAGAACCAAATTTTATGACTGTTTTTTGTGACAAACATGTATGTGTTCCGATCACTCTATCACAGAAAAATAAGAGTTGTAGAACTTATTGAAAACTCAAGACAGCCATAACATTATGTTTTTTTACAAGTGTATGTAAACTTTTGACCACAACTGTATATATATATATATATATATATATATATATATATATATATATATATATATATATATATATATATATATATATATATATACAATATATAATAGTAAATGCTCATAGTTCATATCATTTTATTCAGTTCATATATGAATGGTCTGTAGTGAACTTACCTTGCTCTTCCACCGGAATCCGGTCTCTGGAGTTTTCCTCTGCTTTTTGTTTGGCTGTTTCAAACTCCTCAGGTGACCACTGAACATGATCCCTAAAGCCCATAAATATCAGGCATGAGTGAACTGCCTCCGTCAGCTTATCAGAAAGTTTTAGAGTGACCTCTCCATATGAATATGGTTTGGAAATGAATGAGATGAATCTAATCTCATGCAACTGCCCAACACAGCTTATTATAGTTCCTTAACTTCTTACAATGATTAGAATTAACAGGAGAAACGTACCACATATTATGCTGCAAGACGTCATCAGGGTTGGTGAGGATTCTGGCTCCTAATGGTGCAGGTGGCCGTCCACTGTGGAGTCTGAATGGGACGCATCTAACACCATGGCCTACAGCAGACACGGTCAACTTCCACAGTCCTCTCATCTTCTCTCATTAATTTGATAAAGCTGAAGAGCTACAACATGGCAATAAGAGTGATTAACCAACAGCCATTTAAAGTAGTCTTTATTTTTACAACCAAAAAATATTAACAACATATTCTTCACTACTAAAGGCATTATAAAAGTAACTAAGAAATGTTTTGCATTTACTTCTATTTACAGTAATGTTTCCAAATAAATTAGTTTCAGGAAGGGTCTCTAAACTAGCTCTAGCTTTTTAGTTGACTGAAAGATAAAACAAGGTTTCATTGGCTGATAATATTTTCTCGTGCCTGTTGCTGCGTGATGATGTCATAAAAAATTACTAGACATTTTAGACGTGGACAAAAGTTATGAAAAACCTACAGGGGGTGGTCAGAGCCACCCAAACACTCTTTTTATTAAAAATGTTTTGTTTTAAAATGACATTTCTTTCCAATGTTATTTAAATTTATCTTAATGACTAACCTTAATGACATAGCAAAAGTCATTGGACAGGAACTAATATTGTGTCCCATAACTTTTGCCACATCACATGGAAGCTATGCAGTTTATGCCGCCCGACCTGTGGAATATGCACATATGGGCTGCGTTAAATGAGGATATGATTTATGCCCGAGTCACATTTCAATTGTTTCCATGGACAATTCATGCATGGACAGATGCTGCCAGTCACAACCATTACCACCCAATGTGCTGCTGTCCACTGTGGGTGGTAATGCCTTTTATGGTGTATTCCTGGTACACACGTGACCCTGTGGGTCATGGAGCGTTAACTCTCCACACAACTTCAGAAACAGAACTTCCTATCAATCTGTAACCCACTATCAGGCTTCTCTTTAACTTTGATAATTCACATTGCCTTGCAATGAGCACAATGGCCCTTGAGGTAACACATGACTTTTGGCGTCACAGCATAAAGTGTAAAGGCACATATGAACTTTAACATGTAATCTCTATGTATATTCTCTATTTTCTTGGCATAATTATAAATAAAATAGGATCCAGCTTCTCTGTACTAACATCACCATTTTTTCCTCAGGACTCTGGCTAGCTCAAATTGAAACTTGCACATCAACCACAGCCCCCCCTTTATTAAACTCAATTTACTGAAGTTACTGTGGTGGCGCTAATCAAATAAAAAAGGGTATACCTGCAGTGAAGAAAAGATTGGTTGTCAAATTCTGTGAAATTGACACAAATAAACACAAAATTGTTATTGTTTATTTCAGAGTCTTTTAAGCATGGCAATGACAGTAGGTAAAGTGCCAGGTCACCTTCAAATTTGATAGTGATGCATTCAGAGTTTGGGTTGCCTTATGGTGCGCGTCCACTGGCACTTAAGCCTCGGCGCATCCCATTCCGCGGTGCATGCTGGGTTGCATTCGTTGAGCGCAGCCCCGCCCTCCGGCAAAAAAAAGTTCAGCAGATCTCAACTTTATTCAAATTAATCCGGTCGCCGTGCTGCATCCAACCAATCAGGGAACAGCTGGCTGCCACGTCATACACATACGAGCCTAACACACACAGAACAGGCGCCTTTGAAACACAGAAAAGAGGCTACAAATGGCAGAATATGGAGTTACAGAGCTATAGATTACAGTGAGGTTTACTAAAAATGTAAAATCTCAAACTTATGATTGACTACATCTGTTGCTTCATTTGAATTCAAAACGTCACGGACACGCCCACACGCGGCGAGCCGAGAGATCCGGCACGGCGACATGCTTTGAAGGAAAGTGTCAGTGGACGCACACCGTTAAAACATGGGAACATCTAGAGTGCTGGATTAAGATGGATTTATGAATTAGTATAAAACAAACATACAAGTTACTGACAGATGTAGCGTTGCCTAAGTCTGAAAAAAAAAACACAGTCTCCCTAAAACAGGAAATTGGTTCTGAAAGTCAGGAACAATCCATGAACCACCAAGACACGGGTCTGCAATAAAGTTGAAGCTGCTGGATTACTAGCATCACTGGTTACAGTCAAGCAAGTTTAACATCACTGTGGATTAAGAGGCTACCGTCCAAAAAAGAAGCCCCTGCTCCAACAGTGACACCTTCAAGCTCTATTCTTTTTTCTTTAATTCTTTCAGGGTCGATTTCCCATATAGGGCTTTTTCTTTCAATTAAGATTTTCCATTAAGAAAGCTTTACAGTCCAAGACTAAATTAAATCTCTGTCTGGGAATCTGATCCTTAATCATCTAATTAAATGACCATATTTGCAATTATTACAGTAGTATAATAGCTAAGTCTATTCTCTATGACCTTTTTGTGTCTGTCTGCCCCAAGTTCTCTCCTTATTCCGCAACACATTCTTCCTTTTTTCCTCACCACAGTTGCCTCTGGCTCACTCAAATCGAGACTTGTACATCAGATTTCTTTGTTGCTCTGGTTGTGTCACGCTGACATTTGTTCAGGCCTTGGAGATTGTTTTCTAGTATATTGTTTATGTTTTTCAGGGAACTGAGATGTTCTGCTGAAGGCTGTTATCAACACGCTTTTGTGTGTTGGACAGAACTGACAATGAAGTAGAGGGCCCAGGTCACTAGAGTTTGAATTAAAGGACTACAAGCTATCAGAGTGACATATACATAACTTCTCCTCAGGGGTCCACACATGCCTGTTCTATGTGGCATAAACTTTCGTACTGGTCTATAGATTTTATTTTCCTTAGCCACTTTTAAGATTTTTTAAAAATAATTAATAACTCTAACTGCTCCTGGAGAAATGCACAGTGTTCAACTTCTTAAACTAATTTCTTTTTTTATTTTTGATTTTACAATCATTCAAGATGTCTTTTAAATTACACAACAAATAAGAAAGTCCTTGTTAATGTTTTTATGAATCGTGCTTAAAGTCCAGGGACATAAAATCATTAACTGGAGAGAAACAATTCTATTTAGATATAAGTTGACTTTAACAGTTCTGAAAGCTTTTTGAAATACAGACAAATAATATTAGAATCTCATTGGCATGGCATGTCTCAAGTGACTTTCCATTTAATATACAATTGATGTTCCAATTGACAGTCTGCCTCCGTAGAATATTTCTTTAAAATACAAGTGGAACTGTGGGTTTTTAGTGGCTGCCTCAAAACCGTGGATTATTTATCTGTTTTTCGAACAAGATATGCATCTTTAGTTCTCAGCTTCTTATCTGTGCATATCTGTGAAATGTGTCAAGTTTGTGTCAATATTTGTGTTATGTGGTTAATATTAATTCAAATTAACAACATTAATTTTATACTAAGAATGTTCATTTTTTAAGTATTTAATACAATTTATATGATGTTTTATTATGTTAATGTGTTTTCTGTTTGTGTTTTAACTAGGGGTGAGCAATATGGCCCTAAAATAATATCACAATATTTTAAGGTATTTTTACAGTAAGGATATTCTTAGCAAAATGACAAAAGCACTGACATTTTAAAATGAATTTCAAGAATATACTACTGCAACAGTTAGTAAAACATAATTAGTAATTAGTTTTAATATAAGAGTTTCATACATTCAGTAGATTTTTTATTTCTTTTATTGCATTGGATATGATATGACACACCCCTAATTTTAACCCTCAATGGCATGAATTATATTTGTGAGGAAAATATTTTTATAAAAGCATTGACTTCCCAGTGGATATATCCAATATAACGTTTTATTTTGACTTAAGATAACAAATCTTGTAACACTGATCATTTGAATCAGATGTTTTAGAGCAAGAATGCTCCTAAAACATGCAGGAGTGTTCTGCCTGCATAACGTTGCCCAAAGCAACAAATGAAAAAAAAAAAAAAAACGTTTTGTTAAGTTTACAACAAGCATATAGTAAGAATATAAACAGCAAAATATACTTCTTCGCATATTCTTGCACATATACATATTTATTTATTTACAACCCATTTGTACATTTCGTTGTAGTGAGTGTAGATATGCTTTGGAACGCAATATAATAATAAAAACGCAAAAAATAAATATGTAAGATATAAAAAGATATGGTATGGTATGGAGTAACTTAATAACATTCGGTTTGATGCCTGAGGGAAACACTATGCCATAGAGGGTATACTATGCCATATATACTATTTGGTGTTTTTAAGTTGGCTAATTTTATGTTTGCATAATAAATATGTCGCTTATGAGTGAAGACTGTGTGAAAAGTGTGAATATTAATACTGTACAAAGAGTCAGCGGCAGAGCTAGAGTTAAAATGAGGCGCAGTGCATTGTGGGATACTCCTCTCACAGAGTGATGTTTACACGCTGTATATGGAGTAAAATCGAGGGAGTGAGTCTCCTCATCTTCTTGTTCTCTGTAGCGACACTGTTTTACATTGGATTTCAGGCTTTTTTGGCGGATTTTACATCTGGTGGAAGGGAATTCTCAGAAAAAATGGCAGTGTTTTTTTATGGAAATCTCTAGCTAGATAGCTGTTAGCTGGGTTAACGTTACTTTATTTAAACTCATGCCCACACTTGCTTTGCTTCAGGTTAACTGGCTTGCTAACTAACGTTAACTGTGTCTGAGAGAAACTGAGGAAACACTGATCATAATCTGCAGACCTTAGCACTTAAAAATTGTCTTGACTGTACAAACATTACCGATAACTTAGTTAACTATAACTTAAATAACTAAGCTAGCTTGCCAACACGCTAACGCTGGCTAGCTACATTTGGATTTACAGTTAAACCAAGGCATAGGATAGGTTACACAACTATTTGATTCATATCACCAACATGACACGCCGATCTAAGTAGTTTACTGGCTAAAATAGCTTATTAACATTTACTACACCAAGATATGTTAGATAACCTAGCTAGCCTGTTGGCTACCTTATAAGTTAGCTCAGCAGACTTTTAAGATATCACTCAGGTTAGCTAATTAATCCCAGCTACTGAGGTGGACATTTTAGCGTTACATAGTTATCTAGCTAATGATCTGGCTTCACATAGACACAGCTGGTTTGTCCGCTAAAAAGAAACTATAAAAGCTAACGTTACCCCATCTGCCAACATACCTGCTGTACTGTACTTGGCTTGCCGGTCATCTCAATGGTGTCAACCTCATCCTCCATGTGTTTGGATCAGCGGTCTTCCTCCGGTCGCCCTCTAGCGACAAAACAACCAGTACAGAACGCCTGCACTGTTTTAGGCTGCAGGACAAGCGGTTTAACCTCCAATGACTTTGGTAAACTACACGCAGGAAACCTCAGGATCCTCAGGAACCTCATTCTCCAGGTATTTATCCCAATCTTTAAACTTTATCAATATTGACCTGGTTATCATATTGTTTATTAATTGGGGGTGGTCGATTTGGCCCTACCCAGCTGGCATTTCAACGTTGAATAAACGTTGAATCAACGTTGATAAACGTAGATGTTATGGTTTAATCAACGTTGAATTACATGATTACATGATTTTGAAAAGTGAATCAACGTTCATATAGCGACGTTGTTTCAACGTCATACATTCAACCTTTAATAAACCATAGCTCACTAAAATAAAAAAAATCCTATGGTTAACAAAGTGTTAACAATAAACTTACATCCCTGCAGTAAAACTAAGTTTAACGAAAGTTACCCAACACTACCAATCTGATTCAACATCTGATCTCAAAAACACTAAAAGAGTAAAACTTGAACATGGTGTTAAATTAAAAAGCAGTTACTGCAAATAGAAGTAAAACACTGTTTCATTCCACATCCATCGTTTTTAGAAATTATGGTGATGAAATGTAAAATGCTGATTCAAAAGGCAGAAGGTTGAGGACATTATGATGATTAAATGTATTAGCGCAACCAGTAAAAAAATAAATGTTGATGCAACGTTGTTTCAACGTTTAATCAATAACATACATTACTTTGTTTATATATCAACCACATTTCAACATTGAAGGTCAGTTGTGTGCCAGCTGTGTAAATTTACATCACGATATTTGAGGGTATTTTTGCTATAACAATATTCTTGGCAATATGACAAAACACTGAAAAAATATTTTATTAATTTCGTTAAGAAAATTATAGTACTACAACAAAGTAAGTATATCAGTTTAAACATTCAGTAGAAACAAGCTAAAAACATGTAAACTTTTGTCTATTTTATAACAAATAGTAATAACAATAATATGCAACCACAAATTATTAAAGTGTGGTCATAAGATAATTAAGTTGTGGGAATGAATTATATAGCCAGGATTTAATGATCTCATCCCCACAACTTAAGTCATCCCCATGACTTAATTATCTAACTCCCACACCTTAATAAGTTGTGGCCACACATTATTGTTATTTTTACATGATGTCACCCTAGAAAACAAGAAATATTCTGCACTTTTTTGTTACTTTATTAATTGAAACAATATCCGACCCTTGGTGAGTTATTCTTGTTTACAAAATACATACACTTTTTTTCATTTCTACTGAATGTTGATATACTTACATCAAATCAAACTTATTTTGTTGCAGTAGTATATTCTTGTTTTATTTTTTTTCTGTGTTTTTTATTATTAAGATGTGGGAACAAGATAATTAAGTTGTGGGGACAAATTATATGGCAAGGACTTAATTGTACTATTCCCACACCTTAGCAAGTATTGTACAAAAAGCTTTACGTAAATAATAGACTGTTTTTAAGACAGAATACTGCTATTGTGATTATATGCATATTTGTATTACAATATGCTTGTGTCACAATATATTGTCTATGATTCAATAAGGCACACCTTTGTTATTAATGCACTCTGCTGCTCTAGGATGGGACGGAATTCACCAAGGTATGGACAAAGTCATCCAAATCGCTCATCTCCTACGAAAGTGGAAGGATATACTTTGAGAATTACAGAAACTGCTACAGCAGGTAAACATACACAACCCAGAGGCATGATTTTTTTTTTTCTTTTTGCTGAATAAATTATAACTGCCCTTATTTGGAATTGTTAAGTCTGACTAAAACCCACACTAAATTTCAGCCTGACAGCTGAACCACAAGTCTTGTATGAGTTACCCAGAAGGTCCAAGGCTGAGAAGATTGAGGATTCCTTGTTATGTCAGTGTCCTCTTGTAAGTGTCCTCATGAAAATATAATAAATTATTTTTTTATATTTTTTACACTTACAGATGCATGATTGTATGAGGCATGGGTCTCTGTGGGGTGTCATTATGATCTCTTTATTACAGGAAAAGGTGCTCTCTCAGGCCTCACAGCAGAAGCCCTTCCTGCTGGCCTTAACAGCCAATAACTGGCTGTATTGTCTCTCTGCAGACACAGGAGAAACACTACAAAAAGTTTACCTCTCGTCTCATTTCAAATTTAGGTAATTCAGTTGTAAAACCTGCTATAAAACACACCTAATAAACTAATAACTATTTTAGAGTGGACTTTAAAAAAATGCTTTCTTTACCAACACTAATGTCTTAACAGATCTCTGGACTGGGATATCTCACAGGAAACATTTTATGTTAAATCTGTTCATCGCAAACAGACAGCAATAGCAAGACAGGTGAGATGTATCTATTTTTTTTAATGATTTGTGCTTTTTTTATTGTGTGCTCAGTGGACTCTTGCTGCTTTTAGACTCTTTGGCCCGTTTTCTGCGCTACAACTGAACACTCTCAGCTTTTAGGCTCTTTGGCCCGTTTTTTGCGCTACAACTGAACACTCTCTCCGCTTTTAGACTCTTTGGCCTGTTTTCTGCGCTACAACTGCGTACTCTCACTGCTTTTAGACCTTTTGGTCCGTTTTTTTCGCTACACCTGCGCACTCTCGCCGCTTTTAGACTCTGTGGCCCGTTTTCTGACATCTAGCGTTCAAACTTTGAATCTCACATTATAAAAACCTGCTGAAGAGGGTTAAAAACGAATTTATTTTTCATGGTGTCATAATGGCATCTATAGCTGAATTCCAAAGTTTTATAATCTTGTTTCATAATAATTGTCTAGACCCAGCAAAAAGGCTAAAAATGTTTTGTCTCTTTTTCAGGCTGGTACTGATAATGTCCTCATGCATTTAGCCATATTTACCGTCTTTCCTCTTCAAGTAGTTGGACTCTTGGAGATAAGCAAAAAAGTAAACCAAATTGCATTTTGCCATGTATATATTATTTTATTAGATTTTTTAATACTAATGTCTGATTGTATAGTTTATATATATATTATAGATATTGACTTTCATATTGTTTTTAGGTCTTTGGGAAGTCTGTGGTTGATGTGCTGCTGTCTCAGGGAGTCTTGGCAGTATCACACAGCTCAAAATGTGTAAAGCTGTACAGCTTGGAGTACATTGTGAAAAAAGTATGGTTCAATGTTTTGCAGTCTACACTGTATATGTCTTCATATAGCCAGTCATAAATGGAGGTAAACCTAAATCTGTAAATTCAAATTATAATCTTGTCAAAAACTATATTTGCAGTTCAGGACTACAGAGCTGGTCCTGGGACAGCAGTGTGATTTGTATGGTGCGAAGGGAACAGTTGGAGAAGTGCCATATGGCATTCCTGTCAACATTCAAATCAAAGGTGGGTCAGTCATTTCTTACCACTGGTCTTTGCAGAGTACATTGTACAAAGAGCCTCTAATAAACTTTAACATGTTGTATAAAAATGTACGTATGATAGAAAAGGGAAATATGTTTAACTGTGTTTTTTTCTTGTGATTGTGAGCGCCTGCTTTTGTAAATCTATACTAGTGATGGTAGTGTAGCTCTTTAACAAGAGTATGTCAGTGAATAAGCAGTGAATAATTAAAAATGATGAGTAACTCTTTACATTTTGACTTCCTTTTCACTCAACTTCTAGAGTGTCCTCCTGTACTGTTCGAGATGTCTTACTTGGACAACGGGATCCAAATTGGAGGCCATCCATGGCACTATATCTACACACCCAACCATAAGAAACACAAGGGGACTCATCACATCTGTTCAATCAGGGACGGTACCCTGGTAATTATTCACATGTGAAACTTGTATATTCTGTAATCTCTTTATAATAATTAGTTGGACTCTGAGTGGTCAAGCGGCCACTATGATCAGGAGATCGCAGTTCGAATCCTGTTTTTGTAGCCTGTCATCAGCTGCTGGAGCCCCGGGAGAGCACAATTGGCCCTGCTCTCTCTGGGTAGATGGCGCTCTTTCCCCACATCACTCCAAAGGGTGATGTCCGCAGTACAAGGTGTCTGTGAGCTGATGTATCGGAACTGAGTCGCTGCACTTTCCTCCGAATGCACTGTGATGCTACTCTGCAATGCTGCATGAGTAGCAGTTCAAAAAGAGGTAGTGGCTGACTTTACATGTGTCGGAGGAGGCTTGTGCTTGTCTTCACCTTCTTGGTGTGGGCTTTACTAGTGATGGGGGGAGTCGTAATGAGTGGGTTGGGTAATTGGCCATGTAAATTGTGGAGAAAATAGGAAAAAAATTAAATACAATTATTTAAAAAAATACAAATTTGAAAGGTGGTGCAAATCAAAATCTGGTATGATTAAAATAAGAGGTCTTGGTCTGGTTTGTCTGCAGTATGAAAGCCATTTTTGTAGATGTTTGGACATTCAAACCAGTTACAGTAAGCTGAAGCAAGCTATCATCAGAATTTAAACAATATCATATAGCAGTTTGAGGGTAAACACGTACATTTGTCATTTATATGTCTACTATAACTCTATATTAACCCTTATTTCATAAATAAAGTCAGGATTCAGCTCAACACCTGGAAAAGCAATTTGCCAAACTGGCAACACACTGGTTTTGCATGCACTTTCACAAACCAATTTATGTTGCCTATATAGGTGATGATGTGGGAAAGTTCTTTACTCACTAAAACTGCAGTATGGAAGAGAAACTAACAAGATCAACTGTATAAAATGTAACAAACATTTTTACAGGTGTAAAAAACCCTCAAATTCCTGAAAAGAACTGTGTGAAAGTTAGTGTTAACCATGTAAAAAAGTCCATAGTGCTTCTTGCAGATTCAAATAAACAGTTAATCTGTCTAATACATAAAAATATTTATTTTAAGATTATATAAAACATATCCATTGAAGCTTTGTACTATTGCAGCAGTGCAACCAGAAGGAATAAATAATAGAGAGCTCTCCAAGCATGTCACTACCAGTGGCAGGCAGGTGTGTTTGACAGTAATTGTGGAGAATTGTCTACAGGTACCACAGGCTCTGCAGAAGGCCCCAACTGTGAGTGCTGACAGAGATGGATAGAGCAGTCAGATCAAATGTGTTGATTAAAATAAAAATGAAAGCACTGAAGTATCTTATGATTTGTTGGAAAATTAAAAACATGGTTTTATTTCCCAACATCTGTTATTTATTAAAATGTGATAAACATATGTTCCACTCGGTCGGCTTCCTTTGAAACAGGCAAAGAATGGCGTGCAGGACATGAAATGTGACTCGCTGGAGGCAGATTGGATCTTTTTTCACCCTGATGATTCAGGAAGGATCATCCATGCTGGGCCTAGCACCATAAAGTGAGGCTCCTAAAAATATATTCCATATTGAATTACACACATATGCACATATACATATATTAACATGAAAGATTTGTAGTAGGGCAATAAATTAGATTATTATAGTGCAATTATATTTCTAAGTGATCGTTTTCTTTCAGTGTTCTATTATTAATATTTTGTTATGGTTTTCTCTAAAGTGTTCTCAAGATAATAGAAGGAAAAGAGGTTGACACGAACTATGAAGTGATCCATGATTTCTCCATCATTACTTCTCGAGACAGAAGTGTAAGTCATTCTTTACTGTCTGCTTAATTTCCGTAACAACACTTACCATTTTCACACCCACACTGACCATGAACAATGGACACCAACCGGACTTTACGGTACTTAATGATCTACTCTGTGCATGACAATTTATAAAATGTTAATTCTTTCTGCATATTTCATGCAGGCCACCTCAAAAGTGACAGTGACCTCCTCTGGTCGTACTGTTAAGAGAAGATTTCAGCAACTGGATGATGATCCTGAACAAGAGGTAATTGGGGGCCCCCCTTTTTTTATACATATAAACATGCAAAAAAAAAAAAGATATTTTTGCACACTAGTTAACAATAGTTTATTATTTAAAAAAAATCTTCAGATTTTTAAAGATTGTTTTTAATATTGCCTTTTTTCATATTTTTATTTATTTAGGCAATATAGCCTCATTTTGTCACCAAGGCCACTAGTACTGTGTCCTCTGACATTATGTGTATTATGTACTTATTTTCTCTGATATCTTTAGACATTTAAGATGGCTAAGTATGAAGATGAGCTTGATTTGTTGGCCATTGTGGATGTAAGTCCTACTGCAGAGGATGTGGGACAGGCTAGTGTTCGACTTTATGACAACAAAAGTGGAGGATTGATGAAGAGAATTACCCTTAATGAGCCATGGGATGTAGTGAGTAGATCATATTTTTTTTTTGTTTTTTAAGGTTTATTTATTTTATCTAAAAATAATTAAATTTATTTGTTTTTCTCCAGAGCAATTTTTCCCAAAAAAAGTTTCTTTCTTTCTTTCAGACCTACAGTCATGAAGTCTACCTTGACAGAGACACAGTTATTCACATTGAGCAAGAGAGGAATAACAGCTTCTGTTGCCATGTTTATAAGATGAACCGAAAGTCTAGTTGACCAGGCCACATGCCACTTTTTTAGATGTTACCTAGATCTTAGAAATTATTTTTGTATTTATTTTTATTTTCATTTTGCAGAATTTTAAAGACCACATGCCTTAATGTTTTATTAAAACTGAATTAAACGTTGAATTTCTGATAGTTTGTGTGAGTGGACAAATTATTCTCTTGGTCATACATTTCTGTCATGCTGGTTGCTGCTGGAGTAGTAACTGGTGGCCTCTTGTAACATGATAGCTTTAGCCTGGTTTGGGTCACTTTAACCCATCTCAAATATAAATGCAAGCACTTTAATATCGAAATGACTTAACATTTTGCTATTAAATGCATTGCCAATATTTACTTTCTTTTTTTTTTTTACATTGTCTTTGGTCATGGAGCATGTCATGATGCAAAAAGGACATACTGGCTGAAGCACTGCAGTCAAAAATGCAAGTGTTTAAAGGATAATTCTAAAGGTGTAGTAAAATATGATAACGAGTATGAACATTTGTCAAATAGCCCGTCTCCGTTTGATCCCAGCATTCTAAAATACAGTGCCTAAAGCCGATGCTCCCAATAGGCTCACAATTCAAGCGACAAGTTCATAGAGTCCATGCAAAGAAATCACTATTTTACAGTACAACTACTTCAGTACTGTAAGTACTAAAATGCTAAAATCTGTATCTACTGAAGTATTATTTTCTCCCAATTTCTTTTTAGCTGCATTTTTCAATGAGTTTAATACTTTTACTACGATATACATTGTTGTGCTCATTCCAAACCCAGATGCTCTGCACTGTGGGAATGGAAAATGAAAATAAAATAAAGGTTAATAAAATCTCATTTCAGCTACCCATCAAAGAGGAATTAAGGAACTGAAGACATACAATCTATACCGGGTATAGCTATATCTATACCGGGTGCTTAAAGGTTTGTACCAGTTCTTAGGGGGAGGATTTCACCCCTTACCCTTGTACTTAAAAAAAGAGGTAGGGGTCATACCTGTCAAGTCTCCCGTTTGGCCGGGAAACTACCGTATCTTACCTCTCTTTCCTGCTGTCCTCCCTTAATAGTATTGTCCCGTATTCTATTTTTATTTTTTATTTTTTTTAAATCATGCGCCTCGCCAAACTAAAATGTCACTAACCTTAAGGCCCTGTCCGACTGCGATTGCGTCTAAATATCCACTAAAGTACGTCCAAATTTATCAGAAAACACTGCGTCCACTGAGTGAACGCGCTGCGTCCAAAATATAGACGCAGTGCGTCCAAATTACGTCCATATTCCGTCTAAATTGAAGTTGGACGCCGACTTCCAAATTTGTACTTCGACGTCCACTTTTTGGACGTCGACTTCCAACTATATATGGTTGTTTTTTCTAGTGAATCATCATTTCTTCTTGAGCTACAAGAGAGAGCACATCTATTCTCTTCTACACAACCATGGACCACAGATTCCTTGCAGTGATTGTGCAGCAGCAGAACATACTCCTCCATGTGCTGGACCAGACCAGGAGGAGGAGGAGGCGGCAGCAGGAGAGGACTGTATGGGTCAGGCCTTGGATTGTACGCCGGGTGGAGTTTGGACTGTATGACCGGCTGATGGTAAAGCGATGGACGCCAGAAAAATATTTTTATGGACGTCGACGTCCACCTGTACGTGCCGTCCAAATATCCACTAAAATACATCCGTACTGCGTCTAAATATCCACTAAATTACGTCCATATTAGTCGCCGTCTATTCCAAAAATTTTGGGAGGTACCAAAACCACTTTTGCGTCTAAAGTGGACGGCAACGTCTAAACTACGTCCACTTGGACGGTGCCGTCCAAATATCCACTAAACTACGTCCAGATTGCGTCTAAATATCCACTAAACTGCGTCCACTGAAATTTGGACATACTTTAGTGGATATTTAGATGCAATCGCAGTGGGACAGGGCCTTTACAAGAACTGCCACCCAGGAGAGAGAAGGAATTCCTGCCAGAAAGTTTGTAAGTGGTTCACAGGTGGTTATTTTTTATTTCTTGCATCGTAAAATGTAAGGAATACTAAACCTGGAGGGCAGCTCAAAGCGGGCAGCAGAAAATTTCCCTTATTTTTAAATCCAAATCTTAACAGGTATGGTAGGGGTGCACAAGAAAAATGGGACTGGGCCTTGGTCTCTCTACTTTATACATGTCTGAACCGCACCCACTTTCCCGCCAAAAATACTCCCATCTCAAAAGCAGCTGTAGTTGTCGCTTTAGCAGGGAGGTTTGCTGGGCATAATATTGTTGCAGTTCCCCTTTAAATGTAGGACAGATGTCCGTGACGTCAGGTTTAGTATAGTGGACTGAATCTCAACACAAGGGTGTTTAGTATTGAGAGTTTTTTTAGTCTAGTATTTGTAGTGTGGTGTTATGTGATGATGAATCTCACCATTATGTCTTATTGCGTAATGATGGTAGATGTGGCAAGTTACAAAACGGAGACTGTGGAGTAAAAAAACAGAAGAAGTTTGTGTTGGAGGAGCTGCTTGAGACGGAGCCAGCCCCCTGAGTGACCTCTCGAAATTCCTGCAGAGAGAGTCTAGAGCTGTCTCTCAGTACTGAGGAAATGGAAGCAATGGAGAACTACAGGCTTTTCCTCTCTCTGCTGCTCCTCGCCCTCTCGCTGGGCTTCGTCTCGGTCGTGTTCGTCCTCAGATGGGTTTTACACTTCCGAGAGGGGCTCGGCTGGGACGGAGGAGCGGCGGAGTTTAACTGGCATCCGCTCCTGATTATCATCGGCTTCATTTTCCTTCAGGGAATCGGTAAGAAACTCGAGTTAAACTTAGTTTAACTGTTGAAATAGTGCTTTGTGTTCCGTATTTTATTATTGCAGTTATGTGTAGAAGTGTAGCTAAGAACTCTAGCGCTTGTTGTTGAGTTTCTCACTGTGTTGAATTACATTCCTAGTTTTTAAATCCAGTTGAGAAACAGCAGCTTTACCCAATTCAGGTCACATGATCTCTCATGGAAATCCTGAAGTAAAGGCGTCTGTTTGCCAAGATTAAACAGAATAGCTGCACAGAGCTGTTTAGATAATTAATTAAAGGAATCAGGAGTAAATGTCTCTAATAAAGTAAAAATAAATAATACCTCTATTCTTTATTTGCTTTGTTAAATAAGAACTCCGGTGTAAAATTAACTTTGGTGTAAGCTAAGAAAATATGATGAAAAATACTTAACTTTGTTGAATAGCCCACCTCTGCTTTATATAAGATTATCCAGGTTCAAACTAGCTCCACACCTCCTTGGTAGAATCCGGAGAGCTCTGACATTTAAAATGAAGCATTAATAACCTCAAAAGTGCACAAGAAGCTTATTAAAAGACACTGTTTACATCCTGTGCCTCTGTCATTGTACTGATAATAACATAAATAAGGCTTCATTGACTCTGCAGTAGACATATATACATAGAGTCTGCATAGCCTGCCATCAGGCTATGCAGACTCTATGTATATATGTGTCTGTCATTATCAGTATGATGATTATCAGTATGATGATGGCAGTGCACAGAGCTAAAAGCTAGCAGCATGGGATGCAAACAGTGTTTATTAATAAGTTTCTTTTTTTTACCATTGTTTACCATTTACATTTAATTTGATATAAAAGTTTCAGTATAGAATACATGTGATTTCTATTTATTTATTTACTTAGAAAAAATTGACCGTTGTTTTGGTTTGTATAACTCTGTTTAATCATGATTCTGACTGGTATATGCATGAAGTCACATACTGAAATGGTTTAATTTTACTGCAAGATGTTTTTTAGATGTCTGTCAAAGATTGTAAAAGGCACAGCCAAAATGTCAGTGTTTTTGCCAGTAAAGCTTCAGTCACTGAGCAATGAAGAACTTCCTTCCTGTTTCAAGCGTATTTCAGAGAACCAGACAGCCTGGGTTAGAAAGCTGAAAGCTAAATAATATGATAATCAGCAATACTGCCTTTTAGAATATTAAATGTATAGTTTAGTTATTTTCTTCAGTAGTCTTAGTTTAACAGTCCATAATCCACTGTCACATGTATAAGCAGCAGGGAATAATTTACCCATATTTATTGTCCAGTATTTTTTATGCTAAAGGTTTGCTTTCATTTACACGCCACTTAACCAAAATTCTCTCAGTTTAGAAAAAGTTCATTTTGTTTGTTTGGTGCAGACACTTTGATGTGGTTTGGAACACAGTATGACTTATAAACACAAAAATAAACCTCTCTACATGGATGGCTGAAATGTGGGACAGTTATTTTCAGTAGCCTTTCCATTTTTATCTTAAATGTCTGAATAAGGTCTACCCATGCCAATTTGCTAAATATTTGTGTATACAGAGATTAGCTTGGAGTCTGCCTATGTGCAATGTCTGTTAACAATGTAAGCCTAGCAACCTCCTATTGCAGTGATTTGCAGTTCTGGTCATGCTCTGATGTTCCCCGAATTTCAACACATCTTATTCAAATAATACACTAAGTAATGAGACTTCACTTGATACCACAAGGGTGTTTTACAGCAGGGAAAAACTACAACAAGCAGGGTAGTGGTGAAGAAATACGAAATTAAGTATTAAGAAATAATACACTAAACGAGTCACTGAAGAAACACTGAAGAGATTATTATTTTTCACAATTAATCACGGATCCTCACAGAAGAGTGATGGGGCTGCAGTTTTTAGAAGCGTTACAACGTATTTCTAGCTGAATATATGCTTTTTTGGAATGTTAGCAGACTGTTTAGAAAATATACTTGGGTTGGTCTATGGGAGGCGCCAGTAACCAAAGTAAGATGGATAAACACTTCAGAAATGAGTGTAATTTTAAAAGATAAAATGTCGGTATGTAAAATCGTGATTACTCCATGATTCGAATTACAGTTACATCTGAATTAATCGTAAAAATCACCCAGCACTAAAAGAAAGTATTATTTGATGAGTCCGACTAAATCAGAACACAAATCAAAGTGATTATGCTCTTTTTTTTCCAGCAATTGTTGTGTACAGGCTCCCATGGACGTGGAAGTGCAGTAAGCTGATGATGAAGTTCATTCATGCAGGCCTAAATGTGCTGGCCTTCATCCTGGCTGCTATTTCTCTGGTAGCGGTGTTTGACTTTCATAATACTCAGAACATTCCCAACATGTATAGTCTGCACAGCTGGGTGGGGCTAACTGCTGTCATATTGTACTCATTACAAGTAAGTATTTACAGAATTTACACACATTAATAAGTTCCAAATATAAATCAAACACTTATATATATTTGTTTTTTGTTTTTGTTTTTTGCTGCAATTGAACAGATCGTACTGGGCATTGCCATCTACCTCCTTCCTGTAAGCCCAGTACCTTTACGAGCTGCATTTATGCCTCTACATGTGTACAGCGGCCTATTCATCTTTACTAGTGTGATTGCTGCTGCTCTAATGGGCATTACTGAGAAGCTCATATTTGGCCTGTAAGTATGCTTACACACTGTGCTGATGAGTATTCCAGTATTACTGGTGCTTTGTGTCCTGCCACTGTGGCCACACTCAATAACACCATTCTGGTCAACCCGAAATTATGTCATCAGTAATGTTTAGGCACTTTATATGATCCATGTCATTAAAAACGTGTTATTAGTTATTATATGACTTATGGTTCTGATACAGATAGAACCATTATAGGAAAGACCTTGAGATGAACTCTTACTTGCAATATACAGTTTCTTTACCAATTTAAAAAAGGATTTAACTTTATCAACGCATTTAAAACGTTTTTCTTTTCCAATTGTCTCATAGGAAAGACCCAAAATATAAAGATTCTCCACCAGAAGCCACATTTGTGAATGTCCTTGGCTTGCTGATAAGTGTTTTTGGAGGCCTTATCCTCTGGATAGCCACTCGACCTTCGTGGAAGAGACCCAATGAGCAGCTCCTCCGCTCGCAGCTCAACAGTGAGCCTACACCATCAGGAATCAGTGCGAACACAGCAATGCCTGAGAGAACAGACGCAGAGACAGATAGTGGAAAAATGAGCAAAATGTAACATTCAAGATTAACAGTGTAATGGGGGACGGTTGAAATGAAAGGCGTCTATCTGCTGAATTTAAATAATTTAAAAGCAAGCTAGCAAAAACTAAAAAGAAAAGAACACGCACATGCTTTATGTTCATTCTCCAAAACCTTTTTTTTTTTGAACAGAAGATATTTATACCATACATACAAGATTTTAATGTTGTATTATTGTAATGCTAGTTTTTACATTTATTCGAAAAAATGGGGAAAAAAGGGATCATACAGTGGTCAGTGTATGTACAAAATGATCAAGCATAACATTATGATTATTTATGATAAATATTCATAAGACACTGTGTAGTTCTGTGATTGCTGATTGTAGTCCTTCTGTTTCTCTGCATGGTTTAATATCCTCCTTTCACCCTTTTATTTTTATGGTAACCACAGAGAGGTTTTATTTGGGTGGCGGGTCATTTCTCAGACACTGACGTGTGTTGTGCTGGTGAGCGGATCAGTTCAGCGGATCAGTACACCTCAGTGTCACTACCGGACTGAGAATAGTCCACCAGCAGCGTCCTGTGGGCACCGTCCTGTAACCACTAATGACTTCACGTCTACATAGTGGAGCAGGGTAGGTAGGAGTGTCTAATAGAGTGGACAGTAATTGGACACAGTTGTTTTCAATTTTCTTGTACCAACACAACACACAGTAACTAACCACCCCAATATCAGTGTCACTGCAGTGCTGAGAATTACCCAGCACCCAAGTAATAGTAATATCCTGACCATTGAAGAATAAGGGGAAAGGAACAGAAACAGAAGGACTACAGTCTGTAATTACAGATATACAAGGTGTCCAATAAGATCAGTGGCGTTTAAAAAAGATGGACAGTGGGTGTAGATGGACAAGGTGGTGGTAATAATGTTATTCTTGGTTAGTTTAAGCCCCTTGGACCAAAAATGAGTCACTTACTTTAGCCATTAACTTTAATAACAGCTACAGTCCTGTTAGGTAAGCATTACATCAGTCAGTTTTAGTGTGTAATCAGGTATCAGAAAATAAATGCATGTGACTCATTTTTTGTCTAGTGAGCTTATTTTCTCCACATGAATGCCTTTATGGCTAATTTTGTAACAATGCTTTGCCTTTATAGAGTTGATATTGTTTCTATCAAATCATTAACTTCCATACAGACTAAACACAATGAGTATCTATTATGAGTTTTGCCAGTATCTGCCAATTAAATTGCACTAATAGTATTTTACTGTAGTTAGTAATTATTTAACACTTTACACAATATATTCCAAAACTTACTTTTATAATAGCAAACTTTTTGGTAAAGATGTTTTGAGGCGTCATAGTGTTTACATTTTTGCTGGATGGTGTCATGTCTGTTAGAGATGTTATTGTTGTTGGTAAGAGGGGGAGGGGCTTTTGCACGAACAAGGTCTGAAAAAACTTGTGTGCAGCACAAGATGGGCAGCAGCTGTTCACTTCAGCAGGCAGGACTTACTGCTTACTTACTGTCATGGTAGATCCATGCTTTCAGATGCTGGATTGCTTATATGCTTTGCTCTGCAGATGAATGAAAACCATCTCAAATAAAGGGAATATATCCAGGCATGTAGTTCACTGAACATGTATTATTCCAACATACAAGAAAAGCATTATTTTCAATATTCTTTTGTTATATTTGTAATATTTTTCAAAGGTAAATAAAGTATTCTGCAGTATCTGTGTGACTCTCATCTTCTTTTCAGTTAAACTAGCTTTTATATCATGTTTTCGTTTTGTAGTGTAGCATTTTATCCATCAGTCTCATGTGCTTTTACCTACAGTACTCACTCTACATGACTATACTCGCTTTGTCGTACCTGCTTTGTTTTTTCTCTACCACAGCTTCCCTCCCAAATTTAGCAGGTGACATCGGACCGCTCAATGGATTCTTTTGTTTGCCCACTAATGTGTAAATTACAAGCTGCCATTGTGAGTTAAAAACATGGTCACTAATGATGCTAAGATATTTATACAAATGTCTAGTTTAAAATGAATGTGTCATTCTTTTGGGTAGAGTGACATTTCTCTGGCCAATCGGCTCACTTCAAGGTTTACGTCATGTTTAAGTCTTTAATGAAACCACAATCAAGCAGTAACTAGTTATCTAGTTCCAGGTATCAGGTACAAAATTTAGTAGCAGAGTAAATTTAGGCTTGAGTAGCAGAGTATAGTCAAGTTGAGTAGTTTAGGTACCATGCAAAAGAACTATTCGTCTTACCTTAGCATCACTTTTAACTCATTCCTCCAACCCAATTTTTAGAATTGTACTGGAGTTAAACTGTCCATACCATACATTACGCTGTATAACAATAAGTTATAAATAAGTGTATTTAACGTTTTTTATTCTTTAAACTGTAAAAGCCGCAGTGCTGACTGTCTTTTGTGGAAAAAAGGAAAGAAAATCGCTCGGCTAATGCCGTCTGACAGCCAGAACGCTAACCAGCCAGGCTAGGCTAAGTTAATGCTGAGCTAAAGCAAGCTACGCTAACCTAACCACAGTCCAGCCGGCTAGCTAAAACCAACACGACCCTGCAAAACAAGCAGAAATGCAAAAAAATTACGCAGCTTTCACCTGAAGACGACTCCACAAAGCAGGAGAGGAGAGTATTAGCGTTATTTCACGGTCCTAACGTTACCATCTTCGCTTATTCCCAATTTTGCTTTCAAGCTAACTTTCGTGGTGTTATTCTGTATAAACAATAACTTACACTGTTTTGCAGTTAAGTTTCAGTTCTGTTTCAGTTGTGGTGGAACTATTTTTTGGCGGAAGGCACAGTCCATATTAAAGCATATTCATTCTTAATTTCTTAAAGTTCTTTGAATTATTTTCTTTATTCATTTTGTAAAAAAAGGAACTGTTGTATAAAAGCAATAGAACACTCGATGTCGTGTATTATCACAAATAACATCACGGCTGTGATGATCTACGACGGAATCACATCCGTGATGTAATTCGTGATAACACACTCCCTCTCGTGTTCTGTTGCTTAAGTATATATATATGTGTTATTTTCAGTTAAATGCGCTCGGAGCTGAAGCTAGAGTTATAGGATGTAAATAGTGTTTTTTTAATAAGCTTCTTGGTATAAATGCCTCGTTTTAAATATCAGAGCTCTCCGGATTCTAGCAAGGAGGTGTGGAGCTAGTTTGAGCCTGGATAACGGTGGAAAAAGCGATGTATTGAGGCAAATTAAGCTCCGTTTCACCCAGTCTAAAGGGTGTTTGGACAAACTGTTAAAATTTCTGGATCTCAGAACTCTGTAGGAGAATGGAGGTGTGTTGTTCATCAAAGGTAAGTAATATTTATTATGTTTTACTACACCAGAAGTCCATTTACACTGGATTTCTCTTTTAATGTAATTTTCTGAGTCACTTATCTGTGTGCACAGACGATTGTAGCCAGACACTGCCAGTCCTGATCATTACCGCCCATTGCGCTGTTCACTGTTGGTGGTAATGTCTTCCATTACATATTACCGGAAGCATATTAAGTGCCTCCACCTAGCCCCTACTATCAAGCCATGCTCAAGATTTGTTCATTCACATTGTGTTGCTGTAAGCACACCTATGGAAGCCCATTTCCGCCACCTGAAGAAAAAAAAACGTAACTAAGTCATAATTATGAGATAAAAAGGTCATAATTATGAGATAGTAAGTCATAATTATGAGATAGAAAAGTCATAATTATGGGATAGTAAGTCATAATTATGAGATAGTAAGTCATAATTATGAGATAGTAAGTCATAATTATGAGATAAAAAAGTCATAATTATGAGATAGTAAGTCATATTTATGAGATAAAAAGTCATCTCATAATTATGACTTTCTATCTCATAATTATGACTTTCTATCTCATAATTATGACTTAGTATCTCATAATTATGACTTTCTATCTCATAATTATGACTTTTTATCTCATAAATATGACTTACTATCTCATAATTATGACTTTTTATCTCATAATTATGACTTACTATCTCATAATTATGACTTAGTATCTCATAATTATGACTTACTATCTCATAATTATGACTTACTATCTCATAATTATGACTTACTATCCCATAATTATGACTTTTCTATCTCATAATTATGACTTAGTTGAGGACGTTTTTTTTTTCTTCAGGTGGCGGAAATGGGCTTCCATACACACCAGCCATTGTACGGTCTGACTTGTTATTCAGGTGGGGGTGTTCTCAAGCAGTCCCCAAAGGTAACACTTTATATACTCTATATATACTGTATATATATACAATATATAAATGTTGGAACATAAAAAATGGAACCATAAAGAACAAGAATTTGATCTGTATAATCCATAGTATGTGGAGTTTTATAAGCATTTTTAGCAATAACATTTAGCAATAACAAACTAGTCTAAGTTAGCTGTTATGGTAAAGAAATCATTGTCTCTAGGGCATTACTGATTAAGCAGGCCTCACAGAGAGTAAAGACCTGTACCTTATAAAGAGCACACTAATTTAAGCAGATATCAGATTTAACTCTTAAGAGAGTTTGCATGAACATGATTTTCCCAAACATTTTATTAAACATGGAACTAACATCTGCCTTCAGATAAAAGCCTGCTCCTTTATGCAAGAGGCCAATTAATTCCAGCACGACTCACACAGTGTACGTGACTCATGTGGATTACAAGGATTCACTGTGAATGGTAATGCAGCCTATTAGATTCTGCTGTAGAGTATGTGTACATCATAGATTGATCACCGGAAGAAGGCTGACAGTCCAGCCTCAGCCCTGTCCTGTCCTAACAGACCTGATCCAATAAACAAAAACCTTTCAGCCAGGTGTGCTGGTTTTCAACTCGCCAAGTCCTGGATTAGACACCTGTGGTTCAGACATATTACAGAGATTTGTTTACAAATCCAATCAGAGTGTTTTCAGATGTATTTACCTAGGTACTCATGAAGCCATGCCAAGTTTATATTTTCATTCTATGTTCTAAGTTCTAAGTTATTCCAGGAAAAATGTGGAATGACTGTGGCTCATTAGTGAAATCAGAAGGTAATAAAAACACATTTTAAATCAATACAATCCTTACTGGATAGAATAATATTCTCCTAGGTTAAAGTACTTTATACTTACAGTTTGCTTTGCCATTCATAGTCACATTACACAGCTGAACAAAGTTATTGGTTTCTGCCAGAGACTCAAGTCCAAGTCATGTCCCAAGTCTTTGTGGGGTGAGACAGTTATTACAAAAATTGTAAAAGTTCTCAATTTAATTTCATACCGGCAGAAACCATGTAGGTGTAGAAATGGGCTGTGTCCCTATAAACATACCTTGTATAACTTTTGCCCAATAGCAATAGTGTGTTGTTGATGTCACCAGAGTGTAGACTCTTGAGGAGCAGTGCAGGGTGCAGGGGTGATTTGGGACTTAAGTCCGAATCGCAAACTTGTTATATTGTCTTGTTTGTGTATTTGCCCTATAATGTATTTTAAAATATAAGCATGGTGTTCTATGGTAACAATGGCTCATAATGGCAAACAAAGTACTCTAAATAGCACAAAATGTGTTTGTATTACTCATAAAATTGGCATGACCTGGAATTAGGGGGATGTTTTAAATATTGAGTAAATTTTGCACATTTGTGGAACTGTGAAATAACTCAGTTGAGTTAGTGGATTTAGAGCACTGATAACAAATATATTGGTTGTGATAAATAAAACACTGCCCACAAGTCCGTTTCTAAGTTTAAATTTTTTTAATCAATGTAAATAACAGCCATCATTTTCTTCTCTCTCCACTGGTAACTCCAATCCTCAGAATACGATTGTGCTTGTGACACTTTTCTTTTTTTGCTTTAAAAAAAAACTTCACAGTTTAAGAAATAACTTGGAAAATCTTTGGCCTATTAAGATTGAGACAAAAAAATAAATAAAAAAATATGTAAAAGAACTTCAATATTTACAAAATCAAATCATACTCAGTACTTTAGAAATAGTCCAAGTATACAAACAGAATGTAAGGGTTGCTCCAGTTTCCAGAGTATGTGCAAAGACTTTTCAGGCGAAGTAAAAACAAAATATATCTTTAATTTACACTCAACCATTGCCTGATCATTGCTGTTTTTAAATCCAGTACACAGAGTCTTTCTCTTGCAGTTTGCTTCTTCGGTCTGCCAACACAGACTGTATGAAGTCCTGAATCCATGTCCCTGAATCTTGATTGGACACCAGATGGTCCTACAGTGTTTCAGACAATGTAGAAAAGAAAACGTCTCAGGAGTAGCTCTCGTTCTCACTCCACGTAGTCATCCACTGCTTCTTCTCAAAGGGATCGAACATGACGCTATCATCGTTAAAGTGGCGTGTCTCCTTCCGGATCCTCACAGCATGGTATTTAGGAACACTGTCATCATTCTTGGAACGTTTGAAAAATCCACACTAATGAAAAGAACAGAAAAAATTATTCATATCAGTATATTGTATATCTTTGATGACTTTATAAGACATGTAAAAAAGCTTTTGAAGGCTGAAGGTTTGGAACAGTGTTTCTTTAACCTGGTCCTGGAGGCACCCTGCCCTGCAAATGTAATGCTTTATCTTTTCCCCAACACCGCTGGTTGAACGAATCAGCTAATTAATGAGGGTATGGGAAAGCAGGGAAAGCACTAAAATATGCAGGGCAGGGTGCCTCCAGGACCCTCCAAGATTGAGAAACATGTACATAGACTGCGCATACATGCATTTCATAATCCGATTATAACTGGATTCTTGCAAATATCTTATTATTAGCAGTGGTAGCTCAGCACTTAGCGTATCGAGCCATCAAAAACAAGACTGTGGGTTCAATTCCCATTCTCTGCAAGCTGCCACTGTAGGGCCTTTGAGCAAAGGCAGAGGCTGCTGCCTGGGTGTGGCAGCGATGGCTGTCTACACTCCGGGCATGTGTGCTCACTGTATTTCACAGAATTTGTGTATATGTGTGTGCTACATTCCTTTCTAAGTATAATAAATATCTTTGTTTTGTCTTGTCTATTTAAAAATAGTGTAGATTCACAAAATCAATTAAAAGAGCTATATATTAGCTCAGTTATCATATTTTAAATGCATGTATAGTCTTTAACTCTTAGTATTCTCTGATTTCTCAGTCTGTGCATGAGTGAAAACAGACCTTGGCGAATCAAATCATGAAAATCAGCAAGCAGCATTTTAAACTGACACTGAAGGATTTAAATAACCTTCATATTTTAGCTGATGTGTGTTCATATTGAGTGCTGATTTCTTAACAAATACGGCATTGATTTTACAGGTCACATGTTTATGTAACGTTTTAATTCTGTGAGATTATTGTCTAGTTGTTAAGAAAAAAATATTGATCTACTTTTCTAAACTCTGACTTTTCCCATTGTCTAAATCATGTAAATGCATTAATCAGATTTCTGACAAACTCTGATGTTGTGCAGTAATCAGATAATGAAAAGCATGTAAATAACAAACACACTGTTTAAAACACAACTTTAAAAAAAGCACATATTGTTGAAAGGGCATGCTCAACATGTAAAAAGCATTCATAGCAGTCAAGCTGGCAAAGAAGAAGCAGCTTAAAATAAAACTTAAGAAAAAAGGAAAGACAAATAGGAAAAGTGCTGGAGAAAGAAGAAAAGCAACAAACGTGATACGTGCAAATGAGCAAGCATAATCATTTCTCTTGTTCACATTTATAAATTTACACAGTACTGACACAGCAAGGGAGGCACACTGTTCACAAGAAAGCTTTCGGGTCTTTCTTTTTCTTTTGGCAAAGCAAAAGAGGCGTTAGTGATTGTTAAAGCTGTGCATCACTGCAGACTTGGGCACGCTTGTAATCTTGTATATTTTACCCAGGCTAGGCCTCTAGGCCTCTGTGGACAGCTTGTCTTTGTCTGAGGGCTGAGCATGGATCTCAGCTTTGTGATACGCTGCATCGTATTGGTCTTTTTTGGCTCGCTTGAAGAAACCGCACTACAGAGGGAGCAAGGGGTTTGATCACTGCAAACAACTGATGGCAAGGTCTGTGCAACACTTTTGCACAGTACAGGTTAGATAGACATTAAACCATAAATATCCAAACGTTACCAAAGCTTTAGCTAACTGGAAAGACATTTACACTATAATGATGGCTTGATAAATTATGACTATTGTCTTAGGTCTGTCTCTATTGGGCTTACCTTCCAAAGTAGAAGTACTAATAGAGCTAGCATCAGGATGCCAGCCAACACAGCCACCAGGATTATCCACCATGGAACCCCACCATAGTGAGCCACAGTATTTTCGGGGAACACAGTCAGTCTCACCTTTGGTAAAGAAAAATTATTAAGTATGTTGAGAAATGTTTTTTGGCACATTCACATCCAATGTTTCTTTTTAAATCAATGATATTATTAAACATATAGCTTTGGAAAAAAATAAGAGATCACTTAAAATTTATAAGTTTCTTTGATTTCACGAAATTGAAAACCTCTGGAATATAATCAAGAGGAAGATGGATGATCACAAAACATCAAACCAAGCTGAACCGCTTGTATTTTTGCACCAGGAGTGGCATAAAGTTATCCAAAAGCAGTGTGTAAGACTGGTGGAGGAGAACATGCCAAGATACATGAAAACTGTGATTAAAATCCAGGGTTATTCAACCAAAAATTGATTTCTGAACTTTTAAAACTTTATAAATATGAACTTGTTTTCTTTGCATTATTTGAGATCTGAAAGCTCTGCATCTTTTTCTTTTGTTATTTCAGGCATTTCTTATTTTCTGCAAATAAATGCTCTAAATGACAATATTTTTATTTGGAATTTGGGAGAAATGTTCTCCGTAGTTTCTAGAATAAAACAACAATGTTAATTTAACTCAAACATATATCTATACATAGCAAAATCAGAGAAACTGATTCAGAAACTGAGGTGGTCTCTTAACTTTTTCCAGAGCTGTATAAGATAGAAAGCAGGGAGTGCCCTTTATATAATTACAAATTTAGAGGATTCCATGCTTTACAAATCTCTAAAACTCTTAAAAGGACTGGTTAATGAGCTAGTTAGTTGAATCAGGTGTTTTGCGAGAAAGCACTAAATGTGCACTTGATTTTCAGGACCATTCACAATAGTCAAATTCACTATAACTAATTATAAAAGGACACTTTTAGACATACAGTGTATCTTTTTTTCCATATATTTTGTCTCCAGTATGTCATATAATATATAATATAATATAATGACTATTGACTAATATTACCTGTGTCTCAGGGTTTTTCAGCACAATGTTCTTGGCAGAAACATCGAGACTGATGGATGCATGCACGATCACATCCAGATAATTATAAGATGAAAATTCCTGTTTTGGAAAAAGAAGAGATAACATTTCAGAGGTAGCACTTAATCTGCGTGCACATTACCAGTACACAATTACATTATATTCATCATAATGAAAATTTCCAAGCTTACTTCAATGAATGTAGCATTCCAAAGCCGTGACCTCAGAATTATGTCTGCACTACTGTCCAGGTTCAGCAGAGGGCACTTGATCTCCACACATCTTGCATCTCCAAGACAGGACTATAAAAGTGCAACAAATTCCGAAATTTAGCACATCTTTAAACAGGATTATTTAAATGAACAAGGAAAAGGATGGATAGAAATAATCATTTCTAGTTCACTTACCAGAGTTTTGTATTTCCTTTGATCTGTAAAAACTGATGTTTTGCTGGTTTCTGTGCTTCTGCTTTCTTCTGCTTCACGCTTCTTCCTGGATGAACGCTGAAGGTACAGGGCAGGAAATGGTTAATGGGGAAGCAGGTTTATTATAATATAGCCTAAATAAAGAGAGTTGTTGTGTTGATTAGTCAGTTTATGAGGTTAAGTATTGCTTCACAATCTAGAGGTGGGCGATATGGCCCTAAAATAATATCACGATATTTCATGGTATTTTTGCGATAACAATATTCTTGGCGATATGACAAATATTCAATTAAAACATAATTATTCAAGAATACACTACTGCAACAAAACAAAAATAAAATTGTATTATTGCATACGATATAATATGGCACACCCAACTAAGATAAAAAAAAAAAATACAAGAATTTTATCAGATTTGTAACAGAAGTCAATGATTCAGAAAGTCATGATACAAATACTACACTCCAAAGATCTCCATATATCCTTTCATCACAACAATTTTCTTTAGATTATGTAAACAATGAACAGGTCAATTAGAAGTCCTCTTAGAATAAAATATATTTACATTCACTTATTATTTTTTTGGTTACCCTATAAACTTTTTTAGAGGATGTTATTTGGACAGCAACAATTTAAGTGTTGGCTTACTGGTAAGGTCAGTTGTTTTATAGAACTACAAGTGCCTCTCAAAAATTTGAATATCATTGAAAAGTTACATTATTTATTGGCTTACAGCCAATGAAAACCCAAAGGCCAGTGTTTCAGATCATTTTAATATTATTACCAATTGGTACTTTTGGCAGTGTGGGCAGTGTGCCAAGTCGTGCTGGAAAATTTAATCTGCAGCTCCATAAAAGTTGTCAGCAGAGGAAAACATGAAGTGCTGTTCATTTGGAAATCAAGGTTTCTGGAGTCTGGAGGAAGAGTGGAGAGACTTGTGGATACTCTACCTCGGTCAGTCCCAAAAGGTTTATCTCCTTCTCAGGTGAACATTTGATCTCCTCCAATTCTTTAGAGTTGATCTTCACCAGGTATAGAAGCCACCTCCCCGTGGAAGTTTCTTTAGGCCACTGGATGTTGAGATAGGCTGTGCCAAACGATTTCAGAGGCTTGCCCAAATTAATTACCTGATGTACAAATGTAAAATTTTTCAAGATCAGTATTTTATTGAGGAAAATGACATGATTGTATTCACAGCCTTTGACACTATATTAACAGATATATTTAAAAATCATATCTACAACATTTACCCTGAATTCATAATCGATCAAACTGCCAACATCCTCCTCTGACTTCATGGCGCTTTCTCCTTTAACAACTCCTCCAAAATACACCTGAGAGGGCTTAGCAATCCTAATTCACAGCAAATAAGTGTTAAAAATAAAAAATAATGTCCACTTTACACACTGTAATTGTTTCAGTCAGTCGTGCATATAAAGTAAGAGGTGATGCAGACCCTTGCACAGACAGCAGAAGCTCAATCATAACTTTAGCCTTCGCTCGTACTTTACGCAAACCCTCCTGAAGGCTTGTTCTGTTGAGGAAAGTATGTTTAAACTCATTAATCCAGAGGTTTTCATGTAACAATAAAAAGGTGAAACAATTAACCATGAATGAACACAAAACCGTTGTATCCCGAAACTAGTTTATAATCAGTAACTCACGTCTCCAGCTGGAGATCAACTTCGACTTCTGTGGTGTTGAGTGAGATCCTGGCAGTGCTCAGTATGATGTAAAATGTGACCTATAGCATAATATAAGTACCATAATAAGGTCAGTACAGTCAGTTACAGTATGATAAAAATGAATAACAGTATTGTGTGTAAATGTGTACCTCAGAATCTCTTTTAAAAGGGTTTCCCAGCTCACAGTCTGCTTGGGAGCCATTCTGATTGGCTACACAGATCACTTGTTTGTCCTGAGGAATATAAATATTATTATATAATAAATGAAATTCAAATTAATGTATCTTTTAACATTTCAAATATGATTTACGGAAATATACAGCTCTGGAAAAAATTAAGAGACCACTTAAGTTTCTAAATTATTTTCTCGGATTTTGCTATTTATAGGTATATGTTCGAATAAAATTAACATTGTTGTTTTATTCTGTAAACTACAGACAACATAATCACAGTGTTCATGCATCTTGGCATGTTCTCCTCCAGCAGTCTTACACACTGCTTTTGGATGACTTCATGCCACTCCTGGTTCAAAACTTTAAGCAGTTTAGCTTGGTTTAATGGCTTGTGATCATCCATCTTCCTCTTGATTATATTCCAGAGATTTTCAATTTAGTAAAATTAAAGAAACTCATCTTTTTTAAGTGGTGTCTTACTTTTTTCCAGAGCTGTATATCACATAACATCAGCACAATTATTGCCCACAATTACTTTTTAATCTTTAAATGTAATATAATAAAATAGTTGCCTACTTTGCTGCTCATGCTGTTTCTGTGGGACCTGAATCCAGAGTATGAGAGCAAGTCCCCAAACTGTCCTACAAGTTTGGCTTCATGAGCATCATCTCCATTCCTGTTCCTCACTGTGACTTCCAGAGCGATGTCCTTCTGATCACTCAGAGAAACAACCGCAACACCATTCTTCCTGTAAAAGACAACAAAAACACACATCAATATACTGAAATATGGTTTAATACTGAAGTCGGTTATATTAAGACCTGATGTATGTAAAATCAATCTATGGCAAAATTTGATTCAATGATGAGCCAAAAGTTGTCTCAAGTGTGCCTACGTTATTTACAGTTTTTTAACTTTTTTTAAAAAGCTTTGTTTATTGAGTTTTTAAAGTGCTTGGCATTTACAACATAAGTATGCTTGTGAAAGGCTAAAGTACAAAAGACCAATTATTGCAAAGGCTAAAAAACACATAAAAAGGGTGTTGGGGGAAACTAAACCAACAACAATTTCCTTTTTTAATAACTTTTCCATGCCTTCTAGGCAACATTTCATGGCCATGCGGTATTTAAAACATCAGTGCAGACATGGACAATAAAATAAAAAATCAACTAAAATTATAATCAAAATTGTATACAGTAGACCTAAAATAAATCTAATAAAAATGTTTACACACAATCTTCAATAACAAAATGTGTGTCAGATTCTGAGAGCTCCATTGTAAAGGCCTACATTACTGAACTAACTCTGTGCTGATGTATTTATTTTTTTATAGCTCAAAATAGATTTTCTTTGTCAGTAACATATTTGTACACCAAATTTCCACTGCCTATTTGTATTTTTTCAAAACTTATCCACTTATCACACTTTTCTTGTAGACCCTTAAAGTGTGTGATTGTAGTGTTTTTAAACTTAACTCACACAAAACACTCTGCACTATTTTTAACACCAAATGCAAAGCTATGGCCATGGCAACATTTCTATCCTGAGCAAACACATCCTCTAAATCAGTTGCTGTCCATCACAAAACATTAGGCCAAAGGCAAAATGTTAAAACTACTGTAGTTACATTTTTGCTATTACAGTGGGAGTAACAATACCACAAATGTTGTGATAAATGAGCCAACAGTTAAGAACCAGAATAAAATCTTTTTTTTTAGTTTGTTTTGCTTGTCCTGTAATGTTGCCACTTAGGATATACAAGGTTTTTGACTGCCAACAAAAGCATGCTTCATATTTTATAGTCCACTGAATTGGTACTTACACAGGTAATGGGGGAAAGATGTCCTGATTGGATTCTCTGTAACAGAATCTGTACTGAAGGTGCAGGTTACTCTGGCAGATGTTATCAGTCCCACACCCTTCCTTTAGGAAGTTGACCTGAGACAGAAAATGAAAGCACTGGTTAGGCTGCATATGCTTGTGTCTCTACAGCTACTGTATGTTTTGATCATAAACTGTGTATAGCTGGACAGAGCATCGTCTCTCACAAGTGAAGTCACCACAGGTCGAGCGCCCCCTGCTGTTCGGTTGCAGAAAGCTGTGTAACCTCACCCATCCCCAAAGGTTTCAATGGCAAAACAGACAACTTTTAATCACGTACCTCCATTATTTAAATGCAACAGCTAGTGTAACCTCTGCTTATATTGTTACATTTTTATATCCCCACAGAACTCGCTTTTTTTTTAAGTTAATCAGCTCTATTCAAAAAGGTGTGGTTATTGTAAATGGGCTGGGTTACACCTAGCTGGGGTGGGACCAATGACAGTATTGGTGGGACCATAGACTGTGTATAGCTCTGTGGAGGCAGCCCTCAGGGGCAGGGTTATTTAAATGAGTGGGCTGTCTCGCCACAGTCTTTCTCCCTCCTCTGGTCTCTACTGCGCAGACTCGGGTATCAGGATCGCCAACATGGCAGAAGATTTTGGCTTCATTTTCGTTGAATGAGTGGGAACGACGACACAGCGTCCATCTTTATTACAGTTTCTGGTTTTAATGATCATAGTATTGTTTAAGAGAAGTCAAGCAGTAGCTGCACTGTACATGTTTACCTCTGTGCTGTTTTTGCTGGGCAGACTGGAGTCCAGCACTGGCACCAGCTCTGGTAAAGAGTTCTGTCTTTTGCCTCTTTTGGCGCTTGCAATATCCACAGACACCTCAATGGGGATTGCTCTGAGCTTATCCTTGATGTTTTCCTGGAAAAAATAAAAATGTTTGATGAAAACTTAACACACTTTATTAGAATAGTCCACGGTGAATGCTTTGTAAACTCTTTAATCATAATATTAATATCAACCCAAAATCCTAAATCCTAACGCTGAACCTGCTCCTAATCCTAAACCTCTAACTCAGATTCAAAATGTTATTAATTAATTAACAATAAGAACAATAAGAAAATTGCCCCATAAATTATGAAAGAATGTTCAAATAAATCTGTTATAAATTATTTTTTTCTGTTTATTAAAAAAATGTTTTAACATATACCTTTTATATTTCAGTTTGTTATGGGTAAATATCATACATATGGCATGTAACAATGTATTTTTGTATATTTTCTAATATGCTCAGCAGCATGTTTTTTTCAGTTATTAAAAGGGAATATATCATATATATAATGCTACAATTTATTTTCTGTAAAATGTGTAATGTACTACAACATGTACCTTTATACTTTAGTTTTTATAGGAAAATATCCCACATATGGTATGTAAAAATGTTTTTTCTCTATATTTTGTAATATACTAACAACATGTATCTTCGTATTTTAGCTTTTTATTGGGAATTATCAGATTCAAGATTGTAAGCTAATTATAAGGTGCAGTGTTTAATCCTATTTTGCATTTTGTGCTTGAAGACAGTGCACATCTGGTACCTGCAGCCGGAGTTTGGTCTTGTAGCAGGCTCTCTTGTTCTGCCCTTTGAGCTCCAGTGAGCCTGTAGACTGGAAATCCTGATCTGTTGGTTTCTTATCCTGGAAGGACACTCTGGAGGGCATTCCCTGCTTCCTGCGGACTGACTCTGCCTCCAGTGTGTAGGAAATCCCTGCCAGAGTAAACACATGACATGATCGGTCTCAATGCAGGAATATTATCAATGACAACTGTGACAGTGTGCATTAAGGAAAGTTAAACACTTAAAATTTGCCTCTCATTCATCAGTCCTGGCCTGAACATATCATAATTTTCGCACGATAAGGCATGCCGTATTATAAGTCGCACTTACAATAAACGTCTATTTTTAGGTCTATTTTTATACATAAGGCATAGTACCGGATTATAAGATGCATTTTATGCAACAATAGTAACTAGTAACTACTAGTAGGAACAGGGGTGTCACCATGTTTTCCTTCTAAATTCATCAGGTCTGGCCACTAGGTGGCGAGACCTGTAAAGCTAAACTACATTAAGTAAATTCTTAATTCTGTAATTAAAAAAAAAAAGCATTTCAGACAAGTCAGACAAGTCAAAAGATGGCTGGATGTTAATCTACACAGATTTCTCTACTAAAAACTGTTTATTTGTGTGAGTAAAGTGCTTCCGTTTATTTACAGTGAGCTTAAATTTACAGATTTCCACTAAAGCTGAAGCATTAGCATTAGCATTAAAGGTTAGCGGCTAATGCCACCAGACCCCTGAACCCCTGAGTCTTCCGGTAAGCCAGAGTGATATTAGCAAGCAGTTCATCCCACGTAGCTTGTTTTAATATGGTAAATGTGCAGGCTAAAGTCCAATATACTCACCTCTGAACAGTAAAAGAGCTAGCGTGGTTAGCGGCTAATGCTAAATGCTGCTCGAGCAGTGCTATCCGGGGTTAGCAGCAGGCTACAGGCCGATAATACTCACCTCTGAACGGCAAAAGAGCTAGCACTTAGCATGGTTAGCAGCTAATGCTAATACTGCTTGAGAACTAAACTGAAACTCCTGTATAACGCTGCACTTCAGTGGAGTGGCTTTACTACTCCTTACAACCTGACTAGCAAAATTAATACTTAAGGTGCACCAGATTATAAGGCACACTGACAATTTTTGGGAAAATTAAAGGATTTTAAGTGCGCCTTAAAGTGTGTAAAATACAGTAATTCACACTGTCTTGCCATAAAAACACTGGCCAGCCTCATTGACTCAAGCTAGCACCTCATAACTCACAAACGTCCGGGGTTCCCAAGTTCCTTATAGTAACACTTCACAAACAGTTTACATACTGTGAGCCTTGACTTTTGGCATTTTTATGTAGAATAATGTTGATCATAAATAGTAGAGGTTTAAAAACCCAAATCAGCTAATTTATACTTACTTAGTTTAGGACTGTATGTGGGTGGGTTCGCTTTGTAGGTGAAGCAAGCTTCAACATTTAAGCTGTAAATAAAATAAAAAAAACGTAAATGTGATGGCTTAAAAAAAACATAATCAATGTAAAATACATTCCAATCACCATGCAAAAACATCTTACCAAATACTGTTGCCACATGTTTTCTTGGTCAGATCAATTTCCCTTGGTGTAACCTTGATTTCTTTCGTCATAGTGATGACAGGTCTGGACCTAAAATAGATTTTAAGTTTTAAGTTTATTTGCAGTTTTGTAAGATAGAGACAGATAATTGGTGATTGTAGGACTGTCACAATAACTACTTTTTATGTAGTTATTATGTAATAAGATATGTTGTCCCTGAAAGGACTGCAATAAAGTATATTATTTAATATAATGATAATACTGTATAATGGCAAAGTAATGCAATTACACCCTTTATATAGCAATGATATTATGGATATTCAAACACTGGAACTTTTAAAAAATAACCTAAATAAATAAAACATATATTTTAAAGTGGACATACCAGCTCATTCATTTTCATGGACTTGCCATGTTAAATAAATGCAATAACCAATAGTTCATCAGGAAAAAAATGATTCTTTTTTAAATTTATTTCTATTTTTATCAATTTTTTTCCCAAATTTATGATAACTGTATGATAACTTAATATTGTAATTACCATGATAGGCCTAGTTGATAGTAAACAACATATGATGCATACCTGTAAATAAACACTGAATCGGATAGAGACCCAACAGCCAGATCCGGATAGGAGTTCTCATCCAAGTCCATATTTCCAGCCAAAGAATAGCCAAACATCTTTATACCATGCTGCTTCCCTTCCAGAACCTGAAGCACAAAGCAAAAAAATGTAATATATATACCATGCAATGATTACAAAACACAGCCTACTGTACATGTTTTACTCAGTGGCCAGAGAGTAGCCTTATGTAATACATCACTAGTGAAATTCAGCGAATGGTGGTCCAGGTCTATAAGTACCTTTGTAGTTTGCTGTGAAATTGTCTAAAATTGCTCTCCCTGCCCTTTATCATAGTAATGGTGTTTTGCTCTCAAGGCTGTTATCCATTACAAAAGCCCATAAACAGCAGAATAGAGAGAGCCAGGAAGATCAAGAGGTTAGAGAATCAGAGAGAGATGTAGAGATGGAGCGAGCGGCCGAGTGAGATAAAGAGAGACCTGAGCTGCTTTAGTGTTTATGCCGTCCGCAGATCCATGATAGATGTACACTCGTCCTGAACCCCCATCTGCATAAGGAGCACCTACTGCAATATCTGCCATAGAAAAAATAAAGGAGGTTAAACAAATCATGCAAAGACCAAACAAACTAGTACACAGATGAACTGACACTTTGGAATATAAAAAGAAGAATTAAGAACACCAGTTAACTACCAATGTAAAAAAAATATATATATATATAAATATATATATATATATATATATATATATATATATATATATATATATATATATATATTAGCCTGTTTAACTGTGAAAAACTACATCTCAACCAAGTGTGAATGTCTGCTGCCTGACATCCTGACATAACAGAACTCGAAGCTTGTTCAGCTGTCAAATGACGCTGCATTCTCAGCAGTTGTAAAAGATGCAGTTGTTTGCATCATGTGGCTAAGAAGAAACACATGCTAGCTTTCACCCTCCTAGCGGAGTTTTGTGATGTGACAGGCTTAGGTTTGTCATAATAACTACGTTATCTACTTATTGTACAGTATATGGACATTGCCTTGGAACTGCCATATGTATTTGTTGTTGGGCTTAATATCGCCTATTCTGTGTAATTAGCAAGGAGAGCCCACTGTTGTAAATGAGGACATATGTTGACTTTTATTTTATTTTATTTCTATTCAAAACTCTCAGATTTAAATTCCAATTTCTAAATATGGTGAAATAACTAAATGTTAATTATTATTTAAAAGAAATGCTTAAATGTATTATTATATGTATTATCTAATTTGAGTGGCATGAAATGGTCCAATAATGGCAATAATATCATTTACTGAGAATATTTAAAATAATGGTATTAGTGTCAGGTCTATTTATTATCTTGCTTTGTGGTAACAGGGTCTTGTGCTTGCTATACTGTTGCTTAGTGATTGCTATAGTGTTGCTCCTTGTTTGGATTGGTTCCCAAGGTGATTACTGTGGTGTTGCCATCATGTTGCTAAGTGGTTGCCAAGCAGTTGCTATGGTATCTCAGGTGGTTGACTGGGTGTTGCAAGTGATACTCATTGCTCTGATTGTATGGTATGTTTGTGGTACCACAATTAAAAGTGTATTTTAGCTAACAACTGCACATCTTCTCCTAATTGGTCCCAGCCTGCATGATTCTGAATTTTAATTAAGAATTTAATTTAGACTTTCTATAGCATTTCTACAATCCTCATACGCACACACTGAATAGGTTTACAGACAGCTCATCATTTCATTATTTGGGTCAAATTATTTCTTTCTTTCTTTCTCATTCTGTTTCTCAAACAAACAGACATACTATAAATACCCCACTCAAAAGCACAAAGAATCCAGTATACCCCACCATCATAAGAATCCAGGTTGATGTCACCAATCTTCTCCACCACCAGTCCAAACATGGAGTCTTTAGTTCCATTGAGGCGGATGGGCACCACACTGCTCCACTTTCCAGCCCTGTTCATGTAGATGTACACAGCTCCGCCCACCTCCCCATCTCTCTGAAAGAACTGAGGAGCTCCCACCACAATGTCCTCCCACCTGAATTAATATTCAAACATTAACAAATTAATACATTAAAAGTTCTCATTGGCCCTTTTTTCAATTTTTGATGTCAGAAGGTCATAAAAGCAACAAAAGTGAAATTCTTTGCTGTACCCATCTCCATTCAGGTCCACTACTACTACATCATATCCAAATGAAGAGGCCAGTCCAGGTCCTTCCAGAATGTATACTGGTGAGAGCATGCTGGACACCTCACCCTCTTTCCCCAGCAGGATTACCGCTCCACTGTGATTGGCTCTGGGAGCTCCAGACACCACAATCAGTTTGCCCTTCTCAGTAATGCTGTGGCCAGAATCCAGAGAGAAACCTTGGGACAATAATCCAAAATATTTTCAGATTGCAGAGAAAAAAAAAAATAAAACAAGAAAAACTTGACCTTTAAAATACTATTATCTTGTACTTTTCTATAATGTAAATAATTACATCCAGAAATACTGCTGGTCTGCTTATCACCCTGACATAGACTGTAAAAGGATTTCAGTAAGAAATATAAGTAAGCATTTTTGACGGATGCAAAAATAGAAAATCATATCTTAAATACAGCCCTGGAAAACAATGAAACCACTTCAGTTTCTGAATCAGTTTCTCTGATTTTGCTATCTATAGGTATATGTTTGAGAAAAATGAACATTGCTGTTTTATGCTATAAACCACGGACAACATGTCTCCCAAATTCCAAATAAAAATATTGTCATTTAGAGCATGTATTTGTAGAAAATAAGAAATAGCTAAAATAATAAAAAAGATGGAGAGTTTTCAGACCTCAAATAATGCAAACAAAACAAGTTTATATTCATAAAGTTTTAACAGTTCAGAAATCAATGTTTCGTAGAATAACCCTGGTTTTTAATCACAGTTTTCATGCATTTTGGCATGTTCTCCTACACCAGTCTTACACACTGCTTTTGGATAACTTTATGCCACTCCTGGTGCAAACATTTAAGCAGTTCAGCTTGGTTTGATGGCTTGTGATCATCCATCTTCCTCTTAAATATTCCAGAGGTTTTCAATTTGGTAAAATCAAAGAAACTCATTATTTTAAAAGTGGTTTCTTATTTTTTTTCTAGAGATGAATAACACTGCACATAAAATAACTGAAGCTAATCGTGGATGAAATTAATACAGAACATCAGATTGTCCTTTAATAATTGACACACACTATACAAAACCATGTAGGGGGTGGTAGTACTATTTATTCCATATAATGGAAAACCTGTTGCATATGCATGACCCTTTCCATTCAAAATCCTTTACTAAACATTTATTTAAGAATACATCTAATACATGTTAGGCAAATATGTACCAACAAAGTTAATCAGGAACAGTTCAAACTCACCTAAGTAACTGTTAGCAGGAACAGGCACCAGTTCAGGGTTCAGACGACTTTCATCTCCAACCTCATATGGTCCATCATCATAAAAGCCCATTTCCAACAAGGTGTTGTTCTTCTGTTCTACTCGCACAATGCCTGAAAGACACAGAGGAACATAGATCAGGGCAAGAGTATGCACATAGCAAACTAAACCTACATTTGTGTTCTGTTTAGTGGTTAGCTACAGTAAACAAGACACATCTTTATCTATGAACTGTACCATGGAAAGTAAGTTTCTTTAAAGCTTCTTGAACTCTACCTTTCCAGTTGTAAGCTCCTGGGGCTCCAAAGATGAGGTAATGGTAGTCATTGGTAAAGGCGGCAGCCAGGCCCTGCTGACAGGCTCCGAACCTTTCATGACCTCTGGCACGCCCTTCACAGAACTTCCAGTTCCCACCATCCTCGTCTGACTGGCTGTCAATGCTCAAGTCCTGACTGAGAACGTAGCAGCGGCCGGTGATGTCACGTGACTCTTGTGGGCTGTTCACAAACAGCCGCCTCTGATAGCGGTGGGCACATGTCTAACAGGAAAAAGGAGAAAACATGATTACCTCTACTGTTTACTATTTACTTTAATATTTGGAGAAGCCACATAAATGGAGAATGAGGCAATTAAACAATAATCTAACTGTACAATATATATGGCATTAGCAGTTTAGCATGAAGTAATGTATTTAGTAATGAGTCTTACCACAATCTTTCCACCTGGCCCTTGACTCTGCACAGTTACACCCATCCACTGATTCTCCTTACTCTCCTTTTGCGCATCAGCTAATGGCAAAACATTCAAAATAATCTGTTAAATTCTGTACAGAGTGCAAAATTTCAATCTTTTTTAAAATAAAATTATCATATTGCAATGCTATTTGAAGGAAAATAAGGGTTACCAGGATCAACACATTATTACAAATAAATACTGATACAGTATAAATTGATATAATACTTATTGATCTACAAATACAGTACAGGAGTGATGTGTAACGCATGTGTAACATGTCTAACACAACTTGTCCGATATCTTGGCACAGTGCTTGAAGAGGTTCCTAATAGTGTTCTGCTATTGCAATAGCTATTGCATCAATAGTGCTGTCGTCATATTGGTATGCATGCACCCAGTCCAGAAATGAGCAGCCGTCTGCCAATGGTGCTGGCACTGGTTAATTCTCATTGGTATTTGTACTGTAGGTCGCCCAGACCCCTCATGTTGCTGGTGCATGCTTTCTTTTATCCATTGCTGCCATCCCACTTCCTGAAGCCCTATGATGCGACCCCTCTGGAACTCTTTCAACTGCTCAAATTGCTTTCAAATTCTTTTACAAAGGCACAGCATGAGTCCAACTAGAAAGCATGCACACCCACCATTCCTGTCAGTTGATTTCCTGTGGTTGGAACAATTTTTTAAAATATTTTTTGATGAGTGTTTGATTTTGTAAAAATGTAAAAAAAAAAAAAAAGAGAGAGAGAGTTTTAGATTTGTGTCACTAACCTTCATTGTCAAACTCAATCCGATTGCAGTCATCAGTGTGGGCGGTAATGTCACAGCTGTACAAACCCCCGGTGATGTTAGCTCTCTGATAGGCTAAAGCTTTGGCCCTGGGCGCTCCAATCAACAATCTACAAAAAAGTCAATAAAGCCAACAATAATATTAATAATTAATGCACTCTCAGGATAAAAGAACACCTTTACACTCAATATAAGTGATGTATCATTAATAATCCATGGTGATGCCCTATAAAATAACTTTTGTATTTAACCCCTGTCCAAATAAAAATCAGTAATGAACAAAGCAATCTGTATTCCTGTGCATTCTTGTGTTTGTACTACAGAGATGTTTTGTCAGACAGTAATGTGAGGATCAGTGTGATGATCAGGAAAGATGACAGCTCACTTTAGCTCCAGCTGTCTGTCTGTCTCCTGTTCCATCAGCCAGCTGGACTAGCTCAATAATTTATGCAGACCACCATCATCACACTGGGCCAATTTACAAACAGTACTAACCATATCCAACATAATTTACAAAAGCTGCTTAGTTACACTGGGAATAGTGTTAGCAACACAGTGAATTAGCAAAAAGTTAATGTTTATAAGAGTACTGACTATAATATAATCATATACTGTTTCAGATAATGCCCAACATACACTTTATCTTACCTTTCTGGACAGTTCTATTATATATACAAGACAGATACGTTTATACATTTTAAACATTTCTCACTAAGTTTAATTCTGATTTGGCTTTCTGAAGTCTACACTGTAAGAAAATTCTCTTTAGGACTGAAAATTATTTGACTCGTGAATAGGTGCGTGCCATATCTTTTCATACACAATATATCTGTAATATCATGATTTGAAAAAGACTTATTGTGATAACAGCAAAATTACGCATAAAAACAGACTGTTAGTACTGTAATGGTTTAAGAGTATTTTTTGTTGATTACATTATTACATTTGCCGATTACTATAATAAACACTACATGCTCAGCATGTATGTATGTTATTATTGTGGTAGTTACATTACACAGTTTTTATGTATTTTGTTACATTATTTTTTTGCATGAAATCAGTAATATACATAATTTATTTACCCTTATTGTAAAGTGTTACCTATTTTTTTAATCCCAAGAATGTTGTTATTACAAAAATACCCTGATAAATTGTAATATTATTTCATGTCCATTTTGCACAGCTTTACTGTAAGGTTTTCCTTTAATCTTAGGAACGCATAAACTAAGAAATCAAAAACCACTCAGGCAATTAAATGGTTCTTGCATAAAGAACTATTTCCTTTACTAAAGAACCTTCTATAAGAGTGTAAGTAAGAGTAACATGCACCATATCAGTGACTTAAGCTAAGTGCAGAGTGACAGTTATCATAAAGAAACCTTTCTAAAAAGGCGTTTGGCATGTCCTACTGCACAGTAATGAAAAAGAAAAAGTTACTTCTGGACCAGCAGAGCACATAGGGAACTTATTGTTGGACAAACGACTGCAGGAAAAAAAATGGAGACAGGCTCATTTTTTCCAGGCAGGGCTGGGTGGACTAGGGCGTAGGGGTGACCAGCAGAATAGGACACATACAAGCATGAGGAGGGAGAAAAGAAAGCAAGATTTTAAAGGAGCTACTGTTAACAGATTTTACATGAAGCCACAAGCTTTCCCACACTACTGCATGATTTAAACGAAGTGAATGAAGTATTGGCTGCTGACTGACAGAATAAATATCCCACACATCAGGATGAAGAAAATTAATGTCTTTTTATCTATAAAAATTGTTAATTTACAGTATGAGGAAAAAAAATCTACTGAAGGGTCAAAGGTCAAAGTAGAAATATCGTATTCCATCTCATGCCAAAAGTACTGAATGGAGGACCACCATTCCAGAGAACACTGTTCCACTGCTCCACAGCTCAGGCTGCATTGGTTCTTTTCTACCCCATGTCTGGCATTAGGCCTGGTGCCAATAGGTTCGTGTTTCTTTACTCCAGAGTCCTATTCTGTTGCACTATTCCTCTACAGGGACAAACCCAGCTGTATGAGTGCATTTGTACATTTGTACATCTTTGCCAGCAGTGGGTGCAACTTAAAGTAGCTGAATGCCTTCATTCATTCATTACAAGGTGTGTCCACAAACATTTGGACATATATAGTGTATATAAGCATTCACTGTTTTTACTGAGCTACAAAAAAAAGAGAACACTAAAGATCTGTCCAAAACATGATACTGGTCAACATTTCCACTGAACTGGGTGGAGTAATTGACCAATTTACCCAACAGCAATACAACAACAGATCATGTAGGACTGGGCAAAAAGACTAAAACCTTTCATCTTGATATGTTTCAAAGAAATGGTGACGATAGGAGACAATATGATTCAATGACAACATTAACAAAGTATGATCATAAAGGATTGGTATTAAAGTGTGAACTTATTGTTTAATAACTTCAACAGCACTTCCGTATTGATCACCTCACCTGATACCAGTGCAACACACAGTAATACACCGCTCTGGAAAAAAAATAAGAGACCACTTCACTTCCTTTCTGAATAAGTTGCTCTGATTACTATTTATAGGTATATGTCTGAGTAAAATGAACATTGTTGTTTTATTCTATAAACTATGGGAAACATTTGTCCCGAATTCCAAACAAAATACTGTCATTTAGAGCATTTATTTGCAGAAAATGAGTAAAGGCTAAAATAATAAAAAAAACGCAGAGCTTTCAGACCTCAAATAATGCAAAGAAAACAAGTTCATATTCATAAAGTTTTAAGATTTCAAAAATCAATATTTGGTGGAATAACCCTGTTTTTTAAATCACAATTTTCATGTTTCTAGGCATGTTCTCCTCCACCAGTCTTACACACTGCTTTTGGATAACTTTGGATAACAGTTCAGCTTGGTTTGATGGCTTGTGATCATCCATCTTCCTCTTAATTATATTCCAAAGGGTTTTAATTTGGTAAAATAAAAAAAAATAAGTGATCTCTTATTTTTTCCAGAGCTGTATATTTTAAATATTATTAACATATTTTTTATGGGAGAGCATTGGACTGGCCAAGCACATCTCCAGAGCTAAACATTGGGCATCTGTGGGGCATCCTCAAACCAAAGGTGGAGGAGCACATTATTAAGTAGTGGAGGAGGTTTCAGTGGCAACCTGTGAAGCTTTAGTAAAGTTTCGTGCCCACACAATTTGGCAATTTTCATTTACACGGTTATACAAGCTGTACACTCACTACTTTCCAATGTATCAATGTGTCATATGTTTAGCGTTGTCACATGAAAAGATATGATAAATTATTTACAAAAATGTGAGGGGTGTACTTATTTTAGTGAGATACTGTATATTCTACAATAAAGTTTGCACAAGATTATACTCTGTGGTGTATCACCAATCCAGAAACAAAACAACCCAATCACATTCCATTTTGACACTGAATCACATTTGTTAACTGGTTAACTGATGCTATATTACAATATGGATAAATATAAAATGGTTTTGATTAAATGGTTTCAAATATATCAATAATTGTGACATACTGCCCAGTTCTAGTTGTCACTGTTGTTAAACATTACAAACGAAAAAAAAACTTGGAATTCTCTTCATTTCCTGCAAACATTTGCCAGGAAGAGGTTTAGTTTGGCAAGTGAGAGCACACTACAGTGCAACAAGAGTTGTAGAATTTAGCACGTCACTGAAGGACAACATTGGCATTTACTCGCCACGGCTCGAGCACTTAGGTCCAGCAAACTACTCAACACGTTGAAAACAGGCCAGTCATTATAGTGGAGAGAAATCTCATCTTTTCATCTGTGAACCCAAAGCCACTTAATCTGCTTTACGCCATGGGTTCATTCAGATGAGTGGGCAGCCAGGCTGTGGGAACCACAGAGCGCTACACAGGATCTTTACTGGGTCACTCGGCCATAAGGATGAATGAGAGGCTTCATGCTGATCACAGGATAATGGTCATTGTCCAACATTTCCCATATAGACTCAATCCTGGCCAAATCACGCTTCAGATCATGGCCCCTATCGCTAGCTCTCTCTCTCTCTCTTAGCAGTAAAAAGTGTGAACAGTAAAGCAAATGCTCTGTAAAGATAGCCAACAATGACTGTTTTGACTATGGATCTCAAAGAGATCTACGAAAGAAAAAGTCTACAGTCCAGTCAGTATATTATGATGGAGCACTTTTGTAGTTCTGTAATTACAGACTGTAGTCCATCTGCTTCTCTGCATACTTTATTACCCGCATTTCACTCTGTTCTTTAATGGTCAGAACCTTAAGAAGACCACAACTGAGCAGTTACACTGACATGATCAGGGTGTTTTTGTGTGTGTTGTGCTGATATGATTGAATCAGACACAGCAGTGCTGCTTGAGTTTTTGAACACCGCTGAACTGAGAAATAGTGTCCTGTGCCCACTGATGTACTTTGAAATACTAGGGGATAACCAAAACAAAGTGCACAGCAACAGATCAACTTCTGTATCTGATTCTGACATCTACAAGCACTGGCGTATGAACCAGAATGTCAGAAATGATACCCCAGAAAAAGCAGACGTCGTTTTAAAATAAACTTTTATTTTGAAAGCCTGCCGAAATCTGCACCCCCTCCTTTCAGGAGCGCGTTTCTAAGTAAAGTTAGCTACAGCGATTATCACCGCCTTTTTTCTGGAACATGGTGCGTAGGCACTGCCAAGTCGGGGTGCTTTTCCTGGCTGGGTGTTGATTTAGGCACTACTACATTGCTGAATTCAGCACCCCCCTGCCAGGATAAGCACCCCCTTACAGAAGAGGTCAGTGTAGCTTAGAACAGTATCTTGGGTATTTCCATTTTCTAAGTTAAATTAAAGCCAGGAACACATGGCTGCACACGCTCCCGAGAGGGGGTGCTTTTCCTGGTGGGGGTACTGAAATCGGCACTATTAAGTCACTATTAGTGTGGGCTTTGATTCATTTTAGCAAATGTGTCCCCCCCCCCCCATGTCAAACCTGCTTCTATGCCTTTGTCTACAAGGTGGAGCAGCTAGGTAATGAGTGAGTGAACAGTGAGTAGACACAGTGTTTAAAAACTCCAGCAGCACAGCTGTTTCTGATCTATCATACCAGTGTAACGGTGGTGAATGGAGGCTAATAAAGTGTAAATGCAGAGTAAAAAAAGGGCTACACTTGGGAATGACAAAACTATGTGTCCTATGTAGTCAGTTGAGCTGAAAATGGACAGTGAGTGCAGAAATAACAATTGCAGTCATAATATTCTAAATGGACAACGTGTAGTTAATGGACAAAGAACACAGAAGTCATCCGATGTGAATGTAGAGAATTTGCCAGTCTACCAGGCCACCACCCTAAAGATGCCACTCCCAGATTGCTAATGCTGCTGAGCAATGTCAGGGTCAAATGACCTCACTGTGGAAATCATGATTTTTTTAGACTTTTCAGCCTATCTAAAGGCATTCAAGACATGCTTCCATTCTGATCTTTAGACATGTTTATTTGTACCCCTCAGTAACTCTAGAAAAGGGCCAGATTTTGATTAAGTTCAATCCAGGCAGCTGTTAAACATCTGTAATTCATACTGGCACAACCAGCGCCACAATATATTAAAATAAATATCACACAACCTGGATAAAATGATGGAATCTTTAGTATTTTAACTTCTGCAGGTTTTGTCAATAGTTTTTGGTTGAACTAGCATTTTGTGTGTATGTGTGAGTTTGTGGCTTGTGCGTGTGTATGTGTGTGTGTGTGTGTGTGCATACACAAAGACTCTAGTTACACTGTCCACAGCTGTGTCTTCACAGCCAGATGGGCTACAGCAGCTGGTTGATGCCTGTCACTTTCCCCAAAAACTGTACCCTTTACCAAGCCCTACCAACACAAGCAGTGCCAGTAACAGCAGCTGCCTCTGGCCTAGCAAGCTGAGTTCCTAAGCACTTTTTCATATCCATAAATAATTGCAACTGTTCAGGAGTGGGCATTTCATTCATTTCCAAGAATGAGTGTACAAAGACTCACTGCAGTTGTTCGGGATCTGTAAGATAAGAAACGTCCTCCGAACCACATTACAGCCTAATCTGAAAGAAATTTTGGGTCATAAGCGGGGGAAAATTTAGAGGCATGAAATTCAGTCCTGGAATTAAGGCCTAAGATTTCTGTGATTCAAAGCATACGAACCAAATTGTGAGCTATACAAGCATATTTTAGATAAAACAATGAAAATAGAAGGAAAAAAGTCTACAGTCACACAGCAGATGAAAGTAGCCCAAATAAAAAAAAAAATCACAAAATCAACAATGATGTTTATTTAAGGCTGTTCACGCAATCATTTAAATGTGATCTTTAACATTTATCTGAAAGGTTTGTACTGTGTAAAACAGAAATGCTTCACATGAAGTTTCAGTTTCACCTTTGCCACCGTCACTTTACAACTTTTCAGTTCCCATTTTTGTCCAAATTTTGTTCAGCTATTTCTTTAGAAATGTAAGTCTTCTAAAAGAGACATTAGTCCAAATATTTCATTATCTCATCAATGAAACTATTACTCACTGCTGTTGTCCATTTTTCTGTCTACCCATATTTATTTTCCTTTCCCATCATGCCCTTTTCCCCTTCTCTTTGTTGTAAAAGTCATATGAATTGGCCTAATTTGGAATTGAAAATGTCGCATCCACACAAACAACACGTATGACGTAAAAGATCAGACTTGTGCCACCTTCACCAGCAAACCAAAGCATATTATTCAAAAACTGAATCTGTTATTTTAGCACCTGCACTAAATATTCACGCTAACATATTTCAACATATATCTGTCTTTTCACTTACAGTACAGTTAGTTGTGTAGTGAATCATGAATAACCTATATTAAGAAAAATCTAAAACTGGAAGTTGCTAATGCTCTTCACTACTATATTACTGTGCTCTAGGCAATCATGCACCTGACAAAAACCAAACAACACCATACAATAGAGTTATTGTGTTGCATTAACAGCTAGCAGTATCTCAGTCAACCTGCAGTTGCAGTGTATAGGTTTTCTGATTTGTACCGCTTTGGTAAAAGCTTGCTTCCAGCTATCCCCTGTCTATCGGGTTACATTAGCACAGATGGCCTTGTGTATGTATAACCTCCATTCTCGGGTGAAGCAGTAAACAAACACCAACCCCATACACCATCATCCATCCTGAATATTCACAGAAGCATTGATTGCTTTCCTTGCAGATACTGAAATATGACAAAAGAAAAGTTGGCTCAGCATTTGCCCCTTCCACTGTACAATCCACTGTGTTTACACTGTCCACTACATTAGGAGTAGTGTGAAGAAGGCAGATCCTGCAGCAGACAGAAGGTAGCAGTGATTGAAATCTGGCCTGTATTTTGAGTGTGACCTGCAGATCCCACATATATAGTTACACAGAAAACTGATCGCCACCTGTAGACCAAATACATGATCCTCCCACAGACAACTGCATAACTGATATAACTGCCAGGATGTTGACAACTTCCAAAAACTCCATCTAGCCCATGAGAAACTCAACGAGAGACTAAACCATTAAGGAAACCCGATTCCCAGTCCAGCATGACCTGCTGCTCATTAGCCAAAGAGTCCAAGGAGTCCAACCATAGCTTTAGGAATAGGGGTGTAACAATACACTCAGCCCTGTGATTCAGTTCACGATACTGTATTCCTAACCCAATATTCTTTCAATCTTTTAAACTCAATTTAAATACAATATACTTTTTCACTGCACTGTTTATTAAGCCCTTTTTAAGCATGTTTAAAATGTTCATTTCTTCTGTTTGTGCGAGTTTCTAAAATTTTGTGCCAATTAGAAATAGGAATAGGCACATATACAGCTCTGGAAAACATTAAGAGACCACTTCAGTTTCTGAATCAGTTTCTTTGATTTTGCTATTTATAGGTATTTGTTTGAGTAAAATGAACATTGTTGTTTTATTCTATAAAATACGGACAACATTTCTCCCAAATTCAAAAATACTAATATTGTCATTTAGAGCATTTATTTGCAGAAACTGATATTTGGTTGAATAATGCTGGTTTTTAATCACAGTTTTCATGCATGTTGGCATGTTCTCCTCCACCAGTCTTACACACTGCTTTTGGATAACTTTATGCCTTTACTCCTGGTGCAAAACTTCAAGCAGTTCAGCTTGGTTTGATGGCTTGTGATCATCCATCTTTCTCTTGATTATATTCCAGATTTTTTTAATTTGGTAAAATCAAAGAAACTCATCATTTTTAAGTGGTCTCTTATTTTTTTCCAGAGCTGTGGATTTACATTGGCCCCTTAAAACCAAGATCTTTCACAAACCTTAGATAAAATCTCATTAGAATTTTAGATCTATTTCCAAACACTTAAATACATATAGCTTTAGGTGTTTACTCTTAGTAACCAAGTTTAAATAAACCCACATCCCTCCTTTCTCTCTGTCTTGCTCTCTCACACCCACACTCGCATATGTGAGTGTGTCTTTTAACACCCTCTCTAACACACACACACACACACACACACACACAAAAAAAAAAAAAAACACACCACGCTTTGTGTGACACAATGCCCTCTCACCTTTGGACACCATACTCATCTTTATCCCTCCTGCTGTCCACTCATTCAGCTCTATCTGACGCATGACTGCTCATGCAGCCTATAAGCTCAACACCGTCTGGTCCAGAAGCTATTATATATTAACCCACTGCATTTATCACACACAAATATACAAGTACATGTCTCATATACTTTGTTCTAACTTTGGGTTGTGAAGGTCAGTAGCTGTTCAATGTGGTTTTAATGCACTACTAACAAGCAACTATATTTACTATTTTATCACAGTTAACAGCTTAACATCATTATTTGATGACGGTCAAACGCATACATACTAAAAAGTCAATTTGGCTACTTTTTTACCTTTACAAACAAGTTCATTCGTATTTTCTTTCAGAATTAAGGGTATTAAAAAGAGTTTTGCATTGCAATTGCATACAGAAACAGTAGCGTTAGTGAGGTCAAGATGTTGGGACAGTCCTCAATCCCCAACTCATCCCAAAGGTATTGGCCTGAGCACCATCATTCCAGAGAACACAGTTCCTCTGCTCCACAGTTCAGCTCAATCCCGGTGGGATTTAAACCTCTTTAGCCCATGTCTGGCATAAGACATGGTGCCAATAAGTTAATGATTCTAATAAAAGACTCATATTCTCTCTATTCTACAGTAAGTTCTTCTCTACAGTAACTAGAAAAGCTAAGTAAACAACATCCAATACATTTAGGATGAATTAGGATGGAGTTGTTATCTTGAGAAAATGCAATCAAATCCTTACAACAATGATCCAACATCTAATGTAAGACCTTTGTAGAAAAATAAAGGCTGTTTCTGCATTACAGTGACAACAAACTTCCTATTAATCTCCTTCATTCCAAAAGGAACACTAAAAGAGCAGGTGCAAAGAGCAGCAAAGCGTTGGACAAACACTATATAATTACAGAACTAGGTAAACGCAGCAGATTCTTTAGGCTTATTCTGCTTTCATTACTCTCTTGATCAGCCTGCTGCTGTTTCCCCACTCTGCGCTATTAGTGATTTAGATTTCATTGAGGCATTGTTAAGATGTTAAATGAGTGCAGCCCAGGCATGTGGAGACTCCTCTTTGGGATTGATCCACTTAGAAAGCGCATTGAGCACGGCATTGTTAACTTGTAGCAGCACTGTTCAAAAGCTCCACTTCCCCCAACACAAGACAGTCCCACCACAGCCACTTCTATATTCAATAAAAGTTACAAGCTCTATCATAAAAACACTGTATTGGCGACTTATTCTAGAATTGTTGGTACATTTCAAGATTGGAAAAATTCTACTCAGTCTTGATCATTTGGCTCTGTTAACCATTTTAACCATATTAAGACATGAACATTTTCTCGAACTAGGTTCCTCACACAGCATGGAGAAGCCGAACAGACTGTCCAGGTCTTTGTCTTTTCTCAGAACAGTCTGGGTGTCCAGCACCTGTCCACAGAACCAGCGGGAAAATCCACCAGCTGAAGCCCACAAACACACCTCGAGTTCCCATCACAACTGACAGGCTGTACAGTTTTTTTTTACCAAACATTTACTCAAACTAGATTCCATGTCTAAAAATCTATATCACAATAAAATACCATATGTGGCAAATAATAAATATAGATGTGTCAAACTCTAAATATAGGAGTTTGACACATCTCACCTTTCACGTTTCCTGTCAGAGGAAGTGGCATTACTGGGTACAGGTCACATATTGTTTTATTAGGTGTTTATGCAGATTTAAATGTTTGACCAGGACATATGGGACAGAAAAAGAAATTATAAAATTATATAAAATATATACAGCTCTGGAAAATTAAGAGACCACTTAATGATGTTTTTCCTTGATATCACCTAATTTAAATCCTCTAGAATGTAATCAAGAAAAAGATGATCATCACAGGCATCAAACCAAGCTGAACTTCATAAGTTTTTGCATCAGGAGTGGCATAAAGTAATCCAAAAGTAGTGTGTAAGACTGGTGGAGGAGAACATGCCAATATATAGGTTATAGAATAAAACAACAATGTTCATTTTACACAAACATATACCTATAAATAGCAAAATCAGAAAAAAACTGATGTTGTTAGAAAACCTTTATATTCTACAGAAAATAGATATTAAGTGCAATTAACTGTATAATTGTTAGATAGAGTAATTGTAAATAGATTAATTGGTAAAATTAGAATTTGCATGTGAAATTAAGAATTCCTGTATATATATGTATAAATAATGAGGAGGAGATATAATAAATAATAAATTATAAAAAAAAGTCAATAGTGGGGGTTAATATTTTGTACAAATATAAACTGTGTCTAAAGTATACAGCAAGCTTAACTAATACTGAAAACGTAATATAATTTATATTTTTATTTAAAACTGGCTTATTCATGATTTTTTGTTCAAAAAACTTCAGGCATATTTGGGAGGCAAAAAATACCAACATTTTTGTTAGCTAAAAAAGTAAGATTTTAGGCGAGAAGCCGAACTATAATTTACATTTTGAGTGGAAATAATATAGCAGGTGCATTAAGAGACACGGGCTAAGTTACTTAACCATGACCACTTTAACCATGAAACACAATTCCTCCATGCTCAATCACAGCCATTAATTCCAGTGCTCCCAGTAGCTACTCACATTCTCCGGTCCTCGGGCTGGAGCTGGCGGTGCAGGGCGATGGAGAAGCCGAACAGAGAGCCCGGGTCTCCGTCTTTCCTCAGCACGGTCTGGGTGTCCAGGTTAAAGGCGGCTGCACCTGTCCACAGAAGCAGCGGGGAAATCCACCAGCTGAAGCCCACAAACACACCCAGAGCTCCCATCGCGACTGACGGGCTGTAAACGAGCCTAAATCCAGCGCTTCAGCTGCTGCCCTGCTCTTCACTGAGGAGAGAACACCGCGCTTCACCATTCACTCTCATCTACCGCCGAGCGGAGAAGTTAGAAAGCCAGAACGCTCCTCCTCCTCCTGAAACCCCCCTTCCCCCATCACTACACACTGCACACACACCAGCAGCTCAGCGCTCATTCAGTCCTCCTCAATCCCAACAATTTAATACCGGAAGACACATACTGACACCTGCTGAGTACTTTCTACTTTATAATCATCTGTGGTGTCAGTCAATAAAAAATACATAGGGATCACAACAGAATTCTCAGTTAACAGCTTAACATCATGATTTGTATACATACTAAAAAGTCAATTTGTCTACTTTAAAAATAGCTCACTGCTAATAGAATATTTTTGTCACCTTTACAGATAAATGGACAAAAATATAGGAACACCTCAGACATCCCAAGTTGCAAAAATTAATTTCAGGAAGGTACCCCAAGACCTGGACTTGGACCTCCATCCCCTGTCCCCCCAAAAATGGCTATTTTGGCTATTTAACAGATAAATCTCACAATAACTAACCTCAACATGCCTTTTGCAATTATTTACTCCCCCATGGGCAATGCTAAAATCACTAATGCTAAAATCACTTGTACAAACTGTACAGCAGGTAAGACTTTTATTGTTTTTTTTTTACCTTTACCAGACCTGGATTACAAGGTGAAATGAGTTTTGATGGGAGCCATGATGTTCCTGAATGCAATTCATCCAAAACTTGTATTGTGTTCCATGACTTGTCACTTGTCTGCTCACATGGACAATTCAAGCCAGGTTACGATCAGCCTTTCTTACAAGATAACACCTCCCAACTTATGTTTGGAATTCCCAAATTATCAGTTGAGGCCCTGTAAACACATGTCTTAAGAAGGAAATTATTGTTTATTTTCTTGATCCAATCTCATTGTAACTACCTACAGTCAGTAGGCAGTCAACTGACATACAGAGCAATTCAAACTATTTCAAAATGTATTCCTAAAATATGGAGATAAAAAAATATATAGTGTCTGAATGACTATCCATGCTAAAAGGTCTGCCATACATTAGCTATTTACACAAAATGCTCAGTCACACTTTAGGTAAAGGTATCTAGTTAGAAGCGTTCTTCTACTCTGAACCTGAGGGCAATATTAACCAAGGGCAGCACAAATGGTCAGGCAGTCAACTGTGAAGGTAACCAACTGGACACGTACGCCTCAAACACCACAGACAAACAGGGTGGTAAACATGTTTGGACACTGGCCACCTGCTTTGTACTATTAGTCCAGCCTTCCCTACACTAACCTAAAACTATAACTTATTCTTATGTAATGTCAATTTATATGTATGAATCTTTTCGTGTAGGTTGACAGAATTCACAGTTTTAATATTGTATTTTCATGTTTTTGGTCATCAACTTTCTCTCACTAGAATACCCAGCATGCATAACATGACTGCTAAACTAGGTGCAGATGTAAACGATACTACTTCTGCTGCCAAAGAAAACTCAGGACACTGTGTTTCTATATTTATTCAGCTTTAAATGATAAACAAGGATAGAACCAAAGAAAATCAGTTAGGTGAGGTATGTTAGCTACATATCTAGGTAACTTAGTCTTGCTTACTTAAGCTTTTAGCTTGCAGATCTTCCTCATCTGACAAGTCATTTTTCTTTTTTTTATTTTAATTTCTTTTCTCATTTTCTCCCCAATTTACACAAATTACCCAACCCACTTATTAGGACTCCCCTTATCACTAGTGATGCCTCAACACCAGGAGGGTGAAGACTAGCACATGCCTCCTCTGATACATGTGAAGTCAGCCACCGCTTCTTTTCCAAATGCTACTGATGCAGCATTGCCAAGTAACATCACAGCGCGCTCGGAGGACAGCGCAGTGACTCAGTTCCGATATATCAGCTCACAGACGCCTCTTGCAGCAGACATCACCCTTTGGAGTGATGCCCCAACACCAGGAGGGTGAAGACTAGCACATGCCTCCTCCAATACATGTGAAGCCTCTTTTCAAACTGCTGCTGATGCAGCATTGTCGAGTAGCACAACAGTGCGCTCGGAGGAAAGCGCAGCGACTCGGTTTAGATACATTAGCTCACAGACGCCTTCAACATGCTGATCAACATCACCCTTTGGAGTAATGTGAGAAGAGAGCGCCATTTACCGCATTTACCCACCCAGAGAGAGCAAGGCCAATTGTGCTCTCTCAGGGCTCCGGCAGCCGATGGCAAGCTACATGAATCTCCTGATCATAGTGGCAGCGCTTAGCCCGCTGGACCGCTCGGAGCCCTGGTGTCATTTTCCATTTTAAGGAAATACATAATTTTTTTTTCATTCTTATAATTATTTTAGAAGATATTCTGCCTCCAAAAACAAAAAATGCAAAAAACTGCTGCTTTCATAATTATGTTTCTATTTTCACAAAAACACCAGGCAGTGTTGCTCAATTAGTCATGTAATGCAGAAAGAAAAGAATTTCTGACCCTGAAATGTCACATTACATGGTTGTGCATCATCTTTTCTGCCCACAGGCTTGTCCAGTAGCCCACAGGGCAGCACTGTGAATGACAAGTGCGTGTGGACTTTCCTGCTGACTCAAAGTGTGGGCACAGACATTCTTGCCTCCTGACAAAACAAAGAAATGACTGCACTGATGAAGAGACTTCCAACTTCTAGTGGTTATTTGGACTATTGTGATGATAATAAAGACTTCTGTTCAGCCTGATGATGAATGAATCCCAGCATTAGAAAGATAGATTACACTAGAGAAGAAATTAATTACACAACGAAAGTATTGACCTTCCTAAGCAGTTGAAACTTTACAGCAAAAAAGAATGCATACAGCAAACACAGAATATCACAGGGACACTACGTATACAGAGTGTGACAGTGTGATAAAGCTGGAGTAGGTGATTTTGTGTATTTATGAGAAACATTTTTGCATGTTTTTTAAAATATTCTTTACATCCCAATAGCAACTAATAAATTAAATGCTCTTACAATAAAAAATAAAGAAGAGATCAAACCAAGGTTGCCATCTTTCTGTTTCATATTATAACTTGCTACTTTGTACAAAACATAGCATGCTACAAATGCAGCTACAGTAGCCTATGCATTAGTCCTAATGCTAGCTAAGCTAATGTTAGCTAAACTGCAGGGGTGAGCTAGCTAGCATAGCTATTGTTGTCATTTACTAGACTGGCTATGCACATGTAGTTCATGCGTTTTGGGGGAGGGGCTTTGATTAAAAGATGTAAAATAAACTTTTAAAAAGTATCTCCATTCACACAGACAAAAGATGAAAACGTGTCAATAGGCATTCTATCCATGTAAGTTACGATTGTACCATATTGAGAGAAACATCAAGACACCATGAAAAAGGAAGAAAATAAAAGTTTGATCTCAAACTTCACACTACTCATTATGTACTATACTAACATATCAATATATATATATATATATATATATATATATATATATATATATATATATATATATATACAGTTATAGTAAAACACAATTTGCTGCAATATAGAACCATTAATTTTCATTTCTATGAGGTACTGTCCGTATGAACAGACATTTGAACAGGTTTTCAGCTACAGTTGCACAACTCCAATCGTGAAGGGCCTCTCTAGCAAAATTTGGTAGTTGACTTACTCAAACCCACGCACTTAGACTGGTAATTAATGAGTTGATGAGTTGACTCAGGTGTGTTTGGGCAGACAAGCAGACCAAAGTATGGCTTTGCAAGACTGAAGTTGTGCTCCCCTGAGAAACAAAAAGCACATAAATTCTAATGTTAATAGTCATGGGTCAACTGATTGACCCCTTTACAGGCCTTGTCCTTGATACACGCTACAAGTGTAGATGATACAAAACTCTTTTTTTTCTGCAATAAAGTAGTTTTTTTTTTTACATTCTGAACACTTTGAGCACTTTGAGGGCTTTGAAGACTCCTACAGGTTACTTGGAGAAGCTGCCTGTACACTCTTTACTCCCTTTAATAATCTAAGATCAGTAACAGGAATCAAACCCAAAATCTGCAGGTTTGAAAATAGACATAAAAACTCGACAATCATAGCAAAACTTTAAAGGACATGAAATGTTTGTTTTGTATTCAGGAAAATACTACATTTAGGAAAGTGACAATTTCATGATTTTGTTCATTATATTTTTTTATTTTTTTATTTTTTTTCTATTACAATTAGAATTTGAAGTAACATTTATTATCAAACATGAAACTTTTTATGTACTGCATGAATAGAAATCCTCAAGTTTTAGATGTGAAATATCAGGCAGAAAGTTAACAAAATGCTGGTCTATTAATTAACATATCACTAAAACAGATATAGTGACAACATAACTGGAATTCTTAAATCACAGGTATATGTTTGATATGATGTTTCATTATAGCGCATAGCTTAAACCTATGCATGTCTCTATATATGGTATGTTCCTTTGGTCAGAACCACATGCGAATTATGAGTTCATGCAAAGTTTCTTTGGTGTTTAAGTGCGTGAGAAAATGTAAGAAAAGGAAATGGAACTGCTGAAAGGAAACGTTCAGTGGTAAGAATGAGGGCACTGAATGTATGGTTTCTGAGATATGGTCCTGTTTCCTTAAATGCACTGAAGTATAGTAAGTAGCATCTGCATGGCCTTTAGCACACTCTTCAGCTACCCCAGTGACAAGCCTTTAACTTTACAATTACCACAAAGACCCATAATAGCATTGTGAAAGGCCACAGTCAGTACATTTACATGTCTATGGAGCGGAGGAGACAGATGTTTGTTGCACGAAGAAAGAGCACAGAGACTTACTGAATAACAAAAGATAAGAATGATTGACAAATGATGCACATATGACATTTTAGTTTGGACAGCAACGTGTTCTGTACTCAACAAAGGCCCCCAACCATCAATAGCTATTTCACTGCATGAAATATTGATGTTTCCGAGAATAGCTCTTATAAAATGCCATCACACATCCGTGCAGGTATGCTGACTTTAAAGTGCTGCAGGCTTCTTGGCTGAAGAATTTTTAAGAAATGCTGCACTAGAGAAGCAACTGAAATGTGTAATTATACTGAAATTATTTTTTATGATGAATTCTACCATAATGCACTAATTTAAGATGCTTGGAAAAACATGCTTAAATCAATGGTGGGCAAGATTATCATAAATTAAGCATAATTATGTTTTTTGACCTTTTTGACCACAAATTTAATTTAATGATCCTTGTTTAGCTGTTGTTACAGTATTCTTACGGCAGTTTAAAGTCATTTTCATGAAAAAGCAGATGTCTTTACAAGAAATGTGAAAGTTACAGAGTCAGTGAATTTTCCACATTTTGTCACCTTTCAACCACAAACTTATGTATATTAAATGTATTTCATACAGATTTTAAGTGATAAATCAACACAAAGTAGCACATAATTGTGACGTGAAAAGTAAATAATACATTGTTTTGTGGAGAAGTTTAAAGTAGGGTTAGGTTATAAAAACATATCCTAAGTTTTGAGCATCCCGAGGAGTACTGTACAATCCATCATCCAAAAATAGAAAAGTATTCTACACCTGCAAACCTACCAAGTATTGGCAATTCACTCAAACTGACAGACTGAGCAAGGAGAGCATTGGTCAGAGAAGCAGCCAAGAGTCCCATGGTCACTCTGGAGGAGCTGCAGAAATCCACAGCTCAGGTGGGAGAATCTGTCAACAGGACAACTACAAGTTGTGAATTCCACAAATCTGGCCTTTATGGAAGAGTGGCATTAAGAAAGCCACTGTTTAAAGAAGGACATAAGAAGTGCTGTTTGTACAGAAAACATGTGGTAGAAGGTTCTGTGGTCAGGTGAGACCAAAGTTGAACATTTTGGCCTAAATACAAAGTCCTTTAAGTAGCAGAAAAGTAACACTACTCATCATCCTGAACACACCATCCCCACTGTGAAACATGGTGGTGGCAGCATCATGCTGTGGGGAAGCTTTTCTTCAGCAGGAACAGGGAAGTTGGTCAGAGATGATGAAAAGATGGATGGGGCTAAATAAAGGGCAATCCTGGAAGAAAATGTGGTGGAGGTTGCAAAATACTTGAGATTGGGAAGGAGATTCTAGACAATGTCTCTAAACATACAGCTAGAGCTACAGTGGAATTGGTTAGAATGAAAATAAAAAATATGCATGTGTTAGAATGACCCTGACCTAAATACCACTGAGCACAGATGCTCTCAATCTAACTTGGCTAAGCTTAAGCTGTTTTGTAAAGAAGAATGAGCAAAAATTTCAGTCTCTAGATGCGCAAATCTGGTAAAGACAAACCTCAAAGCACTTGGAGCTGTAATTGCAGTGAATGGTGGCTCTACTAAGTATTGATATAAGGGGGCTAAATACTTTTACATATCACACTTTTCAGATTTTATTTGATTATATTTTTAAATCTATGTATCATTTTCGTTCCACTTCACCCTTTTGTCTATTTTGAGTTGGTCTATCTCTTAACATTTCAATAAAATATATTTAAGTTTGTGGTTGTAAGGTGACAAATTGTGACAAAGTTCAGGGGGTATGAATACAAGCCACTGTATGTTATCAAACAGTTCTGTTCATTTTGAAGAGATGTGCATAAAAAAAATCATGGGATAGCACTATGTAATTATTCTATATGATTATGGGTTACCTCACTGGATGGCCTGGGAAAGCCCACATCTGTATAGGTTGTGAGGGGTTACCTTGTGAGTGAGACCACCCCCATTCCATTTCCAAAATTGTGAGGATATTTAACATTCCTCATCCACAGTGTCACATGTGTACTGGTAGTACATCACAGGTGGAATTACCACCACAGTGGACAGTGCAGTAGGTGGCAATGATTGTGCCCAATGGCAAAAGTCATGGTACACCACACTTATTCATGCACTGCACAGAGAATTCCACATATAAACAGTGGTAACTTGAGTAAGCACACATGACGCTTCTATTGATTATGGTCTGAACTTGGTTTTCCCAGCATCTTTGGCTTTAAACAAAGCCCACCATACATGCGGTGTAGATTTACAAACCAAGATTTACCAACAACCAGAGCAGACCCTGGGTGGCCGCGTAATACGAGATATTAGAGAGGCCACTCTGATTCACCTGGGACCCTTAAACAGAATGGAGCAGGGTAACCTGAGAGAGAGGGAAAGTGAACAAAAGAACATACCAGGTGGATTCTGGGATCTCCACAGATGGCATAGGAAATCACTGTGAGATATGCTGAGGTCTCTTCACTCTTCACTCAGCTGTTTATTATTATTATTATGTCCTAATTATACAATAATTTGTCTGTAACAGAAAACTGTGATATGTGTACCTCTGTCATTTTCATAACTTTAGATTTATTTATGTTTAGTGTTTAACCCATTTAGATCCTGTATGTAATGCTGAATTTACCTGCTGTCCATTGAAGAACAAGTTTTTCACCAGGAAGCGGGAAAGTCTGATCAAACTAGGCCGTATTGTGGTATAATCACTTTCCAGCATGGAAGAGCACGTAAATAACTGAAACATAATAAATTATAGTGTTCCTTTGTATGTTAATTCTAATAGTAGCATATTTTTAAAACATCTACAGTCAACATTTATGTTATTTAGCAAAAAATATGAAAAATGAAAATGACTTTTAAAAAGAATCTCCCACACATACATGTACAGCTTTACTCAAGTCGTATGACAAACGAGTTTCACCTCAAAATGCTCTTGAAAGGACAGTTAGCCCACAATTAAGTTCTTAATTTAGTACATAACTACAGTATTAATGAATTAATTAAGTAACCCTTTTAGACCTGCATTATGTTCCAGTGATAGGAAAAAAATATGAGAATATAAGTATGCTGTTTTTCTGACACAAAAGAGGACTGTAATATTTTAATATAAACTGTAAAACTTTAATATAAACCTAAATAACTTAAAAGCAATTCAATATTTGAATGTCCATTGCATTGTTTGGGATTTTTATTTTATATTTGATATTGACCTTTTTTATTTCACAAACCATACCTAAACAGAAATACACATTAGAAAAAGTGTTCTAAATCACATAAAGTTTGTCTGAGTAGCTGTGTTTTCCAGTGCTTTTTTATTGGGTGGTTCATGGTCTATTCTGATGGACAACAGACCTCAGTTTTTGTTATCTGCAAAAAACATTTAAAAAAGAAAAGAAAGTATGTGATGTACGTTGTAATGGACACAGGGTCTGAAAGGGTTAATAATCAGTTTCATAAACCCTAAAGTAGAGGATGCCGTGTAGACACAATAGGTCACTGCATTGCACTACACTGCTTTGCATGTCTGTAAAGCAGTTTTATTATGACTACACAGCATGAACCAGGATTCTCAAACTGAGAACATAGTGGGCGAAAGCAACATATGCCGAAACTGCAGCACAGTCTCTACTGAAACACTTCTTGTTTTTAGCTTGATAATTAACTGACTAGAGTTGAACAACTGGAGTGGAACGAGGGAAAAAACACAACACTACATAACCACCAGGACCAGGGTTTAAAAACGCTGGTAGAATATTCATGATCACATGATTTAAGGTGCACTATCTGTGAAAATCTACTACACAGTGTCTGTAGAACCTCTATAAAAAGCTTATACTTGACACCAAAACATACTGACGCAGTAAATCAGATTTCATTTGGCCATTAAAGCCTGGCTCTAATACAGTGGTCAAAAGGATAAATAGAAAAGAAACAACCTTGAAAGGCTTCTGTTTGATTCTCTCTGGGTTTCCACCTCCACACTTGAGGTTGGCCTGTGCCAAATCTCTGTTAGTAACTTTTAATTTCTGGACTGTAAAACCTGCAGTGAAAAGTCTGAACCTGCCAGTTTGCCTTGCATCAATGGCTGCATAAAAAGTGCTATTTAAACTGCACCACGCTGCATATCCGTCCATGTTGTGACAGCGCAGGCTCTTTTGTGTGGCGTGGAGAGCTGTAAATCTATCCAGCTCTATCCTCACAAAGGCCTCGCTCCCGTTTACGAGAGAGGAGGGGGGAGTGTTCTCCTGTGAACAATGAGATGTCAGAACACTCGGACACCAGCGCATTCTTTCTCAGGAAGCTCCTGAACACCGTAGTAGGAAACCTGTTCATATAATGTTGGTTGAAGTATGGATGTAACTTGATGTTGTAACTTAAGTTACTTGACAGTAAAGATAATTAGATAACTATTATAGGTTAGAAATAATACAAAGAAAAGTCTAAACATTGCATCATGATTAATCATAACAACATTTGATACATCAAAGTTTCTGTTGGGCTGTTCTGTGTTCCAGCACGTCCAATGCATTAGATACAATCCAGCTACTAAAACAGTTGATTGCAAGCATTATCATCAGGGAAGATGGGCCACTTTAAAAAACCCCACCAGTTTGTCCTCAGCTTGTCCAAAAATGCATGTTAAAAGCATGTCCTTTAGCTTTGGCTAAAGGCACCAGTATCATTTCTTGACTGTATAGGGGAGCCTAAAAGCAGGGAATGCCACTGCTCATACAATTCTGTTTCAGTGCTTTCTGCATTTTAGGAAAACAATTCACCATATTAATTTAAGTACATAGCAGCATGGTCTGTGCTGTGCTGGCTCATAGTAACAATCATACAATCCATATAGATACAGATATACAGCTCTGGAAACAAATAAGAGTTTCTTTGATTTTACCTAATTGAAAACTTCTGGAATATAATCAAGATGGATGATCACAAGCCATCAAACCAAGCTGAACTGCTTTAATGTTTTGGTGTGGCATAAAGTTATCCAAAAGCAGCGTGTAAGAATGGTGAAGGAGAACATGCCAAGATGCATGAAAACTGTGATTAAATATTTATTTCTGAACACTTAAAACGTGATGAATATGAACTTGTTTTCTTTGCATTATTTGAGGTCTGAAAGCTCTCTAAATACATGATCTAAATCAATTTTTTTTACTTGAAATTTGGGAGAAATGTTCTTTGTAGTTCGTAGAATAAAACAACAAAGTTCATTTTACTCAAACATAGACCTATAAATACCAAATTCAGAAACTGATTCAGAAACTGAAGTGGCCTCTTATTGTTTTTCCAGAGCTGTATATTCTTGATCATACCAACAATGCAATATAAAATGTAATACACATGAACCAGAACTGTTTTAAATAAACACTGTATTGTTCAGTTTTTACATAGCCAGTTTTTACATAGCCTTTTGACATATTAGCTTCATTTAGCAATGTAAAAACTGCATCTCCACTGTCAGGTTCAAAATGCCGTTAGATTTTTCTTTTATCATTTATGCTGATATATATGGATTAAAACTCATAACTAACTCTCATGCTTTTTTATCACTGTTATCACTACAACCACTAACACTAACAGCAGCAGCAGCACATGATCTGCAGCTCAGTCTACATCAGCTGCTGTCTGTGTGTGAGCAGTAAACAGTAGTAGTAAGGTGCTGCATGTAAACACAGCCTGAACTCCATTCATCTGAATCCACACACAGTCAGTCACTGGGAGGTAAACACACATTAACTCCTCGTGTGCTTTGTAATTTGCTGGACTCTTCTCAGGGTCAGAGCGTCGGGATAAAGTGCTGGGATTACCAGCAGGTCTGAGAGAGAGGAGATGGTTACTAGGGTGATGAATAACTCAGTTAATGACGGTAAGCATGGGTGATCCCTTCATTATCCAATTCACATTCCATTACTGCCTGAAATCACATCAACGAGTAATTCATTCATAACCAGTCTTTCAACAATTGAGCCCTTCCAATGTATAATCAACCATTTCTCCTTATTGGGAAAATGAGTTATGAGTTATTAATAGAGTTATATTGATAATTATATATTCATAAATTTTAGGTACATGCAAACAATGCCATGTTTATTTTAAACAGTTCTGATTCATTTGTGTGTCAAAAATGTTTCATATGAAAATGTTAAGATTTTTATTTTACATTAAAATCTCTAATGTGCCTAATTTTAAATTATATGTCTCTCAAAATGACGATTTATATAGTTTATATAGAGAATTTATATAGTTTTATATATAGATTTTTATTTTACTGTGTAGTTTGAACAGACAAACTGTCCCTTACACTGTGCCAAAATTTCTTGATAAATGGACCAACAGAAACTCTTCAAAATGACCTGAAATAAACTCTTTTTACATTGACTTCCATTAAAAGTTTACAAGGTTTTTTCTCTCTCCTGTAAAGCTGCTGTTTTGTAGATAAGTGTTTTTCATTGGACAGCAACGATATAGTTTATATACATTATATAGAGATTGATTTGTTGTGTTTGGTGCTAATCATCCATCCAACTTGCTCAAGCATAAAGGCACTGTAAACGTCTTTCTGAAAGTGATTCTAAATTATTAAGATGTATATATAGTAAAGATTTATAAAGTTAAACCCGAAAGAAAAAAAAAAAAAAAAATATATATATATATATATATATATATATATATATATATATATATATATATATATATATATATATATATATATATATATATATATATATTCACCATTCCAGCCTTTTAACTGAGACAGATTGAGAAAGATTTAGAAGGCTGTGAGCTTCATGGTGACCTCTGTATTCTAACATGAATGTTTAGGGCAGCAGGGGGACAGCGCACCACAGCGGGGCAGTTCACAGCTGATTACTCACACAATGGAAGTCAAATCCTTCACTTTCTCCACCACCTCCCCCACCCAAGCCTCCTACACACTGAAAAGATGGAACTATTTAGGCAGTGTGTTGGAAAAGTTGGTTTAAGTGTAAAACAAAACATTTCTTATTCATTGATGCTCAATTCTGATTTTGTTCAACACGGTAAAACATTTTTTAATTTATCAACTGCTTCACATTTTTAAATCTCCAGTCAGATCCATAGCAAATTAAGTGCACTGACCATGCAAATCCATGCAAACGAGATTGCATATGGTTCAGTGATGCTGAGTCAGGGGCTTTAAATTTATGGTTATTGATTTGCACCAATGTTGAATGGGGATTTTGCACAATCACAGAAAAATCTTCCCTGAAGGAACGAATAACCCCAGAAATGCATTTACGTCTCATTTCTTATTGATATATTAAAATTCTGTCTCTCCTATTTGTAAAATGTAATAATGCAGCTAACCTGTACAACAAGCCAGTGGTCAGTCCCAAAACTGTTGAAATATATGAGACCACTTCCGTTTCTGAATCAGTTTCTCTAATTTTGCTATTTATAGGTATATGTTTGAGTATAATAAACATTGCTGTTTTATTCTATAAACTACAGGAAACATTTCTTCCAAATCCCAAATTAATTACTTAGTTCAGAAATCTATATTTGGTGGAATAACCATGGTTTTAATCACATTGTTTATGCATCTTGGCATAAACCAGTCTTACACACTGCTTGTGGAAAACTTTATTCCACTGTATTAACCTCCTTTCTCTCTGTTATTTAATTGCCATGACTCCTCAAGGCAAACCACCACAGATCAGCTGTTATACAGTTAGTGGTTGGACAATAAGTGTAGGAACAAGGAGGTGGTCATCATATTTAGACTGGACAGTGTACAAGGTGAGCCAAATGTAACAAGACACCTTTTTATTTCAGAAGTGAGGGAAAAAGACTAAACCTAAAAAACCCAGCAAGTAATGGGTGACATTTCAAATATATCTGGAACATGGCACATTTTTGCATTATAGCAAAAGGAACATTATATACATGTTCCAGATATATTCTGTTTTCTGTATGTTTTAGTTACAGTTAGAACATCTAGATTTAGAATCAGGGTTTAGTGCATAGCTTTAAAGTGTTTTCAGTGCTAAATGTAATTTGTAAGCTACTATAGACAAGTTGTTCATGTGTACAAACATACTTAGCTAATAAGGCCTGAATCTGATTACGTACTCAAAAGGGGGAAAGGTTTTTAGTGCGGTACACACTGACTACATTAGGAGGTAATTTATAGCACACATCATAGTTTTATTACCACTGAATCTAATTAGAAACGATACATGACTGCTGTATGTTGACCACTTTGAATTTAATTAAATGCTATTGATTGAAAACATGATCCATTGTCTAATGTTATCCCTAGGCTGCTATGTGTCGCTGTTCTTCAAAGTGGAGGATGAGTGCTTTACATGAATACCCTTTCACATGGCAGTTGTCAGCAACAAATAGCGTCTAGACAGCAGAATCTGTATTCCAGACTACTGTCCCGAGTTTCCTTTTCTTCTATGATCCATTAGCCTTGCGGTCTGGGTATACGCTCTTTCAGGTCAACGCTGGTGAACTTAATAATTAACATATATTTATTAGACAATCCATTAATAGCTGCTGACAGCTGTCTTTGATGTGAGGGAATCTTATTATTACAGTAAAGCCTTCTCTTATCTCTATTAACTATCGTGCCCTTCCCCCAATGTGCATGTTCAGCAAGACAATAAATGGATTCACTAACCGTTTATGGATTTATCATAAATAAGACACACTTGTTGTTCCATTGATGTGACAATGATATCATGCCAAAAAGAGGGAACACTTCAAATAATATCATAAACATACAGTACAGGCCAGTATGCATTTTTATTAATGTGTTTTCTTTATTTTCATGACTATTAACACTGTAGATTCTCACTGAAGGCATCAAAACTATGGATGAACACATGTGGAGTTTCATGTACTTAACAAAAAAAGGTGAAATAACTAAAAACATGTTTTATATTCTAGTTTCTTCAAAATAGTGACCCTTTGCTCTGATTACTGCTTTGTACACTCTTGGCATTCTCTCAATGAGCTTCAAGAGGTGGTCACCTGAAATGGTTTTCCAACAGTCTTGAAGGAAGGAGTTCCCAGAGGTGTTTAGCACTTGTTGGCCCCTTTGCCTTCAGTCTGCGGTCCAGCTCACCCCATCTGGATTGGGTTCAGGTCCGGTGACTGTGGAGGCCAGGTCATTTTTTGTTAAGCACAAAACTCCACATGTGTTCATTCATAGTTTTGATGCCTTCAGTGAGAATCTACAATGTACATAGTCGTGAAAAAATAAAGAAAATGCATTGCATAAGAAAGTGTGTCTAAACTTTTGCCCTGTACTGTAATCAAATTAGCAGCTTCAAATGCACAAATGTCACTATGTACTAAGAAAAAGTACATGTATTTTTCAACTTCAATTTATCATGTTTTTGTAAAATTTACTCTAAATGTTAAATTCTGAGCTACTTACGCATACTACAGTTATTTCATATATGTTGTTTTGGTTTTGAAAATTTTCATGCACTTATCTATTTGTTGGCCATTTTAGCTAATCTATTTTGCAATGCACAACATCATGCAGATACATGCCAGTATCTTCAGGTAATGTACACATCAACTATTAGAAAGAAAGAACGTGATCACAGTGATTTTAAACGCCACATAATTGTTGGTGCCAAAAGTGTATGTGTACTTGCTCATGTTCTGGGATTTTTATTAATAAGTTACTAATAATATTGTAATGTTCAGCCATTCAGACCGGTTGGAGCTGAAAGTAACTCAGATAATCACACAGTACAATTCTCTCAAATAAAAGAGCATCTCAGAATGCTCAACACAGAGAACATTACTGTATGTCAGGGGTCGGCATTAAGTTTGGCCGCGGACCAGATATTTTCCAAGCCATTACGTGGTGGGCCACAAAAAACAGACTAGTAGCTCTCCAGCCCAGAGGGCTGTTGAACCCAATTGCAGAACAGTTGAATTCAAAGCAGGTAAACCCAAGAAGAAAGGAAAACATAAAAAAATAAAGTTTGTGGGATTGAACTCATGTCAGCAGGGTTGCGGTCCAATATACTACCGCTGCCACGGCGAGTGAATTGGAACACAGCTGGGAAAAAACACCCTTATACGGAGATAGGGAGCTTAAGAATGGGCAGAAAAACGATAATGAGCGGAAACTAAAGTCACGCCAGGCACGACAGAGAGACAGGGGAGGAATGTAAACAAAAGCTTGCCATAGAAGCATTTTATTTTATTTTTTTTTCAATATCATTCATTTCAAACAACCTCACGTCTGTTGCCGACCTGTGCTGTAGATGGACTAAAACATCAATAAGCCACCTCATGCTGAATAAAAAAATCCAATTCAACTTAGCAGTTTAAATTATTTTATGATCAACATCGATAAGGTTTAAGTAAAATCAGCAAGAAAGCATTTTTGAAAATATTGTACCAAGTTTTTTTTTTGTTGCGCAACTCAAAAAGTTCCATGTCTGTCCATCAAAAACAGGAAGCCCAGCGCAGTCGCTTACCAACTGGAGTGAAAAAAAGTGTAGTCAGTTCCATGGTAGACTGTTTGAGTATTGTTGCTGACCATGTGCATCCCTTCATTTTTTTTAAGTTTACCCATTTTATGACGGCTACACCTAGCATTAAAATACTTCATGTCCAAAGCAAAACTTATCCCAATCTGGTTTCCTGAATATGATGAGTTTAATCTTCTTCAGTGGGCTTTCCAGTTACAAAATCTTAATCCAATTTAAAAAAAATGTGAAAAATCTGCAGGAATTTTGTGAAGCAATCATAATGACATGAATCAAATATCAAACAAATCAAAGTGAAACCTTTAAATTCAAAATGAGTGCTAAGTGCTCTTGAAAAAAAAGGTTTTCTGTAAAAATGTGAAGTGGGGAACAGTGGGCTCTTTCCATATGAGAGAAAGTTCATGCCACCACTTGGGTGTCAGGCCAGAGAATTGTCTACATGCTTGTGTTCTATACATCTTTAAGGATGGTGATTTAGCCAGATCTAACTTATAATGGATCATATTTAGACTATTGCCACCAGAAAGGGAGGGGCTGGTACATTGTAGGCTTGGTAGGGTTTTAATATCTGATGCCAGCAGCTACAGAATGCTGCTACAATAGGGCAGTAACTATACTCTTCACTCCTGCCAATATATCTCATCAAAGTCCATTACTGTTGACATTTAAGCTGAATTTGAGAATCATATTTGACAGCTAAAGTAAGCTCCATATCTGCTACACAGAAGCTGCAGTGTATTTATCACTCCAGTGTGGGCATTTTGATGAAAGGCAGAGCCAAATTTGCACTCAGCAACCTGAGAGATAGGGCACATCCTAAGCAGCGTCTGTAGGCTTTTAGGCTCTCTTCCTACATGTACAGAAACTCTTAGCATTAAGGGACCTGGACTGCTGTGTCAGAGATACTGTAAGGGGTGTGTGCGTCACATTGTTTCCGTATGGACTCCCGTAATAAACTTTTGGAAGGTAGCACAATACTGTATTTCAAATTTTCACTGCTCAGACTAATCTAATGATGCAGTAGTTGTAGTACAACACATTAATGATAATGTGTTGTAGTTATAAACCTGGACTATGCTCAAATACACTGACATACAAATTAATCACTGGGCAGGAATTGTTAGTTATTGTGATGCATGAATTTTGATATGTTCCATGGAAGTTAAACAACATCTTAGAAACCATCACAGACACCATAGCAGCACCTTAGCAACCACCCAGCAACTGCTTAGCAACATCATAACAACCACCATGGATACCATAGCAACGCCTTAGCAACCACCCAGCAACTGCTTAGCAACATCATAGCAACCACCATGGATACCATAGCATAGTGGATGTAATTTTTACAGGAGCTTGTCTGTGCACACAGACAGTCATAACCAGATGCCATGGGCAAAAATCATGACCACTTCGCTGTGGGCAGTAATGCCTCCTATGACATTTTTCTAAATCATACGTGACACTGTGGACAACTTCAGAAATGGAATGTCCCATTCATCATATATTCATCATGGCACCCACTATCAGCCATCACTTCATTACATACTGCTATCCCATGACTTTTGGCATGTCATGCATGTTGGCAAAGGTGTGACCACAAAGCACACATGACTTTTTAAAGAAAGGTTTCATAGTTATATTGACTTAAGTCATTCTCTTGTATGAACATGTTCATAAATGTGACTAAGGCACTACCACTATGCTTTGGAGATCCTTTTTTCAGATCCCGTTCAATTGGTCTTGCTCTCTCAGAGTGGGTAGAAGGCGCTCTCTCCCCACATTACTCTAAAGGGTGATGTCATTCAGCACAAGCATCTGTGAGCTGATGTATCAGAACCAAGTCGCTGCACTTTCCTCCGAGCGCATTGTGATGCTACTTGGCAATGATGCATCAGCAGCAACTCAAAAATCGGCAGTGGCTGGCTTCACATGTATCAGGGAAGGCATGTGCTAGTCTTCACCCTCCTGGTTGGGGCTTCACTAGTGATAGGGGGAGTCCTAATGAATGAGTTGGATAAGTGACCTTGTAAATTGTTGAGAAAAATTGGGGGGGAAAATGTTTTAAACAATCCAACACCTGTATCACAAAAAATACCTTGTAAGAACAGCCAAATGTTAACATTTTAAAGCAATAGAACATTACTGTTTATATAGTTCTCTCACATTATAGGACATTTAAAAAAAACAACAGCAGCTTTTTTACAGCACTTGCAGGCGTCATTATTAGAGCAGGTGTGTGTGTGTGTTTGTGTCTATGTGTCACTGCATCATAAAACACACACTGGTGTCCATTCGTTAGAGCATCAGCTGTTTTGTTAATGTTTCAGTTGCTGCTACACTCAGCAGTGCTCTCCCATTGACGTCTGTCAACAAATGTGATAAAAAAGAGAAATGTATTTTCTAAAGACATTCAGAAACGTCTTTAGAAAATGTGGCTCTTTTGCTATCTGGCACAGAGCCACATAAGAGTTCAAAAATATTATAAACTGTAACAATAAATTATTTGTGGACAATTGAATAAAAACTGAATTACCCATAACGAGTAATGAAGGATAAACAACAGTTTTTGCCATTTTTATTCTTCTCAGAAGAACGATTAATAAGGCTGTTTATGCTTTTAGATCTTTATGGCTTTCTGTTTGGCTTTGCAATGATTTGCTCCATTGTCTGCAATAGCTAGTTTAAAAAAGCCTCAGAAAAAGGAGTTAATAAGGAAAGGCTCAGAAGTCTACGTCAACCAGTGAGTTCATGGCAGAGCTGAACCCAGGCTACAGTAGAAGGAGCAAGATAGGAGGAGCTTACAGTTCTGTTTACAGCTCTATTTACTCTGTATACAGCTCTGTTTACTCTGTTTACAGTTCTGTTTACACAGCTAGTTAGCGTTAGCTATCTTGTGTAAGTAATTGTATGTTTACATCGGATCTCCGGTTAATTCCGCACATTACAGAGGCCTTAAATATATAAATAGGTTTGCATGTATGCATATTTATGAGCAAGAGCCCAAATCCTGTCTTTCTTCAGAGACCAGTAATTCAGTGATCTAAGGCAGGGCTAAATAGAAACACCTGAGCACTTTTTTTCACAAAAAATGGCTCACATGGCATTCATTCATACTAGAGACCACAAATAAACATTTTAAAATGAATGAAAAAATTATGGATGAAAATCAATGTCAGTGAAAGAACATCCTATGAAAAATATGCTTTAAGCAAACATAATAAATAATTTCATAAAAATCACTTAGAGACTTAGAGACACTTAGAGAAGCTGCCTGTTTATTCTCTACTCCACTTAATAATTCCAGATCAGTAACATTTGGAAGACATGAAATGTTCGATTTATACTGACAAAAACATGGATTTTAAAATAACGTTTTGGAAAGCAGCAATTTATTTTATTATTTTTATGCATCATATTTTGACTGTTACAAACATACTTCAATTTAGTAGTAAAGTTTCTTATCAAACATGAAACCTTTTTAGGTGATGCTTGAATATCATTTCTTACACATTTGGCGTGCAATACCATTGTCAAAAATGCTGACCTCTAATATCTAGTCTGTGCATTTACAAGAAAACCAAGAGCACTGCCTGAGTCACATGATATGAAAATGTCATAATCTGTAGAATACTGTGCACATCAAGCAAAGCCTTTCTAGACTGTTTAGCCATTTACCCACTTGCTCCATGTCTCCTCCTGTTATTCTGACCTGACTGAACACAGAGCTCCAGCTGCTCTCTCTTACTGCACTGTGCCAAGAATCATGCTAATATCTTCAGTGTAGTGCAGCTGGACTGACTGCTGATTGGTTGTCTGAAAGTAAGTAAAACATACAATAAATGTCAAATAAAGTGTGACACCAGTGTGTAATGTTATTTGTGGCTTTAAGGTACTTGACATGTGGCCTTCTGTCTGTTTGATTGTTTGTTTATCACACCAAAGTTCAACTAGCCCTCAGTGTAGTTCTAGGAAAACTACTGTTTTAGGCTATGCTGGTAACCTCACTCCCACCAAACTTCAAAACTTGAGAACCTTTTTTCTGTCACAGCACATCTATTACCCACCAATGGGAGTCTAAAACATAACAGTCCTTACTCATTTTCTGGTGCTTTTTTAGCAAAGATTAATATAATAATAATAATTTCGTAAGAATGTATTGCACAAATTTAGCATGTTATATATTTAGTAGATATTTAGCATTAAGCATATTATTTTATATACTTTAGTCTTTCTGAATCTGTTTTATTTATCATTCAACTAAGAGCAGCAGCTGACCCCTAAAAGCAGCTGAATATTTGATGAATTGCACAGCTGAATGTGTGAACATGCTGAGGCCATGCTATTCCTTATCATCCTCCTTAAAACCCTGCACATCTCAGTGGGAGAAAAACTGCTAACAACATGGCATAGAAAACAAGGACAGCTGTACCACCCCCACAGCCTTTAGGAAAACTTTCATTGAAGCCACTGAAAAACTGTGATAAGCGTCATAGAGGCTTTAATCCACACTGTTTGAAACTGATGCAGCCTTTAAAAGCAGAGACATTTATTAGTCTATGTCCTTTTTTCAGGGTTAGGAACGTGTTTATATACCACTGAATGTGATAGAGGCGAGTTTTTGAAATTTAAAACACAATTCAAAACACATTATAAAAATACAACAACAAAAACACAAACCTAAACAAAAAACATACAAACATAAAAAAGAAAAGGCATTCATATAAGATTAAAAAGCTTCAAAATATCTATGGATTTATGATATTTCTTATTTTTAAAATTAGTTATTAAGTGTACAGCTCTAGGGATCTGAGTGGTTCAGCGGCCTAAGTACTGCCACTATGATCAGGAAACGGCCGGTTCGAATCCTGTTCATGTAGCTTGCCATTGGCTACCAGATCCCTGAGAGAGCACAATTGGCCATGCTCTCTCTGGGTGGGTAGATGGCGCTCTCTTCCCACATCACTGCAAAGGGTGATGTCACTTAGCACAAGGCGTCTTTGAGCTGATGTATCAAAACTGAGTCACTGAGCTTTCCTCCGAGCTCACTGTGATGCTATTCGGCAGTGCTGCATCAGCAGCAGCTCAAAAAGAGGTGGCGTCTGTCTTCACATGTATCGGAGGAGGCATGTGCTAGTTTTCACCCTCCTGGTGTTTCGGGCATCACTAGTGATAGGGGGAGTCCTAATGAGTGGGTTGGGTAATTGTAAAAAAAAATAGAAATAATTTAGTAATAAATTATTTTTAAAAATTAAAAAAAAAAAATTCCCTCCGTCATTACAGCCAGTTGGTGCTGCCCCCTTCTGGTTTATGAGTGTTTGTACTATTATTTTTCACACCCAATTCCACTAGTAACGTCAACGCAGATAGGATGAATCGAATGATAATAAAGATAATGATAATGACAACTCCAAAAGCAGTGAATAGTAAAGAGCTCTATATGTTTTATGTTTTGCTACAGTCAAACAAAACCAGTGTCAATCATTCCACTTAAAAATGATGAGTTTCTTTGATTTTACCAAATCGAAAACTTCTGAAATATAATCAAGAGGAAGATGGATGATCACAAGCCATCAAACCAAGCTGAACTGCATGATTTTTTTTGTCTCAGAAGTGGCATAAAATTATCCAAAAGCAGTGTGTAAGACTGGTGGAGGAGAACCTGCCAATATGCAGAGTTATTACACTAAATATTAATTTCTGTGATTATTATATATAATTATATTATGAATATGAACTTGTTTTCTTTGCATTATTTGAGGCCTGAAAGCTCTGCATCTTTTTTTTCAGCTATTTCTCATTTTCTACTAATAAATTCTCTAAATGTATATAATAAAACAACAATGTTCATTTTACTCAAAATATATTTATACATCGTTAAATCAGAGAAACTGAGTCAGAAACTGCAGTAGTCTCTACATTTTTTTTTTCAGAGCTCAATATACGTCTATGAAACAATAGTTTTTTTACGGGTAACATTTGTATTATTTACATCGTCGTTACAGCCAGTTGGTGCTGCCCCCTTCTGGTGTAAGAGTGTTTGTACTATTATTTTTCAGACCCAATTCCAGTACGACAATATAACATCAATACAATATAATGGTAATAATAATAATAATAATAATAATAATAATAATAATAATAATAATAATAATAATAATAATAATAATAATAATAATAATAATTACTATGTAAATCTAAAAGCAGTGAATAGTAAATAGCTCTGTATCTGGATCTGTATCATGTTTTGCTGCTGCAATAAAAGAAAACAAGTGTCAAATTTTCCATCAAATGAACAATGTATACCACATACATGTTTTATTCTGTTTTTTTTATCAATTATTTTGAGTCTTATTGTTTTGGCACATTAAGGTTACACGTTTTCTTGTTTTAATTAAGTTACATCAGTTTTTATCCACTTTATCTGTGATACACTTTTGTTGAAACACTATTCAAAAAGCTGTATAATGAACAAGCAAACACACAAAACATAAAGACAAGAACACTCAAAATATGTATTTAAGTCCTACAATTTCCCATGTTTATTTATAATACAATTTTAACACATTCGCCTAAAAATGATTTACTTAAACTTGCCAAAAGTTTCTATTTAAAATATTGCAATGTTCTTTATAACGTAAATCAATATTGACAGTGAAAGGGATTTCCGTGGCACAACTTAATTATTACAACTTGATTTATCTTTTGCCAAGATGGTGCATACGAGCTCCCCCTATATGCACTATAAAGACGCCCCTGTTACTAAGTCTGCATCAGATCACACGTTCTGCTTTACAAAAAAACACGTTCTACTGATCCTTTGTCGTTTCTTGCATAAACCAACTTAAAAGAAAAATTATCTTTTTCAGGATTGGTAGATTGATATGGTATCAAAGGTCTGAAATTATATTAACGTTTCAGAATATTTGGATTAAACCTCTGACACCAACTATTTGCAGAAGCACAGTTTAAAATGCAACAGAAGAAAACAAGAAAAAAATAGCAGCAGTGTCATATATGAGTCAATATAAATATAATGTGTCCTTTCTGTCTTCAGCATAGTTGTTACAGTTTCATACAGCTACTGTGTGACAATAACTGTTTTCATTTATTCACAAATTACAAATATAGAGGAATGTTTACCTTTACTTCAAAGTATGTATTGTAAATGTAACTATTTATTATTTTATTCATAAACATAAAAATTCTAAATCACAAAAATGAGCTTGTATTATTTTGCCTCATTTGATCTGTAGTGCTGACATGCTCTAATTATTTTTTTTTCCAGTGCAGCGGGCGGGGCTAAGCTACTGATTTATTGGCTGTTTTATGATCTATTCTGATCACAATTAGTGTTTTGAAGAAAACAAATGATGCCCATTGTAATTTACGCAGGGTCTGAAAGGGTTAAATAATTTAGACATTTCAATTCTTCATTTAGCAGTTTCTAGCCTGTCATCTTGGGATAATCGCCTCTTTAAGAAATTAACCTTTAATGTCAGTGACATCACAACCTTCATACTGTTTTTATTTCAGGGGGCTCAAGATACATGCTACATGTTCAGCAGTTCATAATAGTAATTTCAACTAATTTTTATCACATTATCTGTGTATTTAGCTGAGGTAAAGGTTAAGCTGTCCATCCTGTGATGGTATAATATACTAATTAAAATAATAACAAAAACAAAAACAAAATTAATTATTCGTATTATAAATTAAAGCACAATTTTAAGTATATTTTCTGAACAATTTGCAGTAAGAGGGCACAGTATTTTGATAACGACCTTGTGGATGAAGGGATGTGAGGTAAAGTGTATGCCAGTTTTGTTCTAAACTTGCACTTTTTTACCCAACCTTCGACAAGTGTGCACTTCTAGAAATGCTTAGATTTCGGACATGTCCTTAGTGTGGGCATACCACGTAAGCCACACGACAGTCAATAAACATGGACTACGTTAATTCAGAACTTTTTTTAGACAGATAAAAATGCGATTAATGTGTATCGCAGTGCTGCAAAAAATATTTATATTTTAACGATGTCTATTATTTTGAAAACTTTATTTAAATATTTTTTTCTTGAGGCATGCTATGTATTTTCAAACATCACAGAAGGGTTCTGATTTTTTTATGTTGTATTTTCAACCTGTGCGGTCACACTGCTTAATCCAAAATAAGATTCAACAAGCCAATAATTGCGACCGGCTCAGTTGGATTAATTCAGAATTTAAGACCCAACAACGTGGTTAAAGAGCAAGGCTTATAGAGTCAATCGATTTTCAGAACTGAGGCAAAAAGAGTAGGATTCATACGGAGCTCAAAATTCATCTACTGTGGTGACTTTTTGAAAAATACTGTTTTATATGTAGTTCATTAGAAAGCGCAGTATTCAACTAACCAAAAATAGTAAATCATTGGTTGAGAGTGGGCACACCAATCAGATTGCTGGATTCAATTAGCCAATCACAATATAAAAATCATTACACCAGTTATTGTAAGTCTAATTAACTGGGCATTAGTGTAGGCGGTTCAAGCTGACACTGCATGATAACTGGCAAAAGTGAACATTTTATATGGATCTGCTGTAGATGAATGTGCTTTAAAGAGATTAAATTATGTTTCCATCAGCAGAGGCCAAGAAATAATGATTAGCTGTACCTCTAGTCTGTTTGTTTTTATACTTTAGATCGAGAGGGACTTTAAATCTGGAGAAGGCCTCGATTGTAATACTTTTGTCGGGGTCGTTAGTGTTGTTCTGGCCAACAGATGTCGCACCAGGGCCTTTAAATGTTTGGCCTTTAGCACTGGAGTCAGTATATAAAGGGAGGTAAAGGTATAGATTAAATTAATACTTTAAACAAATCCCGTTTTATTTAAATATGCACATTCGTACATATAACTTCACTTCTTCACTTTAATAAATAAAATTACAAAAACAGTGGTATTGATTGCTTACTGTTGTCTTTCTTTCTTTTATCTTTTTGTTTCTTTCTTTGTTTATTTGTTTCTTTTTTTTCTCGTTTTCTCTTTGTATATTTCTTTCTGTCTCTATCTTTTCAAACTAAATCCTACTCCACTCTTGAGTCTAACCCAGCTGAGCTGTTGTCCGTGAACTCCTCGTCCATTGGCTGCTGGTCGCGCGCGACTTCATCCTCCCACGTGATGCAGGATAAATGCCGCGCGCTGCAGCCTCTGCTGACAGACAATCACGGTTCTGAGGTCGGAAACCACCGCCACCGCTGCTTCTTCAAAAACTTCAAGGAATGACAGCTATCATAAAAGCGATCGTTTATCTTTAACTGATTCTGAACTTTTGTTTTATCTCCGTTTTTTTCTTGGATGAGTGCCTGTGAATTATTTCTACGGTTTTAGTTTGAACAGTAACCATGACTGGAGTTTTCGACAGTCTCAGCACAGATATGCATTCCAACCAGATTACCTCGAGCAGTTACCACAGCCTGCACAAATCCCAGGAATCCCCTACTTTACCCGTGTCCACGGCCACCGACAGCAGCTACTACACGAACCAGCAGGCGGGACACTGCGCTGGCTCGCCCTACGGCCAACTCGGCGCCTACCAGTACCACAGCAACGGCATGAGCGGCGTGCAGTACGGAAACAAGTCTTACGACCTGGGATTCAACAGCTCTTTCAGTCCGTACGGCGCCTACGGCTCTAGCACCTCACCTACTCCCGCAGACGCAGGTAAACAGTTCTTCATACCGAACAATAGTTGATAAATTACCCATAAAACAAACCACGTACATTAAAAATCAATTCAGCTGTTGCACTTTAAGGCATTTGAGAAGAAAATCCAACAACTATTGCTAAAATATCTAACCCAATCTGTTGCTGTCCTAAGCTTTTTTATTATAATGCAACACATCTTATTTCAGAGCAAAAATCTAATAATTTAAAGCATTGTTAATTAAAAAAAAACTCACATTAAGCACTTAAACTTTACATCAGTGTATTTTTGGCTAGTTGTTGGTGTGCTTAAATTTAATTAATTAAATCAAATGCAACTATCCTGTAACTGCTGTTTAAGGCTTTTAAGTGGAAAACGTTGTAACGTGAAGTTGTATTAATGTTTGCAGAAAAAGAAGAGAGTGAGCCTGAAATCCGGATGGTAAACGGGAAGCCAAAGAAAGTGCGAAAGCCTCGGACGATCTACTCAAGTTTTCAGCTCGCCGCGCTGCAGAGGCGCTTCCAGAAGACCCAGTATCTGGCGCTCCCAGAAAGAGCTGAACTGGCCGCTTCACTGGGACTCACCCAAACCCAGGTATGTCCTGACCTGATTGCACATTTAAACAGAAAATACATACTAGAGCAAACAGTGTTTATGTGAGAATTCTGTCTGCTATCTAAAATCAACACAAACTGTAAAATATAGTCTAAATCAAATGTTGTAAAATATTTAGGAAAAAATACAACAATAATAATCACGTAATAATAACGATTGCTTTAACGTAATGTATTTTAGTAATTTGTAAGAGTTAAAATAGTGTAACACTCAATATAACACTCGTAGCTTGTAATAAATGTTTTAGCAATTTTATATATGAGTGTATAAATTGCTGTGTATTTAGGTGTATTTAATAAAGACCGGTTTTAACTATGATAATGCACTCTCAGAGCAAAATTATTACTACGTTGTAAATTTGTACTGAATATTAGCATCCGATTAATAGCGACTCATTCGTTAATTCCAAAATAACATCAATTTAAAAATTAGTCATTAAAACTTCGTTGTATTTAATAGACACGATAGACAAGCGATTTCAGACTGCATGATAAAAAAAAATCGCGTAGTAGCGAATATATTGCCTACGTTTTTACCAGGTTCTCACAAATTGCAAATATATTAAAAGGTACTTTTGAACCTTTTCGTGATGTGTCCAGTGGATTAACATGTCTTTATATATTATTCAAATTCTAGGTAAAGATCTGGTTTCAGAATCGACGCTCTAAGTTCAAGAAGTTGTGGAAGAATGGAGAGATTCCCCCGGAGCAGCACGTGGCCTCCAGCGAGTCTCCCCCCTGCCACTCTCCGCCCGTTAGTAGTGCCTGGGACTTTCCGCACAGCCAGAGGATGAACGGGGTTCCTTCAGCTCTGGCTCAGAGCAGCAGCTCGCCTAGCACCACGGCGCCGTCATTCCTAACCAACTACTCCTGGTACTCCAGCACAGCATCGGCGACACACCTACAGCCTAACACACTGACGGCGCACCACCCGAACACATCAGTGAGCGCCGGGACCATATTTTGACAAACAAAACAAACAAATGACTTTTTTCACCCAACTGGAAAATTCATTTTGCAAGACTGAAAGCTTCATGTGACTCAAACAAGCCTGGTTTTCCGAGACATGCCTCCACTGCTTAAATCGGCCAAGTTGAGAAGTACCATTGCGAATAAATACAGTTTTTCCTCTTCTCTTTTCTGTCGTCAACAGGCAGACGCTAAAGAATTAAACGACTCACAGTTATTTTTGTATTATTTGTTTTGTCTCTGGAGGTGGTAAAAAATTAAAAAAGAAATGTCATTGTTTAATATACCACTAAAATCCAAAGCTATGCTAAAGCTAAGGCTCCTCGTGCCCAGGTGAACGTTATAGCAGTGTTCATGTCACATTATGTAGCACAGTTTCAAGCTGTATCGTGCCTTTAAGAAAATGACCTCACTTTCGTTGTCCACCATCTTGTATTTTCAGTGTGCCCATTGCTGTTCATAATCCCTTGATTCATTTCTATTTTGTACATAAAATAAGTAGGAGGTTTGCAGTACGTGTCCCCTGTACATGTAGATTTCACTGCCATTTAGGTTATCGTATAGAGTTTCTTTTTGTAAGATGTTGAGGGGAAAAAGACATGGAAAGCACTCAAAAGCTACTGATTTCCCCCTTTTACATCTAAAGTCCCCATGTAACACGTTCCTCGGAAGTACTTTGTTTTATTTATTTTGTTTATTATGCTGAATGAACGATTCTGACATTATATGAATCAGACTTATTTAAATAAAAAAATGTTTTCATGTGAATTTATTTATTGTCCTTGTACTGTTTCAGAAAATTCAAAAATGCACAATCACTCCAAAAGGCTGGCTATGTATTGGAGTCTCTTGCTACAGGGCTTTTTATGCACTGCTGGAATTCGTGGCTCGGTCTCCTCCTCCACGCCTCCTCCCGCTGCTCTGGCGCCAGCAGAGCTCCTCGCGCTGGAAGCAGTCTGCTGAAGGCGGGATACTTGTAAATGTTTCAGACACGACTCACTAATACACCCTTCGTGCACAAACGCGACAGGTGTGTCTGGTATGCTGCAGGACATGCGAGCGTCTACGTGTGTAATAAACGACATCAGAATTTCCTTTTTTAAAACGATCCACGAAACACAAATTGTGCGACACGGCACATAGGCTATTATTAGGATTATTATTATGGCATTCCGTGTTTAAAAAGGGAGCCGGTGATGCTGTACTGAGGGTGATTTGCAGCAGGAGATGAGTGCAGACGGCGAACACGCCTCAGCCTGCTCTGGAGGAGATGAGCAGAACGGGTTCAGCCCCTCAGACTCTCTGGAGTCAGTTCAGCTACAAACATCAGAGCCAAAACAGCGCCCCAGAACTATTTCCCACAATATGCATCCCACCTACAACGTCAAGCTTCACACGAGCTCTGTCACAGACACATTCGGATTTTTTAGGCTTTTGAAATAATTATATTAGTGTAGATACATTTTTAAAATGTATTATAGTGTGCTGGTCCCGATGCTGTAAATTGGAATTTTATGTATGATATAAAATACCCGTGATAAATAATCCGGGTATTTAACGAATTACATAATAATCTACATTAGTAATTATTTATAAAAGCCCCCGAAAGATAGATTAATATAGATTACTATATAGATAAATATAATATGTTTACCCCTCATTTTATTGTTTTTAATTTAGTTCTTTACATTTTAATTTAAAATCAAAATAGGATTTTTCGGTTTTAGAGCAACCAAATCAGAAATAGAAAAACTCCAAATTCAAATGCTTTGAAATATTTTTCGTGTTGTTACAGACCAAATTAAATATAAAATCTCACTTAGTCATATGCTTTAATGTGTTTACAATATTTCGCTGAAAAAATGTTGTTAAGGACACGCCTTAAAATAGTAATTTAATTTAGCTTATAATACAGAGTTTATATAATATTTAATTATAATTATATAAATTATAACAATTATATTCTTATTATTTCAATTTCTATTAAATAAGTTAAAAATATTAAAGCAATTTAACCTGAATTAAAAATTAAAACGTTTATTCAAGATGTAGAAATGCGTAATAGCTGTCTTAACCTGCCGGTGAGTCCTTTAAAATTGTTAACGCATTTTAAAGTTGCATTATAATATGTTGTAATTGAAATGTAAAACAAATTACAGACATGAGTGACTTAAGTACGTTTGAAATTTGTGTTTTTATGTAAAATGTAAACACTTATTATTTTAAAATTGTTTTAGTTAAGCACACAAAACATAACAGGACACATGTTGCATTACCCCAAAACACTAAACCCCTGAATGAGCTGCAGCTATAAAGAAGACAGATGTAATAAGGATGTACTCTGTCAGTGATGGCCACATTACAAGATGTTGGAAGTCGCCTCAGGCTGTGGGTGCGCACATCTTGAACAGTGCAGTCCTGCGGATCGCTATCCTGCGAGAAAGAGTGCTCATAAATACCTTTATTAAATTATAATCATTATTCAGCATATTGATTAATGCAATTAAATAAAGAAAAGGGAATGTTAATATAGATATCATTCTACACACGTAAAAAGGCTCACGTCGTACGTTCTGTTGAGTCACAGGTCAACAGAAACCTTTAAAGCACGTTTTCCCCAGAGACATATGTTGGGCATATTTTACATGTGACCAAAAGGATCAAGTTAGGCGCACATTCACCTGCTCAGAAGTTCAGGTGACATGTTTGATCACTGGTCCAGTGGAAAACATCTTTTTACGCAGTGCTACAAATTCGAATAGATTGGGGGATAAAAAAGAAGACATTTCGTAAGTCAGTTTTTAAGTCGGGAAAATGTCACATAAAAGAACAGGAGTAGAGAAGCATTAGGGCCGCTCAGATGTTCTGCATGCCTCTCTCTCCCTCTCTTTCCCTCTCCCTCTCTCCCTCACAGATTAGCAATGATGCTGTTTTAGACACTTCCGGAATCCTGTAGACAACTTGAAAAATGCCATAGCCCTTCCCTAATTTATACTCTGATCTGTAATTTCATCCACAATTGCTCCAGTTTGAGCATTCTGGCTCCCCGATCCGAAAGCCTGCAATTACTGTATAATTCTTCGCAATTTTAGATGTCCTAATATGGACTGTAATTTTTGCGCAAGACAATTTCCAGCTATTTCAAGCATCAACATTGTCAAAGCTGTATGTACATAATAAATGGGAATATCAATGCATAGTTTTTAGCATAACATCTTGACTCGGCGATAATTATATCCGTTTGGAGCCTACGCAAAATTAGCCTGAATTGCATGGTAACTGCTGCTTTAAATTTTTAAAAATTACTCATAATTTTCCCAAAGATTACCAAGATCTCGAGTGCACAATGTCATCAGCGTAATGAGGAGTAAACATTTATGCTAATAATCTGCAATTTTTTCCCCCAACAGCTATAAAGAGGGAAAATAAAGCAGGAATTTTTCAGTGCTGCTCGGCTGCGCGGCTGCTAAAGCTCATAGCCCTGCTTAGAGAAGAGCTGTGTGGGACCTAAAGCCTCCAGCCAATGCAATAACCACTGGATACATATTCAAGAACAAATACTGATCTCTATATCTACACAGATGCAGACAGTATTTCTAATAGAAGGTAAGGATGGAGCTTGACTATTTCTCTCTATTTCTCTCTATTTCTGTCTTTGGGATTTTCTGTTATTTCTTTCTAGTTTTTGTTTAGTGTTTACGTTCTATATAGTGTAATTTTTCAAGTAAATATAACATGATGGATGGATTTATAGAAAAATACTTACATTTTTCTGATATTTTGAAAAACCTTGAAATGACTTTGAATTTTCAATACAGAAAACTAAAAAGAAACAACCCCCTCCTAAAATATTATCTGTAAATAATTTGACTTTGTTGGCGCTTGCGGTTATGTCTGATTGATTTAAATACAGTGCCAGGTGTGAAAAACAACATTGATTATTTTACCCACAGTGAAAGCTTGTTTAGTTTGCACATTGCTCTCTTTCCTGCAAGAAAAAAGAAATTAGAACACAAATCTATTATTGTTTTTTCTCAGACTAAAAGCAAATTCGCGACTGAATCCGTGTTTGATTTTTTTTAAAGCTAGCCTTTTCTATAGTTTGTAGCCCAAAATAAGGCAGCCCCTGTTCCATCATTTCACCGCTGCCTTAATTACTCCAACATTGTGTTATTGCTAATTTTGTCCGCTCTTCCTATTGACAATCCCTTCGTATACACCTGCAAGCAATTTGCCAGCCTTCCTTATAACGGAGCCGCTGTGAGGGGGGAGCCGAGCACCGATTTCACTCTGCCCGTCTCTCTCTCTCTTTTTTCAGCTCAGAGTGAATTTTCTTTCAGTGCTCTGTCTCTATCTCTCTCTCTCTTTTGTTAACAAAAGATTCCACGTGCGAAAAAAATTGCTCATAATTATCCTGTAGATGGGAAACTGCATTAGAATAAATAAGGGCGGAATGACTATAATTATGTGTGGTTTGATGGGCTCGACTCGTAATCAGGAGGAGAATACAGAGAAATAACGCTGACCCTCTCCGCTACACAGCTGCATTCTCAGTCACATACATGTTCATGCTTTAGGCTTTAGTCTTCTTAAGATTTATAATACGCATTAAGCACCTGTTTCATGTTGTGTAATTAAGATTTCCTTATGCACTAGCTGTATTAATTATTGAGCGTCCACATAGGTCATGAATAATGTATATATATATATATATATATATATATATATATATATATATATATATATATATATATATATATATATACTCATGTAGTATAGTATATGACAAGTTTAATAGATTATGGGGTTTTTAAATACGTTTGATTAAAATGTGTCGTCTATAGCCGCTCCGTGTAATATTGACAGGCCTACTGAGAACGAAAATTTTGGGAAAATAAAATATAAATATTAACATTCAAATTCACACCAAGGTAAAAAATATTTAAGGAAAAAAGTCTTCATTAATTATTAATTATTCATCATTATCCAATATGTTTTTGTAAACACTACAATATTACTACAAAACAAAGTACCGATAATAATAATAATAATAATAATAATAATAATAATAATAATAATAATAATAATAATAAGAAGAAGAAGAAGAAGAAGAAGAAGTGGCATTAAATTTGTTAGAACATTATTATTATTATTATTATTATTATTATTATTATTATTATTATTATTATTATTATTATTATTATTATTATTATTATCACCGTTGTTGCTGTTGCTGCTGTTTATTTTGGGGAGGAGGTTTTTTTATTGCTCGTTTGTTTTATTTTAAAATAGAAACCGTACTGGCTCCATGACATAGAAATTGTGAAAGAGAGAATCAACGGTCTCTCTCTGCTTTTGATCACTACAGTTTGCTGTAGGCTATAGCACGTTTTCCTGCTCCAGCTCAAACGAATTCAGAGCCCGGCTCTGCACAGGCCCCACATGAAGAGCGTCAAAATTAGTCAGAGTAATTGCTGACCCTCCAGGACACACACACACAAACACGAGAAACGTGGTCTGTAAGGTATTCCATAAAATGAATATATATATATATATATATATATATATATATATATATATATATATATATATATATATATATATATATATATATACATACATATGAAACCTTAAAATATACAACTTACAGCATCTGTGATCTGTGAATTTATGCAGTGGCAAAACTACAGATAGGGACCTGCAGTGACTGGAGCTCTCTGCTTGGACCTGTTTATTTTAACTTGCAATATGTATAAATAGAAATATGCTTTAGTCCAACATTATATATATATATATATATTGTCCAGGTCACGCAAGTACCTTGTATCACCATTTATGCCACTTTATTGTTTTATATAAACCTCAGTTCTTTATATTGTGTCAACATATCGCAATGAACAGACCAATAGAACTGTTCCAAAATGACTTAAATCGCATTTACTTCCACTGAAAGTTGAGATTTTCCTCTCGTGCAAATATTTATTAAGCGTGGCAATGACGATATATGTATAACAGACGTTTAATATACCACTGTATTGTTGCATTAAAAATAAAAAATACATTTTTTGGCGTCATTATTGCCTGTCCTGTTGATTAGCTCACTGGCTCTGCAGGCTCGCAGTGATTTTTGCTGTAAAAGCGCAGTTAAAACACCGGTCCCTTGAACCTGTCCCTTGTGCTCATCCTCTACTTCCCATCCCCCTGCACTGGCACCTGCCTCACACTCCATTATTCACTTAACACACACACACACCAGCGCCATTCAGCAACAAAACAGGCCACACAAGAGCAGAAAGGAGCTTATAGCGGCTAAACGAATGGCAAAAGAAACAAGCACCCTTGTTGGGAGAGGATTTACAGTGTTACAGAAACCATCTCGAGATTAATGGGGGATTCACACTGGAATAAAAGCGTCTGCTTTAAGGATGATGGGTGAACTAGAGCCGAGAGAGAGAGACATCGTTTGAATAAGCTAGTTAAATTACCTCATTGATTAGATTGATGTTGGCCGGCGGTGTTAAACTGGTTAAACTTTACAGATCTTAATATAAAAGCAGCACTGAATGAATTAATAAGAAATAAAGAATATATATAAATGTGTATGGGCTTCATCCATATACAGCAGGACGTACAAAAATATTACCACGCACCATATCACGCCTAGTGCACAAAAATGTGGTATCCAGTGGTGGCAACTTGAAAGTAAAAAAAAAAACCCTTTGGGACCTTTCTATTTCCTGTCATTTATCTTATTTGTACGTCCTCGAACATGTGTAAAATGTATTTCATATTCTGCTCATTCCCCTCTGCTGTAAAAATATCTAATGACAATGACATTTGGTAAAACATCTTTTTAAAATGGTCATTTTACTGTTAGAGTTTACACATTGTACAACGACTCCATGAAATAAACAAACAAACAAACAAACAAACATAAAAGGCAATAAATTAATCTGACAAATATAAAACTATCTTTGCTATGTAGAACGCTAAACACATGAGTTCGTAATAAACATATTCAGGTTTAAACTCCTTTTTTCACATCGTTAACAGCACAGTCTAAAAATGGCCATTTCTGTACAATGAACCAGCAGCTCATCTCAGGCTGAAGTGCTGCTCAATTTTAGTGCAGCCTCACCTCTTAAACAACATTCATTTAAATAAGCGTACAGACAAAAACAAACAGAAAAAAATAATAAAAATAAGTTACTTTAAATAAACACACACAAAAGCGCCACACACGCAACATCTTCATCTAGAAAGACTTTTTCTTTGGAATAAGGAAAACCAGCCCTTCGCATGATTTTACCCAATGCTATTCCAAATGCCACAGCCTGGGACAGCACACACTTTTTCACCCCTGCTTTGTAGAAAACGCGCCAGTTAGGACGTTTAAAAAAAATTAGATCACTGTTTTGCCTTCTTTGAATAAATTTCAGTTTTCTCCAGGCAAGGTGATAAACTTGAAGGGGTAATAAACAATATTTTAAACTTGTTACAGCTTTATATAAGTTCTTTTTTTCTGTACACAGTAAAATGTCTGGTAAAAAAGAGAGAGAAAAAAGAGCAGCAGCAGCTCGGTGTGACCCACTCGTGCGGCAGTTCGGCAGTGGACATGAGGCGTCGCTGGCTAGGTGTGTGTATATGCTTTTGTATTTGGGGGATCAGAGTGCAGAATGCGGGCTCTTCGGGCTCTTCGGGCTGCCCGCATGGGCCAGCCATACCCTCGTCCCAAGTGTCTGGACGACAGAGAGGAGGGATAGAAGGAGGAAGGGGTCAGTCGGACCGTTCACATCAGCTGCGGCTGCTGCATGGAGTCCTGGTGCGCTGTGGGATACCACGACGTATAGCTGGGGATGTAGGAGCCCGCCGAGCCCACGGAGGTCTTGACGGGCGTTGTGGAGCTCCAAACTGGTGCTGCGGACGGAGAGCCAGCGGAGAGTCCGCGACCGTTAGCCAGTGCACTGGTGTCCATGGCCCCACCGCCTTGTTTCATCAGCTTCTTAAACTTGGAGCGCTTGTTTTGAAACCAGATCTTCACCTGGAGACAGAGAAAGAGATTGGGCATCAAGGAGGATCTTCATTCCAAAATAAAAGTCATCATAAGTAGGCAATATGTTTTATTTTTGTCGAAACAGCTGGCAATATTATTCACATAATGCACACGCAATTTGTGATCCATTTAATTTTCAACTAAATCAATAATCTAAAAATAATCCTCTCATGAATTAAAAGACCAACACAAAGTTACTTCAGTCAGAACTCTATACAAGCTATAGGTTATATATAGTGGGGTGACTTCCAGGGCTAAATTCTAAACACTCACCTGGGTCTGGGTGAGTCCCAGCGATGCGGCCAGCTCCGCTCTCTCCGGCAGCGCCAGATACTGGGTCTGTTGGAACCTGCGGTTGAGCGCCTGCAGCTGGAGGCTGGAGTAGATTGTCCTCGGCTTGCGGATCTTCTTCCCCTTCCCGTTGAAGCGAACCTCTCCTCCCTCCACCACCGTGTTCTTTTCCGCTTCTGGCGCTGAGGGAGGAAAAAACACGAGCGGCCGAGTCAGAAAGCTGGAGTGTCACGCGCGCCCATCACCGCGCTGCTTTTCCAGTCTGCAGTTTAGGTATAATTACCCTTAATTGCATACATTGTTTATAGCATTACGCAATAAATAATTACCAAGCCTTAATACCCGCACATTTGGGCTAGTCCAGCAAGCCCGGCGCGCTCACCGCGAGCTGACAGCATAAACAGAAGCGGACGTTTTTAAAAAGTTGCGAGAATTTAGAAAAAAAGGCTTTTCTTACCTGAGTCCTCTAACCGAGTCTGCGTTAACGCCGTGCTGTTTTGGTACGTCTGAACAGTGGTGAGGTACGGGCTGGACGAATGGCTTCCGACTGAGTTGACGTATGGGTAACCGAGCGATCTTGGGAAGGACGGAGCAGGGCTGTACGAGCTGTCGTGCTGAGGATGGCCGGCTGAGTGTAAACAGTGCATTGAGTAATGTCCGTGAGACATGGAGGAAGGCGACATTTGTTGACTTGGTGGCCCAAATTCCATGAACACGTTCTTCCCTGAGACGGGGCTGTTTAGACTCTCTGGTATTGTAGTCATTGTCATGTCTTCGGGGCGAATCTCTCTCCTCTCTCCTGCTTTTTTTGTTTTCTTCTACGATCTCAGTGAAGGATGGATCCCAATTTAAGCTCAACTGATTTTTTCACTTTCCATTCATAAGAAAATGGAGTTTGGCTCTGTGAAAAGTCTAGGAGTGATGCAGTGGATCCACACAAACTCGCTCAAAGGTTTGAATCGGGGAATCATGAATATTTATCGGAGGTGGTCGCTGATTGGTCCGCTCGCTCCGAGGACGGCGCGGATTGGCGATCCCGGAGTAGGGTCCGAGGAATATGATCAACTCAAGAAATAAGACAAACCTGAGACCCAATTGTGCAATGCTAAAGAGGAAATTCGGGGGAGGGTCACTGAGAAAGGTTTTTTCTAAAATATCCCACAAAAAGCACGTTCATAAACACATTTCATTAAATTAGAAAAATAAATATAGATCGGCAAAACAGCTGATTTTTTAAAATTATTAACTATTACCTTAACGCCAGACTGTGCTTCTTTAACGATTAACCTAGTTTAATCTATAATAAACGAAACTACAACCATATAAAAACATTTAATATATAATAAATGTACTCCATTCTTCTTCTTCGTATTATTGTTATATTTTTTCTTCTTCGTATTATTGTTTATAGAGTATAATTATTGTCGTTTTTGATCATTTAAAAAATAGTAATACAATTTGTTGTTATTGTTAATATTATTTGCTGTTACTAATATCAGTGTTCTATAGTGTTGCAATTTAACAGTATACACAATGTATAACAAAATATAAATATTTACTACTACAAATAATAATAATAATAATAATAATAATAATAATAATAATAATATTAACAATAATTACAAAAAATATATATATATATAAATTAAAAATGTTTAGATTAATATTAATTTATATACTGTAAAATAATTAAATATACTTAATATTTAACTAATGATTTTAAAAGCTTATTGTTTTTTTTACATGTTCTTTAAAATTACTATATTAATATGACTTGTGTGTTGTTTGTGTTTTTTTATGTGTCCTTATTGTTTCAGGGACAGACGTATTACTTACAGCTTCATTTGATTAAATGCCAGTCTCAAGTACTCGGAGCCACAGCTGAAACCAGTTGAATTTGCATAACACTGTTGTTTAATTTTCATACGCATAATTAGCCATATATTTAACACTTCCACTGGCATGCAGATTCAAATCACTCTAAACCACTGAGCGGCCGTGAACGCACCTGGGCTGAGTCCTGTTTTTCTGCTCCACTGACAAACACCGCGCCCCAAGAGTGACAGTCTTTCTCTAGGTATTGATAAGTGATCACCCAGCACGATATGGACTAAACCTTAAGTACGAGGATTACACACACATACCGTTATACATAGGCAGAATAATCTTATTGATCTGTGATTGTTGAGTTAAAAAGAGAGGGACTGCACATTTAACTGCATCATTCATCACATCAGTGGACATCAGCGGACACCTTTGGTGTTTAAGATTAATGTGACAACTAAAGTGTAAGGCGTAAGTGTGTGTGTTTATAGCCTTTGGTGGCCTGTGCCGTGACCTCAAAACAATCGAAAATTGACCAGATATGAAAGCGTAGGAGCAACAGGCAATTTTATGTGTCTTAACCACGTTAATCGGTGTAAAGAGGAAAAATCAGACTATACAGACCATAACATTAATATTATTTGAACAATATTTATATAGAAAAAAAATAATTCAAATTTAACTTAGTCAACATCGAACAGTGCTCATGTTTTTGAGCATTTATTGAACATTAAATTGGATTAAATGAACATTTATTTAACGAATATAGGTGAATCATATTGTTATTTGGTTTTTAAAGACAAGAAACGTGGACCAAAGTAGCATAAATCGTTCACATATCCCTTATGTTTTGATCCACAGAGACTGATTAGTAAAAAAAAACGACAAACACGTTAATTCACCACAGCCCACATATATCCACAACGTTTATGAATCGGGTTTCCGGGAGTTTAAACCGCTTGTTTGTAATCTGTAATCCGCCAGAACTCCGGTCTCAGAGGACAGCTTCATTTTGGTAACTCGCAGGAGGTCCAAGGGTGATGGAAAACACCAAAGATGCTCCATATGACACAGTGTCAGCAGATTTAGGCTGCAGCAGCCACTGGGAGCTCAGCGAGCTGCACGCGAACTGCATTGGAAACGCAGCCTTTTTTTAGTAGGTTTGACTATTTGACGTTTAAATAAAAGAATGGCCGTCATAGCCTACTTTTTGTTTTACGCCAGACTGAAATGAAAAACGACAACATGTGTATTGCGATGTTATTGTCCTTTTAAATGGAAAACAAACCGCACACATTCTTTGTCCACCTCCTTGTGGTCTGCTAGCTGTGAGGTTTTAGCGCAGTTTTCGTGGAGCAGGTGAGAAAGCAAATAGGCTCCTACCATTGCCCATCGCAGCATCCTGGGGAAAGCGCACCATTGTACCTTCACACATTTTACTGTAGTCTGCACCGTCTCTCTGTCCCAAAACCCTCCATAGAATCACACAGCAGAGCTCCCTGTCAGCGCTCCCTTCAGCCCCCCTGAATCTCCACGATGGCTACAAAAAACCCTCGAGATCGCTTAAATTCCCTTAGTCACAAAGTCAACTTAATCAGGAAAAAAAGACAGAAAAATGAGAACCAAAAAGAGACGAGCAGAGCAAAAAACGACGGAGCTCCAAACACGGCGCAGCAGAGCTCTTCACTGACACACATTCAGCTATTTCTCCATGATATCCCCCCAAAATCGCCTGGCAAAATGGTCCCATTTAAAGCAATTTGTATTTGAAATTACATTCGCAAACTACCTGACAAAGATCTCTTATCAATAGCGAAAATAATAACAGTATTACAACCAACAATTATCATCATTGAGGGCTGAGGGAAGATTTTACATGCAGTACTTCATAGCTGAGACTGATAACTGTGATTATTGCGGCCGATTATGGTATCTAAGACTGAAATGGATGTGCAGCCTGCATATGCACCGTATTTTATTATGGGTGACAGATATGGTCAGAGGACGGTTTTTTTTACAAACAGAAACAGAAAGTCGGACACCAAAATCGCGTATAATATTGGCAAAATATAACATACTGGTGTGCGCGAAAGTTTTAGGCATCTGTGAAAAAATGAGTAAAACTTCTTATGTCGTCTGTTTATTTAATCATAGCAATAAAGAAACGGATTAAATGAAATGTTAGTGGTTTTACGTTTGTTATTGTGTTAATGAAACATTTTCAAAACTCCACGTGATAGTCTAAAACTTTTTTATAATAATCATCCAAAATAATCCTTTTTGGTAATAGAGTATTTAATTAAGTTAAATCAGGTGAGCTGTTGAAGGAATTGAACAAATCTACAATAATCCACATACTGCATGGGAGCATCCATGAACTGTAGCAACGCGTTACTCTTCAAATTAGCTCACAATTACCTACATTCATCAACATTTTCTGTTTCTAATTAATGTTTACAGTATAAATGCTTACCTGCGTCTGTCGTAAATTATATATATATATATATATATATATATATATATATATATATATATATATATATATATATATATATATATATATATATATATAGTATTTTTTTTACAAACAAAACCATTATTACTGCAAAGATTAAATAATTATTAATAGGTGCCAAAACCTCAGCATACTGCATATATTGACAATAATGACAATATGACAATAATGTCTTCCAAAATCCAGGTAAAAGTTTTAGTTTAGAAAAAAATATATACACATAAACTGCATCAGTATCCATCCAATGCAAACCAATATGTATAATTTTAAGTTATAATTTAACTGTCAAAAATATCAAAGCAGAAAGGATCATACGTGCGCCACTTCAGGCTAAAGAATTTATTTAATTGTCATGACGATCACCATCCTTGACAAAAGCACCACAAGCCATTTCCATAGAAACTAAACTAGAGCCACTTACTCTAAGCACTGTGGAGATTTGTCTTAAAAGTAATTCTACTGGACAGGAGAAAAGACCATGTCCATTCCCAAAGCTCCGACAGAAAGGGTTAGAAGATGATGAATGAAGGGGCTTTGGAAAACAGGACACAGGGAAAGTGGGGTCCTCACGTTATTTAAACACCTGCTCTCCTGCCCTGATCCAGCACGCTGGAGTGGCCTATATGTGTATGTGTGGAGGGATTCTATCTTAGAGACAACAAACACTATCTCAGCTCAAAGATGGGGAAATGGGGAAATGGGGAAATCCCTCCTTGCCCCGCCAAACTGTGTTATAGCGACACACACTTGAGTTATTGCCTCGTCTCCGGCATGAAATCACCTTCAGACATCCTTCCTTTCAGCATAACTTGATTCGACTGTAAAGGGACTTCCGACTTCATGTCCAGAGTAAATTTAAGTCAGAGTCTCTGATTAGTTTCTGTTTTTGGTGGCACAGGATTCTCTGGGAGATTTAATTGCTTCAGTATGAAGCAGCCTTGCTCGTCGTGGTTAGTCTGACCTTTCTGATGTCCATGTGATAAAGTGTGTCCCTGAGTAATATAGCCTATACAGCAACTCCAGATCCAGACAAGCCTTCTCCTATTAGCAAAAACATGTGCACCATGACTGGTGTGAAAATCCACTATGAGAATAAAATAAAGTTGAAAAGCAATTTAGATTAAGACTTTGAAGCTCTAACCTCTATCTCTAAGATTTAGAAACAAAATGCAGTGATATTTTATGATTTTATAATTTGGTCAATTAGTTTGGTTAGGTTAGTTACAAATAAAGTGTATAAAGTATATCAGAAGAACATGATGTACAGAGATGTAGAGAGAGATCTTTTTTTTGATATCCTAAGCAAGCACACTACTTTGGGTAGGACACCACAGGTCACCACTGGCTGTCATATAATTCCAATGCATTGATGGAAGTTGGTGGTCCAGAACAATCTTCAGAAACAAAATCAGAGCCAGAACTGACCTTTAGTGAAGGAACTGTTGGTGATCAAGAAGTTGATTATTTATCAGTGACTGCTTTATTAGATTTTTAAAATACCCTTATTCTTTATGGAATCTTTAAATAGGTTAAGAGGCAGAAAATGGGGCAGTTTCCCAAACAGAGATTAAGCCTAGCCTTTGACTACACAACATATGGAATGGAGATTTTCTATAAAATATAAAAATATAAAAAATGTCTAAGACTAAACTTAATTCCTGATTCTTAAGTTTCCTTCAGATTTTTTTTTTTTTTTACAAAAAATGGTTAGTCTGTAGCATCACACAAAGAGCCCTTTCTTGCTCTTTAATTTATAAGAGATTTCACTGCCAGTGAGGATCATTCGTTAAAAATCATTCATCCAGACATTTTTCAATTATTTTCAGTAAAAAAGGAGAAAAATGACAACCAGAAGTAAAAACAGAGGCGTAAAAGACTAACTTAGATTTAGGACGATGATAGCTACAAATTTCAAAGGATTTGCTCTTATTAATTTAAATACAGCTTTGGATTAACACCACTCAGCACTGCTGAACCCCCTTAAGATCCACAATAAACGTGTAATCATGTTATAAACAACCAAGCCCATTTACAACCAGATGTTGCTGCACCACAACAGGTCTCAGTCTCTGATTTCTGTAGCACCTCTGTTGTGTTTCATGTATTAGTTTAACAAACATCATGGGAACACTGCTCCCTCTACTGTAATAGTAAAATCACTCATCACATTACAGTTAATGTTAAGTAGATGAAATGAAAGTCTCCCATGATTTATGACGAGCACTTAAAAATCAGGCATGATCTCATTACTGTTTTAGTGAAGGTAAACACACACACACACATGCACTCACACACACACCTACAGATTTCTCAAGTTTCTCAGGATGACACACTGGACATAGACACTTAGGGAAATAATAGTGGAAGGAAAAACTCTCAAATGGATTGTTCTCCATCACATATTTGGATTGAACAAATTGTCCTTAAGTGCAGCAGTTTAAAAAAGCATTAACTCCACATTAACATAAACAGCTCAGACGAGTGAATAACAGCCCTGCTCCCCGTTTGGACATGTGGCCTAGTGTTTACCCAGAGATTTTCAATTACACCTTATTTACAAAGCGTCTACACACTCCGGCTAATATGAATCTGTCCCTGACTCTGTGGCAAGGAGCGCACCTATCGAAAGTGATCAGGTGTAACGATCCTGTTTCAGTGTATTTAATCAACCATGAGGATGGAGCAGTGCTTTACTGGACAAGCTTTTACTGGCTCACCATTGGACAGTTTAAGCAGGACGTACCTTCAATTTGCTGCCCCAGTAAGCTCTAATAAACAGAGACAAAAAGAGACAGAAAGATAGAGAGAGAGAGAGAGAGAGAGATAGAGAGAATGAGAGAGAGAGAGTGAGGAAGATGGGGTGGGTGTTGTAGGGGTTCTTGTTCAGATTCACAACAATATCTGAAAAAAAAAAGAAAATGTGCAGCAAAACACGAGTGCGTCAATCAATATAGGATGATTATGTATTGTGTTAAAAGTACCTCGCCTGGATCTGCAAGCTGCCTATTTAATGCAATTGAATTTATTCACACTGACAAAAATGCAAACTTGCAATGTATGACAATGAGCAAAATCTTGATGTGATTCTGGTTTGATAAAGACCTATTTACAACTGTGACATAAAATACATTTTATATTCTAACAATTAATTGTGTGAAACTTGTTGGTTAATTATTTGAAGATTATATGGCTTTGTTCCCATTTTTAAGCATTTTAAGTCTTCACAAATCCATTGTGTAAAAAACAGCATTGGTAACATATTATTAAAACGAATAAAAATTATTGTAAAAATTATTTTTAATTTAAGTTTAGAGCCTTTCAGTGCATACAAACGTCATCATTCTGCTTATAGTTTCCTATAAAGACTTAATTTATTTTAATTTATTTTATAAAAACTATAATTCACTTTCCATTACAAGTACAAGCAAATATTAAGCACCCTGTTTAAATGATGTTTTGTTGATATGCTTTTATACAGAAAATTATTTTTAAATATAGATTTTTAGAGCACAGTTATTATATTTTTGCTTTTTTTCACAGATTAGAAAAAAAGTTAAATTTTATATATTAAATGTTCAATAACATTATACTTGCCATGTTGTATGTTATATTTTTGCAGTTCTAAAAAAGTAACTAAAAAATAAATGGGCATTTAAATTTACAGATGTGTGTTCTCTACAGTATGTGCACTTAGAAAATCAATTTACCAGAAGTGCTTAAGCAGAACTTTTGCATAAGTATAAGTGAGTGTATAAGTATTGTTGTAAGCTGCGAAAACAGACCCACATTTTCACCTGTTCAGCAATCTACATCCCCATCAAGAAAATACCTTGTGTTTCCATTTTTTACATTTTTATTCACATAATGTCAATCTGTTTTATGTTTAAGACTGGAACAGTTTCATCTTTAATAATGAATAAACAAATGCCAATTCTCTAAATTAAAGATACAAGGTTTTGGTGTAATAATTTATCAAAACTTATTACAGTGCACCTCAGGGTAAAATGTTTTAAATTTGTTAAAATAGCCTTTTATAATATATTTAAATTTTGTTGAATAATGATAATAGCTGATAATGCTGATCATCTCCAGGAGACAATGGGAATGTACCAACAGATCTCTGTTAACTGTTAACATGAGGAGCCATCTAAGACAACTAAGATGCATTCTCACAGCAAATAGAAAAATACCAGAATGCAGAAATACCTTTCAAATTCAGTAGTCAGTGCATGTGTGCAAGGTAGTACAAATAAACTTTCAGTTAAAAAAAGTGTAATAAATAGCAGCCAGTGTTTACACAACTGCAGGTTGTGTGTGCTCCATATAGAATGGAGATAGATTAATGCAGGGCTCTGGGCCTCTTTTGCTCTGTCACTGCTTGGCTTCTCTTTCCCAGCTGCACACACTCAGGCCACAGTGGGAGAGAGTTAAAGGGGAGCTCTACCTCATGGCTCCTCTGGGAGAACAGACAGGAATAATTGTCTCCAGGCCCGGCCAGTGGTTCACACCTGCAAACAGAAACAGAAACACGCATACATTCAACCTCACACAAACATAAAGCTAACATCTGACATCTCCCAGTGCTTACCAGGCCTTCTGAACCCACTGAGCTTCAGAAGAGAAGAGCGGATAAGAAGAAATGTTTGATACTTTAAATTATTTGAAATTTAATATTTAATATAATTCTGGAGAAAAAGGGAATTCAGGATGGGGAAAAAATATGTCGATTCAGGTCTATTTAGCCTGAAGTTTCAGTTTTTGTATGGTAGCTTTATTTTAGGTTACACCACATATTTATTCTAAAGAAAGAAGGATAAAGACACAATAGTAAGAAAGGATAACTTTGGGAATTGCAATTGCTAAATTTTTACACTGTTTGAACAGTTACACCATAGTTTTGTAGCATCTTACTGCAGGTATGGTTAGCAAATAGCAATAAAATCAAAAGATCAGCATTATGAAATATACAATCAATATATAAAAAACACTAAAATATATGCATAGAAAAAACTAAAATTATAATAATAGTGTTTTTTTTATATTTATATTTAAAACTCAGTGTTAAAAAATATATACAACAACGAATGTTCACCTTGTCATTTCATTACCCTACTCTGGTCTTAAACCCAAAACCCAAAGCACATTAGCTCCACAAATTCATTCTAAATCCCAAATCTCCCAAATGACCGAACCCTGTCCCCAGCTTTACCATCCCTCCTCCAACCAGAGCCCCTGAGATCTGGTGGTAGATGAAAGATGGTCAGAGGCAGCCCGATTACCGAAACGAAGAGCCTCATGATTCAGTTATGGTTTATACGGGTGATTGAGTTAAAATGAGGGGGGCAGAGGTGCTCAGAATCTTCTTCGGGCTGCTATTCTACACCTATCACTCACACGCCTGAACCCTGGAGCCACGGCAGGCAGGGGAGAACCTATATAGCACAGAGCAAGCAGCAAAAGACTACCCAGCACTACTCACACACACACACATTCACACACATTCAGAGATACACACTGCATAAACACACTCCAGACATGTCTGTGACAGCCCAGCAGCCTTCACCATTATCACAGCAGCAGGGGTCAGAGAAACCTGCCCAGCCTCCTACCTGCCCCAAAATTGCCCTCCAAAATGACCAATTACCTGAGTTAGGTGCTAGTGGTAGGAAAAAAAACCTAAAATAAAAATACTATCCCAATAGATGGTGGTGGTTACTTAATGCATCAACAAGGGAGAAATGAAATGGCTGTAAAATTGTCGCTTGTCGTATATCTCTTATTCTTGTTGTGTCCACAGTCTAAAGGGTCGAGACAGGCAGTCATCAAATCTTCAAACTAGCCAGTAAATTAAAATCCATGAAAATCATACCCCGGCAAAACAAAACCATTTGGTGTGGGATGGAGTTTAGCTGCGGCCTGCCTGTGATTTTAACCAGCTGGGACTGAGGAGAGAGAGAGAGAGAGAGAGAGAGAGGGAGAAGGAGGGGATGAGAAAAAAAGAAAAAGATGAAAAAGGAACACATGCCATAATGTGGCTGGCTAAACTATTTATTTTGTCTTTTCGTCAGATGCATATTAGAACAATGCTTGATTGCGCGGCCGAGGAGAAGCGTCTCTTTGTCCAATTAATGGCCTCGCAAATGAGGAAACATGCAAATTTTCCAATTAAATAATTTGCTGTGGTGGTGGAGGAGGAGGAAGAGGAGGATGCTGCGGGACGTTCAGCTGCGGGGGCTGCGGGGGCCGCGGGGGCCACAGCGGCGGCAGGGCCCTTTTTAGGTTTTGTTAAGAGTTAAAGCCTCGAACAAAGACAGAAAGAGGTCAGTCCTCAGCGACACCTGAATGCTCTCCCTCTTTTCTCTTCCCCTTGATCCCTTGAGCCAGCCTGTCATTAGTCTTAATGATGGAAAATTGTCATGTTGATGTCTCTCTCTCTCCCTTTCTGGCCCTCTCTCTCCCTCTCTTCAGCCTCCCTCTCTTTCTCTCTCCCTCTTTTGTATAAGTAGTAGGTGGAAGCTCCATTTATTACAAAGTTCTTTTTGCCTAAAAGCCAGGGACAGTACATTTGTGGCATGAGGGAGAAAAAGGCGCTGGATGCTCTTTCCATCACTGGGATAATTATCCCCACTGTGACCTTAATGATCCGGCCTGCTCGCCCTGCGCCTCCTGCACGCGCCCAGCCGCTCTGCTCTGGGCCCTCTCTTTCTCTCTCTCTCTCTCCCTCTCTCTCTCTCCAGCTCCTCTCCTCTCCTCTCGCGACGCCCTGTGTCAGGGAATATGAAAACCCCTATAATGAAACCATTTTGGCTGATGGAAAAAAGGGCTACTAGAGCTGCACTTGCTACAAAGACGGCTCAATTATATGAGTAATTGTGATAATTTTCCTTCCATTCACGGCTCTTTCTGAAAGGGAAGGAAAAGGGGGAAAAAACAGAGAGATGCTGAAAGGGAAATTACACGGACAATGTGGAGTGTGAAAAATGTTACACATACACAGGCATGTATGCACACACACACATACACACACAAAAAATGACTGCAAGAAAAGTGTAAGACTATAAATAAATATGTTAATATACACTAGGTGGGCCGTCCACATATACGGCTCTGTTGAGCCAGGGAAAAAAACAAAGCAAAAAAGCAAAAGAGAAGAGGAGAAGATAAACACACAGAGAGATGGATAGATGAGATGGATGACCAGAGAGCAAATAATGGTATGATAAAAGTAGATGTGCAGCTGTCTGAAAATTAAACCTCTTTCTCCTTCCTATTGACAAAGCTGAGCTCCTGCAAAAGCACCCCAGTGGTTAGAGATCATTTGGAGCCCTGTGACAGGAAAAAGGATAATTACCTCTCCAAGAGAGGCAGGCGGACTGACGCGCCCTTAAGACGCTGCCGTGAATGCAGGGGCTTGATAGAAGGCAGAAGGAATAATTTTGTGCTTTGCTTTTTCCCTTTATTCTGCAGAACATGTTTTGTTGGGCAGAAGACAAGGCAGAGAGTGCCCGTGAGTGCATTAAACCCTAGGTGTTCGCAAATATAAGGTTCCACTGTCTATCAAAGCGCTACCTAGAGGAAAAAAACTCTTAAATGCATTAAAATGTCTCTTCCATTCTCCCGCCAGACAGCAATGCCAGTGAGATATGCATTAGGGCTTCTGTTTCGCAGCAGGAGTTGGATTAAACATTTCCCTCACAACAATAAAAAAGAGAATATTCTGGATTCTTCTCAGCAACTAAAAAGGGAAAAAAGAAGGGAATCATTCATATTCATAATCACTCAACGTCAATTGTAGGGATCGTAAATTTAACGTTTGCTTTTGTGCATATCGTATATAATGACACCAGGTCACTGTAGGAAAAAAACATTTCAAACGTCTCCAAAATGTCAACTTTACATGAGAAAAAAATTTGAGCATTTATATGTTGTGGTCAATTCATCATGATGGACACATATGGACACAATGTAAATAACAACTGCCAACATAAAGAGCAACAGCAGTGATATATAGCAATATATTTTAATGGTATGGTAGTATATAGCCGTAGGTAAATTGGTTCCTCACTGAATGGCATGGAAGTGTGAGGTGCTATCTTGTGAGTGAAGTTGAACACTGGCCAGCATTCTCATGGTAGTGAGGCCTGATGGATGGGACATTCCTCTTCCACAGTGTCATGCATGTGCTTGGAATACATCATAGAAGACATTACACCCACAGTGGACAGTGCAGTGGGTAATAATAATCAAGACCAGCAGCATCTGGCTAAAATTTGTTCACGCAAAGAGACATAAGATCCACATTCAATGCAAGAAGACCCACACACATATTCTACAGGTGTGTACAGCATTCTTTAACTTTAATTAATTATTATATATTTTTGTTGATTTCAACTCAAATTGTTTACGACACATAATCCTAGTGGTAAAATAATACTAACCGAGAGTAATTCTTCCTTAATGTGTGCTATAGTGTGATATCATGCAACTCATTATCCAAACTCTCTCTTTTTAGATATCTTAGTGCTATCTTAAAAAAAAAAAAAATAATAATTTAATGGGGAAGGTTACTATAAAATAAGTTACTCAAACTGCTTTTACATCTAGACTAAAGAAGTCCATTGAAGCAATAAATCACAAATCGTTTGAATCGTGACAAATGTCTCCAAAAGTCTCAACCACCTGCACCTGGAGTCCTTAATTTATAGAAAAGGAAGGGCAGTTTCAAACAGCCTGAAACAGAGCATCTTTTTTTCCTCATCCCCCCTTCCCCCCTCCTTCTGCTCTTTCTCTCTCTCTCTCTCTATCCTTAAACTGTTCCCACATGTATGAGGTCTGACCCCCCAGAGCGGGGGTCTGCCGCAATCTGGGTAAATCTCTACAGGCTAAGACAGCCATATCACAGCCTGGCAGCTCAAATACTCAGATCGGACTCAGATGATGGCTCGCTGTCGGCCACCGTGTCATCAGCCGCGTCCCAGAGACAGATCTCTTCTGGCCCATTGGGCAGACACCCTGAGGGCCCCTAACTGGGCGTGATTGGGTACCCTGTCCCAGAGAGGCAGAGAGGGGCACAAAACCAGGTTCTCAACAGGAGGAGTCTCATACCTCCCAAAATACAGGCCTGCTGCGATTTCCCCCAAACAACCCAGTAACAGAAATGGCTATCTGGTTGTAAGGTCATCTAATGGCACCAGAGACAGAGCTGGATGTGCTACAGGAGATGTAACACCAGAGCCTGAGAAAGGACCACGGTAGAAATCAGAGACAAACCTCAGACAAAAATCAGTCGCTAACTAACAGCCGTCAACGGGTAGGCTGACAGACTGATGATAACTCTCTGCACTGTTGCCAGGTTTGATTGACTGTTTCCAGCCCAATCATAGCCCCAATCCCACCCGATCAGTTAAAAGCCGGAACCAAATTGCTCTAGCCAGAAAACCAAAATGCACTGAAACCCAACCAAAGCACCATCAAATTCCCAGAGATTATATAACTAGCAATATAACACACACACCAAAAAGGAGCCACCAAAAAGAGCTGTGGGAGCAATTGATAATGACCAAAGATAATCCTCAAAACCCCAAACGACAAAAAAAAAAAAAAAAAACACACACACACATGACAGGAGACCATGAGAAACAAAGCCGTGGTCTGACATCAGCACAAACATCACGCTGCACGTTGGTAAAAGACTGAAATTATCAGCCCACACAAGATTATTTTCTCTACCGCACATCATAAAAAATAGCTCCTGTGGGGTGGGAACCATCCTTATCTGGGCTAATGATCCAAAGTAGAAACAAAGTGTGTGGACAAAGACTACTAGTCCATGTCTATTTTCTACTAATACATGTGAGAACATGCTTTGATATGGAAGCAGAACATTCAGGTGGGATTGAGAGTCATTTCAAAAGTATTAATAAAGATATAACTCTTCACATTGAAGTAATAACTAATTCATATTCACATTTTTGTTCCATATTGTCACTGTTATAAAAACTTTGTATAGGAGAAACTTTACAGAAAAAATAAAAATAATGGATTATAACTATTCGCTGACAGAAATTTTCTTTTAAAACCTACTTGTGCAGTTTTTATTAAGATACTTTTTGCTTAGTTTATGAAGAGAATGACAGTCATAATTAAAAGTTATAATTACAGTAGCTGGGAACTACTCTGCAGTTTAAAAACACATAATGTATCTAACAAACTTTTTGTTAGAACTTTCTCGCAAATACATTTCTAAAAATTCAAAGTATTGTTATATGAGCACACATCTGTTTCATTAGACTAAAAACAAAAAGCCCTCAAAAAATAAAGACATATACAGTAAAAACAAGTTATAATTCCACAGAGTCCCATTAATGATAGAAATGTGTGAGTGTAAGAAATTTATTAAAGGTTTAAAGACTTTTTTTTGCATATTGTAAAGGTTGTTTAACCCTCATGTAATGTTTCTCATTCCAGGAAGTAGTGGCTGCTTTGCACCCTGTTCTGTTCATGTTGATGAAAATCTGAAAGAATCCCAAATCTCATTATCAGACTGAACCACGTGGAGATGGAATAGTGTTAATATCTCAAAAAAATTACTACATTCTACACCACAAATGCATGCATGCACATGCATTCACTATTACGCATAATACAACCATGGTTCTATGGCATTGCATACAGAAGCATTTGTAGCATCCTATAAAAAAACATGTACAATGTACTAGTGTCAACACCAGCAGATGACATATCTCTCCAAACCATCACTGATTGTGGAAACTTCACACTAGACCTCAAGCAGCTTGGACTGTGTGTCTCTCCACTCTTCCTCCAGACTATGGGCCCTTCATTTCCAAATAAAATGCCAAATTTACTGATGATCAGTGATGGTTTGGAGAGCCATGTCATCTTTTGGTGTTGGTCCACTGTGTTTAGTAAGCATCTTACCTCTTAAATAAAGCTAGAGGCTAACCATATTAAATGATGTTTATAGATCTTTTTCCTATGATATATATTAAACTGATCACAGTACAATAAAACATTGCCTTTCTACAATAGCTCACCTGTGTCAGACCTGGGCTTTAGAATATGATTTCTGGTTCTTGGTTCATCAAAACAACAATCTGACTGTCTTTACTGGTCTATGGTGCTGAAATGTGTTGATAATGATGAAATGATGTGACTCTAACCTCATAAATAAAGCAGGAGAACAGCCTCATCACTTCACCATTTCAGCACAGCAGATCTCAATGCCTCTGGGTCTATATTAGTCAAAATAGGGATGGGCAAAATGATAAAAAGATTATATCAAGATGTTTAAAGACCTTTTCACTATGCATGGTATATACAGCTCTAGAAAAAATTGAGAGACAACTTCAGTTACGGAATCAATTTCTCTGATTTTGCTATTTATAGGTATATGTTTGAGTAAAATGAACATTGTTGTTTTTATTCTTTAAACTACAGTCAACATTTCTCCCAAATTTCAAACAAAAATATGAGTATTTATGTGTAGAAAATGAGAAAAGGCTGAAATAACAAAAAAGATGCAGAGCTTTTAGATCTCAAATAATGCAAATAAAACAAGTTCATATTCATAAAGTTTGAAGAGTTCATGAATCAATATTTGATGCCATAAGCCTAGTTTTTAATCACAGTGTCCATGCATCTTGGTATGTTCTCCTCCACCAGTTTTGCACACTGATTTTGGATGACTTTATTCCACTCATGGTGCAAAAATTCAAGCAGTTCAGCTTTTAGATTTGATGGCTTGATGGTGATCATCCCTCTTCCTCTTGATTATATTCCAGAGGCTTTTAAGTTTGTAAAATCAGAGAAACTTATAATTTTTAAGTGGTCCCTTATTTTTTTCCAGAGCTGTATATAAAGCTGTATATACGATACAATAAAACAACTGTCATGTTGCAGACCTCTGTGCGAGACCATGGCTTTTTTTGTTTGTTTTATGGAGTTTTTAGGATTACTTTTTTGTCCTTTTTGTCCTTTTCGTCCACAGAGTATAATGCTGAAATGTGTTGATGATGTTGAAATTCTGTGACTTTAACCTCATAAATAAAGCTGGAAGATAACCTCCATCACTCCAGCTTCTCAGAACAGCAGCTCTGAGCATCTGTGGGTCATTCCCATTAGGAACCTTTAGGATGAAAGGGGTTAAAGCCAGGCGAGAATTATATGTTCAGGAGGAGGAATGTGCAACATTTAGACTGAGTCTTGGCTCTTTGGCCCCAACATTCAGGCACTATTCCTGATAAAAGGGACAGCGCTGGACTGGAGGGAACAGCATGAATATCAGAAGGCCATGGCAGTGATGTCCAGCGGCCCTGGCGCTGCTGTAAAGCAGCATCCCCTGCCACAGTCAGGGGTTAAAGGGTTCCTAATGTGTCTGCGAGGCAGCAGGCTGTCAGCGGCTTTAATAAATACAGGGAGCAGTGTGAGAGAAAAGTGGAGCTGTCTATGTAGAGTGACACAGGCGAGGCCAGCAGTGCCGATGGCTCCTCTCTAATAACAGAGCAGGGTAATGACACAGCCCCGCTCCAGAGCAGCAGGAACAGGAAGATCAATCTGCAGCCAGAGACGGAGGGATGGGAGAGGAGGAGGAGGAGGAGAAGGAGGAGAGGAGAGAGGGAGGGAGGGGGAAAAAAAAGACAGACATGGGAACGTGATTTTCTATTACACTCTCCCTCCATGTAAGCCTGGATTCTCTCTCTTTCTCTCTTCATCTCTCTCTTTTCTCCATCCATCCCTCCCTTGCTGGACCATGCAGGGCTTGAACAGCTTTACATTAAAAACACAGCAGATCAATAGCCATTACAACTCCATGCTTGAATGACACGTAGTAGTGGTCCCTGTCTCCTCCACTCTCTCTCTCTCTCCAGAGTCTTCTCTCTCTCTCCACCCAGCATCGATCTCACTCTGCAATATTCCAGCTCGCAGCCTGATCCGAGTACACCCGGGGTTCACTGGGAATTGAAAAGCGGCAGAGGGAGGGAAGGAAGGAAGGAAAGAGGTGAAACAAAAAAATGAAGCAAAGGGGAGTTACCAACCAGCTGCTGCAGCACAAGTAAACAGTGTATCACTCTAGCTTTGCATTCCTCCTTCTCAATCTAATGTTTTTCCTGCGCTACCGGCCATGCAAAAAGAGAGCCAGCCCATCATCAAAGCACATCAACAACAAAAAAAAAAAAGCCCGCCCTGCACTCCATCCAGCATCCAGCTCCCGCCTTATTTACAGTGGGCCTGTCTGGTGGGGAGAAATACTCACATTGAGATCAGAATCGATAACATCTCTCTCTCCCAACCAGGAACACTGCAAACCCACAGCCGTAAAAAACAAAAACACTGGTAGCAATTTAAAAAAAGGAGGGAGTTTCTGAGAAGGCCAGCCAAAGATAAACATGCAGAAAAAAAAGCAGACAACATAAAATTAGCAGCAATTTAGACTAATTTCTCTTTAATTGTCCTCCGGGACAAGAGTTAATCTGTAGATCTCTTTACTTACCAGAAGCAATGGAGTAAAATAAGGAGTGTTGATGCAAACAAGGAGCAAAAAATAAAAACACTTTTTCTAAAAAAAAAAAAACATCAGAAACAGCCAATTATTACACATCGCAAAAAAAAAAATCAGGTTTGCACCATATTTGGATAGTACATTTCTGATTGACCACGTCCTAAACCATAGCCATGAAATTCCAATAGTTTGCTAACAAATTAAACATCTGAAGATGATCAAAATGGCTGAATTCAGTTTGAAATTCATTGAGTTTAAATGCAAAACAAAAAAATATATAGCAAACAAACTATATATCAGCTATTCATCCTTCTATTTGTCACCTAATTAACTTATTTACTTTATAAACATTACTCCTCAAAAAAGTGAATTCCACTGAAGAAGGTGTGAAGGAATCGAGTAAGGAAACATAATAACCAAATTCAAGTTGGAAATATAGCAGGGAATATAGCATATATAAAGCCCAATGTGCCTGTAAATGGTCCTTGTTAATGACACATGACCACAAAGGTGATGGCCTTCTGAATATTGATCAGAAACCAGCAGATTTATTTTAAGTATTTCACACATACACAGACACACACAAACCCTAACACATCACATTAATATAATGTTATTAGACAGTAACTAAACCCTACATTACAGTCTACATATGTAGCATATCCAACACTCCGAAGAGGATAACAAAACACAACTGTTGTTTATTTATTTAAATGTAAAGAATAGCCAATTTTTTGACCTGGTGAAAAAAAGTACTTTTAACCTAAAGCGTTTTAGCACCCATCCAGAGTCTGACAAATTGTGATTGTAAATAAGAATGTTAATTTGGTTGCAGTCATATCATTAGTGTTAACCCAATATACTTTAATTTTTGATGATCACTGTATGGATCAGACAAAAATCCATAGACTAGTTTCTAAAAAAAGGTTTCAGATATTATGCAAATTAGCATAGTACAGTATATAGAAGGGATTAACATGAAAAAGAAGAGAAGTTCTTGCAGTTCACACTTCAAACACGGATGCTTCTGGATTTGCCTATTCTGAGCAGTGAAAAGTTACTAAAAAGTTGATTGTCTGCAATATTAACCGTTCCTACTTACTAAGTCTTCTTTAATAATGTCTTAGTTCCTAGTATAGACAAAAACTGTGCCCACTGGTACAACTTTCTCGTTTAAATTAAAAAGTACGTTCAGTGCATTATCACTTATTAGAAAACACCATGAACATCAGACCAACTATACTATTAATGAGATAAGAAATATATTGTAATTAAAAAAAAATCGATTTTAATGTACTTTCTGCTCCAGTGACTTTATTCTATTGCATAAAGTTGATGTCTTATATTCCCAGTCCATACAAATCATTGCTCCGGCTTGTGTAATTTGTCCCTCAGATTTGTGAGGCCGGGCATCAATGAGCTTTTTCAGATTTCTACAATCTTTACACAAGTCTTCTGTCTCACCTGTATTTGATGATCTTTTTGTGTGTATGTATGTGTGTATATGTGTGTGTGTGTCTCAGTTTAACACAGCCTGCAGTGTTTCCCCTTCCGAACTCTCCTCAGCAGAGCTTTATCCGAGGCCGGAGTGGCCCGATCACAGCCGCACCGCCGGGCGAGCTCTCGGCACTGCTTTGACTGCTCTGAATGGGGAGTTAATCGGGCAGAGAGGGGATTCCCACAGCCAGGCCGGGGGCAGCAGAAGCCCTGAATACCTGTCAGGTGTACAGTGACATCCCAACATTGTTCCACGAGGCTGAGATTGATTGTGGAAAGCCGAGGCGGCCCAGAAGGGGCTGATGGGTAATGTGCCTGATTGCCTGAACACAGAACAATGCTGTCCATTTCATCTGTTGTCATGCCAACCTGTGAAGAGAAAGAAATAATAAAGAAGACAGCAGAATGACAGTGTGGAATAAATCCAGGTCTAGATCTTCACATTTCTTCACTAATCTTCACAGAGATTTAAGCATAAAACTCACTGCAAAAAAAGTGTCACAATCATAACTCAAGCAGAAGGTTGAGTTTGAAGTCTATTAACCAGAGGTTCCATTAACAGCGGGACTGTTGGTGGTGTTACAAGGCCTAACTCTATATGTGAGAAATGTACCGATGACATTGAGATGCTAATGGCCTTTGGACAATTATCCTCGCATCCTGAGCAAATGGACTCGGCCATGCATGGGTGATCTCTCCTCTCCGCTGCTGCTGCTGCTGCTCCGGAGAGTTTCCTCGTCTCAGCATTATCAGTGTTAAGAGATTCACTGAATACAAATCTAATGGACATTTTTAAAGAGGGTTTTTGTTAAGGTGGATTATTACAAAGCATACCACACCAATATAAAACATCAATTCACTCTCAATTCAGTACTTAAATATGACAAAGCATCTCAAATATCTCAACATGTAATAGGCTTGTATTCGTGAGCTATAGGATATCTGTGATCTGCCGGCATAAATTCTGGCTACGTTTATAAAACTAAGATTATACTGGGCTTTCCAAACATAGTAGAGTAGAATAGAGTAGAGCAGAGTACAGTACATTAGAAAAGTACAGTACAGTAAAGTAGAGCACAGTATAAAAGAGCAGAGTAGAATAGAGAAGAACAGAGTAGAGCAAAGTACAGTAGAACAGTACAGTAAAGTAGAGCCCAGTAGAGTAAAATAGAGTAAGGTACAGTACAGCAGAGTACAGTACAGTAAAGTATGGTAGAGTAGAGTAGAGTAAAGCAGAATACGGTATAGTTGAGCAGAGTAGAATTTATTAGAGTACAGGAGAGTATAGTAAAGTATAGTTAAGTACAGGAGAGAAGAGTATAGCAGAATGCATTAGAGTACAATAGAATACATGAGAGTATAGTAGATTATAGAAAAGTAGAGTACAGGAGAGTAGAGTACAGTAAAGTTCAGTAGAGTAGAGTATAGTAGAGTAGAGTACAGGAGAGTAGAGTAAAGTACAGTACAGTAGAGTGTAGTACAGTAGAGTACAGTAGAGTAGAGTATAGTAGAGTACAGTAGAGAACACAGTAGAATAGAGGATAGTAGAGAACACAGTAGAGTACAGTATAGTAGAGTACAGTAGAGAACACAGTAAAGTAGAGTGGAGTGGATTAGAGTAGAGTAGAGTACAGTATAGTATAGTAGAGTACAGTAGAGAACACAGTAGAGTAAAGTAGAGTAGAGTGGAGTAGAGTAGAGAACACAGTAGAGAACAGTATATTATAGTTGAGTGAAGTTGAGTAAAGTGTTGAGTAGTTGAGTAGAGTAATGTACGGTGGAGAACACAGTAGTGTAGAGTGGAGTTGAGTATCGTAGAGTGGAGTTGAGTATAGTAGAGTGGAGTTGAGTATAGTATAGTATAAGAGAGTACAGTAGAGTAGAGTACGGTAGAGAACAGTAGAATATAGTAGAGTGAAGTCAAGTAAAGTAGAGTACAGTACAATAGAGTAATGTACGGTGGAGAACACAGTAGAGTAGAGTACAGTAGAGTATAGTAGAGTGGAGTTGAGTATAGTATAGTATAGTACAGTAGAGTAGAGTACGAAGGAGAACACAGTAGAGTAGAGTACAGTAGAGTATAGTAGAGTTGAGTATAATATAGTATAGTACAGTAGAGTAGAGTACGAAGGAGAACACAGTAGAGTAGAGTATAGTAGAGTGGAGTTGAGTAGAGTATAGTAGAGTACAGTAGATTACAGTACAGTATAGTAGAGCGAAGTTGAGTAGAGTATAGTAGAGTGGAGTTGAGTAGAGTATAGTAGAGTACAGTAGATTACAGTACAGTATAGTAGAGCGAAGTTGAGTAGAGTATAGTAGAGTGGAGTTGAGTAGAGTACAGTAGAGTACAGTAGAGTAAAGTAGAGTAGAGAACACAGTAGATTACAGTATATTATACTAGAATGGAGTAGAGTAGATTAGAGTAGAGTAGTTGTGCCTGGATCTGGTATGTATAAAGCATAGGAAGCAGAAACTTGGCAATTTCTCACAATCTACAGATTCTGTCTCCAGCTCCCTCAGTGGCACCAAAATCTGATTCCCGTCTTCTGCATAAAGTGTGTGTGTGTCCGACTCTCTGTCCACATGAACACAATGCTTGTCGTCACATAGTCTGGGCCTGTAATGTGCTGAGAGAGGATAGAAAAGGAGATTGTACATGAAGATGAGACCAGGTCTGCACTCACAATGCCCTCATTTAGTGAGCTGAGACTTCCAGGCTCAGAGGCCGCCAGCCCCTCTGACTTACAGCTCCAGCCCAGGAAGAAGCTTCTGCCCTGGGGACACACACACAGACATCACTGCTGATGCCTACACACTCCTCCAAAACCAGCTCACACTAATCACATGCTCCAACGTGTACTATGTGTACCAACTGCAGAAATAACAAATAAACAAATGAATAAAGTTAATATGGATGTGGTTGGTCTCATTAATGGTAACACATATGAAAGAATGTTACTGATATACACACACACACACACGCACATTTATATGAATACATGTGTTACTTCCCTATATGTACAACAACTCAGTTAGATTAATTTCTTAGTAGTAAGAATGACTAAGACAAAGCATTAAAACCTTTGAGTTTCAAACATATTGGTGCAGAAAGAAGTTAAGTCATAAACAATATTTTTTCTTTTATAAGAAAATCTCTATTCAAAATGCTGTGTAATCCAAGAGTAAGATAAATCCCTGTGTGGGAAAAAGTTGCAGTTTAACATATGATTATCTGATCTTTATTTTAGCTATATTAAGAAATGGAGATAACATAACTACAAAAATTAAACTGATGATTTAAAATGATTTTAATTGAATAGAAATTTCTTGTCAAGAAAATGTTAGAACATTTTCACATTTATTAACACATAAAATGTCTAAAATTAGAATCAGGTGCCCAACATCAGCAGCAGATGATTAGAACATTGTTAGAAAGGATTTTGGAGAATCCTGTGTATTTAAACATCAGAAATTTGTTTAGTGTAGTTTGGATTGCTCTTGATTGATGAAGTTAGTGGATCATCGTGACCAGGTCCATGACGTTTTAGTGGAAGACACTAAAAACAACTGCCAACATGGTCAGATCAGGCTGTCCTAGCAAGTTCAGCCTAAAAGCAGACAAACCACATGGTTTTCATGTGGTGTCCTATTTTTTTTACATACTTAAATGAACAAAAACCCATTTACAATTAATCACATGAAACCAATAAGTAAAGTATAATACAAATTTGGGCAGTTTACATAACATATTGTACACATGTGGAAATGGTGTAGTGGAGGCAACCCACCCCTTTTCTTTCAGAGCTCTTTTTCCTCCGGATTTCGTGCAGGGCTTAGGCTTTAGGTTGATGTTTTTTCGCTTCAGTGGATTGGAGGTGCTGACTAGCTCCTGTTAGCATATGGATAGGGTGCAGCAGCGCTCTTGTTGACAGGCCATGATGTGTAGACAGCTGATATCCACCCACTACTACAGTACAGCACACACGCAGAATACTTAATATTTAATTTTATTTTACATTTTATTAAAGAGGGCCACTCTGAGGCAGTAAATTCATGATTTGATGTGTTTCTAATAGCTTTTCTAGCAAAATAATACACACAAATTAAGGCATATTAAGAAAATAATTGAAAAATTATAAGATAATAAGATCACACCAGCTCTTGCCTTGATTCCTAGATGATGTCCAAAAGCTAAGGTGCAAAGTCCAATAATTTCCCATGTCAATAAAACAGCACAGTTTGAAGATAACACAAAGTAATTTTTCTCAACGCAACACATCGACTAGAGGGGTGAAGACGCAAAACAGGACCAGAGGGACAGCAGTTCCCGAAGTGACCAAGCACCACCATCTTTTGAATGTTTTAGCATTGTGATTCTAATCCAGAACTAATCCAACATGAATACCTAACTTTCTTAATTCTCTTGGGTATGAATACAATCAAAACCTTATAGCAATGTTCCTACAGAAGGTTTACAGTAAGATCTCGTTTACATCCGGTAAGCATTTTGAGTATCAGGATTGTATCTGGATATGACCTAATCAAATAAAATTAAGACTAAAAAAAAAACAGATACAAATTCAATCCTGTGTGATCTCAGTTGTCTTTGGTGGTCTGAGACTTAAAAAGCCCAACATATACAGTACACCAGAGAATATCATCAAAATATTCAAAGACTCTGGAAAAATCAGTGTACAAGTATAAGTGACAAGGCTGACAATTAATATTAGATGCTGGTGATCTTTGGGCCCTCAGGTGGCACTCTTATTGCAGCTAATTTCCTTCAAGATAAATAAAGTAAGTAAGTAAGTAAGTAAGTATGTTATACGTATGTATCTATCTATCTATCTATCTATCTATCTATCTATCTATCTATCTATCTATCTATCTATCTATCTATCTATCTATCTATCTATCTATCTATCTATCTATATCTCTGTATTGTATTAGTACCACTTGCTTTTAAAGCTTTTTTTACCTCATCCAATCAATAAATTTCATCAATTTTTTAATAAGGTATTGTTTTCATGAAATATTTCATAAATAATACTTTCAGTGACCGGTTTCTGTTCTTCTATGTTTGATGGTGAATAAAAAATTAGTCTTTATGAGAGATTTGTTTTTAAAATTGGGGTTATACAGTATCTCACAAAAGTGAGTTCACCTCACATATTTTTGTAAATATTGTTTAATATCTTTTCCTGCGACAACATTGAAGATAAAACACTTTGACACAATGTAAAGTAGTAAGTGTACAGCTACAGTATACTGGTTTGAATTTGCTGTGTTCTCAAAACAACTTAACACACAATCATTAATGTCTAAACTGCTGGCAACAAAAGTGAGTACACATCTAGAAATAAATTGGCCAACTTTTGCCCAGTCAGCCTTTTTCCCTTCACAGTTTCATGTGACTTGTTAGTGTTACTAAGTCTCAGGTGTGAATGGGGAGAAGGCCTGTTAAATTTGATGTTATCACTCTTACACTCTCTCTCTCATACTGGTCACTGGAAGTTGAGTGCCAACATGGCACCTCATGGCAAAGAACTTTGAAGGATCTGAAAAAAAAATTGTTGCGCTACATAAAGATGCCCTACACTATAGGAAGATTGAGTGCACATGCTCAGCATCAAATCCAGAGGTTGGCTTTTTTTGGTGTACTCATTTAACTCTTTTGTGAGATATTGTATATGGTGGATGCACTGATGAAGATAGATCCTTACAGCACAAACTGATGCAGCAAGTTAAGGCCCAGCATTCTTGTGGATATACCAATCAGCAAGAGGCTTCAGATAGTCTGTATATATATAAGCCTGTATGACAGGAGAATAGGGAGGCCCTGTGTGATCTCACAGGACAATCAGGTCCTGAGTGGAGCCCTGAGGGTCCACAGAGAGAGTGTCAAACTTAACTCTTCACTGTTCAGACCCCCATAGAGCATCGCTGAACACCTCAGTCCAATGCAGGAATGTACACACACACACACACAGTCCTCCACAGCAGGGTTCCTCAATACACTCATTCAGGCATATTCTCACAGAGCCTTCAGAATGCTCGCTAACAGCACTCTCAATATTCACATAATCTCTAAGCAGATACACCATTTCTCACTCTCTCACACACTCAGACACCCATACACACACACACATACACACGTACAGAGGTAACAGCAGGACCTCTCGCTGCATACCAGCTCCCCAGCCATGCACTCATACCATGAGGAAGTCTCTCTGAATACATTCGCACACTGGCCCAGAGGGATGCCACTTCTCCGAGCTCTAGTGGTCTTTACTCCCATCAGGCAGCCTAAAGAATCGATGATGAGAGGTGCTTTCAGGTCAGGAACACACATTTCCTCTCTGTCTGACCGCCAAAGCCGTTCTCCACTGCCCCCTTTGTGTCTTCCCTGATTAGCTGCTCCCATAGATCACCCACTAATCACGAGACCAACCTGCACTAAGGTGTGCTTATATTTAGACCTCCTGATGTGTGTGTGTGTGTGTGTGTACGCATGTGTCCCATGTCTTCCATCAGGCCGTGCAGGCAGTGCAGCCATAACCCCCCCCCCCCCCTCAATAAATTAACCAATCAGCTCACTCCCCTAAAGAGGTTGCGTGCAGCCAATTCATCAATATCCCTCCAGCCACGTATCCCCTCTTTCCTCTCTCCTAAGACACACACTGATTTGATGGAGAGACAGAACCTCTTCCGCTCAGGTAGGCTGCAGTCTTGATTACACAGCTGTAGCTACAGTACAGAGCAGGAATAGAACCTCCATATATCCAGCCACTAAGCACCCCTCATCAGAGCTGCCTCAAAAATGTTCCTCCTGCTAAGAACCACATGCTTAGGCCTGGTCCCAGACAAAGAAATGTGCACATTTGCACATGTACAGTACATGCACATATTGGGATATTTTGTATTTATTGTCTATGCATCCCTTTCTAGTGTCAGTATCTATTGTCCATGCGTTATTGTATCATATCTTTTTTCTAAGACTGCACTGGAGATCTAGTCTTACAGTGTTTTGTTGTACTGCACAACATTGCATTAATATAATGATAAAAAAGTTTAATTATACTGTTTTTTTGCCATAATGTTGGGGATCAGCTTTTGATATCTGATTGTTCATGAATAGTTTTTCAACTTGCTCAGGGAAAGCAGATAAATTACTTTTACATTTCTAAATTATGTTTATTTATGTGTGGTACCCAGATATGATCATTTGGTATCATCTGGTATTGAAAAAAATATTCAGGTGGTTGGCAGGTAAGCATCATAATCACAAATTAATATAGCACTTTTTTACAAAAGGTCAACAACACAAAGCATAAAGCCCCGAATGAGCAAGCAAAAGGCCAAATGGAAAAGAAACTCTAACTCTAAGCACATCAAAGTGTGGCCTGTTTTCCTTCATGGTTCAAAAGTCTGTGTGGAATAAGCAAATAATACTAATTTCAGTGGTTAAATTACTTGCATTTTAAACAGTTAACCAGTATATGTGGAAAAAATAAAATTATGAGTTTCTTTGATTTTACCAAGCTGAACTGCTTGAATTTTTGCACCAGGAGTTGCATAAACGTATCCAAAAGCAGTGTGTAAGACTGGTGGATGAAAACATGCCTTGATGCATGAAAACTGTTCTTAAAAACCAGGGTTATTCCCCCAAATATTGATTTCTGAACTCTCAAAACTTTCTGAATATGAACGTTTTTTTTGCATTATTCTAGGTCTGAAAGCTCTGCATCTTTTTGTTAATTTGACCATTTCTCATTTTCTGCAAATAAATGCTTTAAAGGACAATATTTCTATTTGGGAGAAATGTTGTCCGTAGTTTGTAGAATAAATAACAATGTTCATTTTACTCAAACATATAGCTATAAATAGCAAAATCAGAGGAACTAATTCAGAAAAAGTTAATGTTTTCCACATGTGTATAGGAATATATATATATTCTTATAATACCTTTTAGGTAGATCCCGTTTGTTTGCATTCGGTAAACTGGCATAGATACATCAGTATAAAAAAATTGTGAAGGTGTTAAACCAACACTGTTATTCAGTACCACCGGTTATTGAATTTTTACATTTACAACATTCATTTTATACTAACAGTGTTGTCACATCAGACTTCTCAAATACAGACAGTTATCAAAACTGTTAAAATCAGAAGTGCTTTCCACAGCTTACGCATCTAACAGAACCGAGCAAGAACATGATGGTCCACATATTGGTGCTACTGTAGAAGTAAAAATGAGTCAGGGCGTTTTTACCAACACAGGATGTTGCTGTGACTCACCAACAGGACACGTATTCCAAGTTAACCATTAAAGATTCCCAAGCTTTCGTGTTTGCTCTTCTATTCTGCAAGTCAAAAACACATGTTTTTATTCCCAAGATTTAAACAAGAAGAATATTATAAAACAGATTTCAGGCTGGAATGAAGTCCTTGCTAATGCGAACACTCAGGAGTGGCTCACAATTCTACAGAAACAACATGAAAGCATTATCTGGGAACACGACAAAGAACCCAAGCATTGTTATTCTTTTTCCCCCCGATGTTGCTGCAGTGATTCCAGAATAATCATCTTCACAGGCCATTTATTCACAGAGTAAACTAGTGAATGGGAGCAGGAGAAAAAGGGAGATTCCTGTTTTTATTTGCCCTCTGCATGTGTTTTCAGAGGCGGTAAGTGGCTCGCCGGCCCATGGGAACAGTCTGATAGAACAATATGAGAATGAGCAAGTCAAAGTTTCAACCACGGCTCCAGAATAAGCATTATTTTCACAGGCCATTTCATAAGGCTACACCATTAATCACACACAACCTCTCTGCTCTCTCCAAACTGACCCATGCTTACACCACTGTGGTCCAGCCAGAATGTAGAACTCAGAGCACATCAAAGTTTGCATACAGACATCAATTACTGTAGCTTTCTTCTGTATGAAAAAAACACAAACTAACATTGTTCACAAATGGTCAGGAGGTAAGAGGTCGCATTGCTGAAGTGCACTATTTTGAGGTTGGGATGCACACAGTATTTGGCAAACTGAAAAATCGAATTGAAACTGGCTAAAAAAATATTATATTAAAAATACCAGATTATTTATACCAAACAAAGAATAATTTATCTGAAGTCAAACTGTAGCATTTCCTATAAAGTTTAGAGATATTAGCAGCAGTGGCAGACCCTCACTGCACCCACTCCCCCTCCGAAGGTGTATCAGAAATCAGGAGAGAGCTGGAGCTATATTACCCATCGATATGTGCTTCTTACCAGCTTTTTTAACATTTCTAACAACCAGCTTTTTAACATTTTCATGTGTTTTTTAATGGTAATGCTGTTTTCCCTTGCGTGCATTAAACAACCTGAGCTCATTGTCCTTATTAGCTTGAGTGTTCCAAAAGTGGAAAAGGCAATTAATATTGAAGAGAATAATGAAAAACCAAAAAATTAAATTAAATTTGCACTGATACAAAGATTTAGGCAATACAAATACGGTACCTAAACTCCTGCTCGGAGCATGTTCTCATATGGTGCTTTTTCCCTCTTTTTATATTTAAAAATACACTAGAGTAGAAAAGTTTAAAAAGGTAGCACCACTTGTCAGAACATAAGCAAACAGCTGGCACACCGCAGACAAGGTTCATATTAACTTATCACACTTTTTTGTTAGGGGCGATTCTAGAATCAGAGGTTTAGGGGTGCTGAACATTTAAGGAACCCGGCCTGACAGCTCCCCTCTAAAAAATGTAAATAAAATTTGAGGAGAGTTCCCGAAAGAAGTGAATGGGTCATTTTAGAAGAAATAGTATAATTTGGAATCAAATTAGACACACAAAATATGTATAGCAGCAGATAAGGGGCATTTTTAGCTTATCAGAGACCAACTACCATTTTTAAAAAACAACAACACAACTTGATGCTTTCACTATTAGGGGGGCTAGGACTCGTTTTTTTCAAGAGTGCTTGAGCCCCCCTACAATAGGGCTAGCAATGTTCCAGCTTAGTAGGAATCTACTACCTACCTCTTCATAAACTGGCTGTAAGATGAGAGCTGAAAGATACAAGCTGTACATGGCTAGCTGTGCCAGCTAACTTAGCCTTAGCATTTGTTTGACTGACTGCCCATCTCTGTGTAACTTTCACTCACACCTGAATTGAGAAGCACTGCTGAGGTAATTTATGACTAAAGTTGCACTGCTAATGTAGATATCCAGCCAAATCTGTGCCTAGAGCTGGGCACTGCTTCAATATACAGTATTTTTGTGATTAAAAAAGCAATGCTGAGGTAGGTAAATGCTTTGTTGGTTTGTCTGTTGGGATAATAAAATGTTTAAATAAATATTTTGAATTTGTAGTTCTATGTATGATTACTTTTTGTAATTCAAGACAAAAATAAATGTAGGCTATAAATATTAAATACTAGGGCTGTCAACATTAAAGCGTTAGCAGGCTGTTAATGTGGAATCAGTAACTTGTTACTATTTTTCAAGGCAAGTTAATTAAGGCACCAGGTTTGACCCCTACTTCCGCCGTAATCTGCCCCGCCCCCGCCCAACGCTCCGATTAGTTTTCTGGCTGAACGATTGAACGGCGCGCTCTTATGGTGTCCAGCAGTAACACTCCGGTTCAGACTTCCAGCTCCGGTTAGAGAGCTTTGTTTGGTTTGTCACTCTCTATTTTTGTCTTTCTCTGTTTCTCTCTCCCTCTCTGTCACTCTCTCTCTCTCGTTTCTGCGCCTAATAGTGAGCTGGATAGATAGCTTTGTTTTCTCTTCGCTCTTCTCTCTCTCTCTCTCTCTCTCTCTCTCTCTCTCTCTCTCTCTCTCTCTCTCTCTCTCTCTCTCTCTCTCTCTCTCTCTCTCTCTGCGATTGTCTCTCTCCCTCCCTATTTCTCTTTCTGTCTCTCTCGCTTGTTTCTCCACCAAATTGTATTCATTAATTCATACAAGAACTAATGCAGCACTAATACACACTCTGTGAATTTAGAGTCTGTTAAAGGAACAGTGTACACATTACTGAATACTGGCCATTCCATTTCCCCAAGGCTATTTATATGGTCATCCCTGAGATTTTTATACTCCGCAAATTAAGTTCAAATGTAGAAATCCTCACAACCAAGCTAAGACATTTACAATCCAATTTATCATGCATTCTTTATTCCAACACCCTACGTTGATTTCATCTCCCCTCAAACATACAAGTATGTACTATTATTATAATTGACACCACTTATATACATATAATTGCATTTTAAATTTCTTACATTCATTCTTTTATTTACATTTAAATATCCACTATTAAAATTTGCGTCTGAAGAAAAACAAATGTGATTATTTGCAGTTAATCACAAACTTTTGTTGTGATTAATTGGATTACATTTTTTAATCGATTGACACTAATAAAAACATTGACAAACTGAAGGAAAACCTAGGAAAAGAATATGTGAGGTATTTGGCCTTAATCTAAAAGTTTTATTTTGTTTGGGTTTGGGTTTGGTTTTGGCCCAAAAATGTTCCTACTCTAAAGCAACTATCATGGAAAGTCACCATAAAACAAAATCGACTGCAATTTTGAATGCAAATCAACCACCCTCACATGCCGAAGAACATCCAAGTCCAGAGCGAACATAGAAAAAAAAGTAAGCTGTGGTCAAGCGAGATGTAGCATAGCCCTTGAGTTGTGGATAAAAGGTTCAGGTTGAGGCTAAGGATGCTTCAGTAGTGCATGAAGAGTGAGGGTTTTGTTTTGCCCCTTTGTACACTAAGAGCATGGTTCCCTCTTTCACACAGTAATGGGAGAGCTAGTATTGACACCTGCTGACAGAGGCCAAAGCCGTACGTGATGCAGTCCCTCTTCACACGGCTCAATAATATCTCTGCAGTGCAAGTGTCTCCAATTTGGTGCCTTGCGTGTGAGGACGCTCTCTCTCTCGCTCATCTTTAAAGACAAAAACAAGGTACAAGAAGTCAGTGACTGAGCCACTGTTAGAGGATAAGGAACAGCCAGAGCTGTTCAAGTACACAGAACAGGGGAACAAGAAGAGCTTTGAGGAGGTTTGATGAGACCTGGTGAGGTCTGCGCTGGTCTGCAGCCTTCAGGGGTTAACCTCCCCTTCAGCCAAGCAAAATACTCCAAGAAGCATGCAATTACAGCCTCAGTCAAAGGGCATGCGCAATTTCCAAACCTATTTACACAGTGGTAAAGGGCCTCCCTTACCTTCCCCCTCCTCCTCGCTCTGCCAGGAATATAGCAGACCGAGATAGCATGATTAAGGTCGTTTCCACTGGATAAAAACACAAGCTCAGGGAAATTCACATGAAGCATCTTGGAGAGCGGGATAGCAGTTGATTTGGGTTGGCAAGTTACAGATATGTGGGTGTTTGGGGGCTTAAAAAATGAGCAGAACACTAATGGAGCTCTTAATACAACAGAGTTTATAAAGCCTTAATCTGGAATTGATGAGACATCCATCAAACCAGGTCTGCAGTGATGAGTTAAGCAGCTGCAGAACTGAACCTGCCTGGTGGACAGAGACATAGTTAAGAGAGTCTTTGAAATTAATGAATAACCATATATCAAATCATTTCTTCCTTCATGGAGAGAAATCAGATGTTGTCTTTAATATTGTACAATATTTTGTCTTTATGAGTGAAGAAGTATATAAAATAAAACCATAATTGTGTTTTTTTTTTTACATAAAAAAGTTTTTTTTATAAAAATTAAGAAAAAATAAAAGAAAACAGAGCAATGGATGATATATGGTTATGTGTATATATAATATTCATACTTTTAACATTAAAATGAATACATACATAAGTACAGACTAAGTGTGCCACTTACAGTGCATCCGGAAAGTATTCACAGCGCTTCACTTTTTCCACATTTGAGTTCTGAAAATTTATATAAAAAAAAAAAAACTAAGTCTAAGTAAATCACATTTGCGTAAGTATTCACAGCCTTCGCCATGAAGCTCAAAATTGAGCTCAGGTGCATTCTGTTTTCACTGATCATCCTTGAGATGTTTCTACAGCTTACATGGGGTCCACCTGTGGTAAATCCAGTTGATTTGGAAAGGCACACACCTGTCTATATAAGGTCCCACAGTTGACTGCATGTCAGAGCACAAACAGCAAGCATGAAATCAAAGGAATTGTCTGTAGACCTTCGAGACAATATTGTCTCGAGGCACAAATCTGGGGATACAGGATACAGAAAAATTTCTGCTGCTTTGAAGGTCCCAATGAGCACAGTGGCCTCCATCATTCGTAAATGGAAGAAGTTTGGAACCACCAGAACTCTTCCTAGAGCTGACGTGCCATCTAAATTGAGCAATCGGGGGAGAAGGGCCTTGGTCAGGGAGGTGGCCAAGAACCCGATGGTCACTCTGTCAGAGCCCCAGTGTTCTTAACATACTTTTAATTCTTCCTTTTCACAAGGGTAGTCTGATAATTCTCAGTTCTCTAATGTCCAGTATAAGGGAAAAATAGCTTTAGCCTGTATTTTTATCATGTATATATGTTTTATCTACTGACAAATAACAGAATAAAGGGATCTAAGAAGCAGATGAAGGCATAAAAGACTAAAATGTAATGTAAAAGTATAAAATGATTTTTTGGATCATATATGAAACAAAAAGGCAAAGTCAGAAAGTATCAACTGACCATAATAAGATGTAAATAAAACACATTATTTTATTTTATTTTTTTTTCAGTAAAAAAAAAAAAGAATGACTGATTTCTCACAAAAAAGTAAGAAATGTTCTATTTGTGGCTATATGTTGCAAAGGCTTATACATAGAGATTAAACTCACCAGCTCTCCCATCCCTGAAACCAATTTCAATCACATATTTCAAACCCTGAGATGGTTCATTTGAATGTCATTGATGCTCAACTGACATTCAACTAACATTCAACTAAATGTCTATTAACTGCAACTGAGCCATATGTTGAATGTAAATGATTTTACACCTACACCTAACCCTACCCTTAACTCTTTATCAACCCTAAAAAGTTTCGCAACTTTCTGCATTTGCTTTTTTTAAAGTAAGTTTAATTTCAGATAAATGGAAGTAACTTCAGCTCGGTTTCAAGACTTAAATGTTACATAAGTAAGTAAGTGAACTAAACTTTAGTCAATTCTTTCTTTTAGTAATCTTTATTTAATCCATTTTTGCTGAATTAATCCTTTCTTTTATTAACCTTTACTTTATTTCTGCATACAATATTACCTAACTCTCATACAGAGTTCCCCAATGGTGGAACAAACTACCTTCCACTACCAGATCAGGAGAATCTCTCGCTATCTTTAAGAAACTCCTGAAGACAGAGCTCTTCAAAGAGCACTTACTCTCCTAACACCTCTAACAAACTAACTAATTCTAACCTCATCTCCTTCTTCCTCTTCTCTACTCCTCTATCCCATTATTTCCCTCTGACCTCCTTAGGGCCCTATCTATAGATGCTTTATTTTTAACTTCTATTATTTTTGTACTTAACCTCTTCTATTATTTGCACTTCAATATTGTAAGTCGCTTTGGACAAAAGCATCTGCCAAATGTAATGTAATGTAATGTAATTACAATTACTTAATTTATATTACTCAAATAATTTATGATACATAATTTATTGTAATTCCTGAAATTTAAATATTTTTAGTTAAAAACACACAAAGATTTACATAATCTCAAAGATTTATATTGTAAACAGACCAAGTCTCACTGTCTCAACACATGGATGGCATGTAATACATTCTTTTTAGCATGTGTTGAGACAGTGTAATATGTTTTTTATCCAAAAATATTTACATTTCAGGAATTATAATATATTATGTATCGTGAATTATTTGAGTAATATTGCAGAAATTATATTATTGTAATTAGGTAATATTGTATGCAGAAATTAAGTAAATGTTACTTAAAGAAAGGATTGATTCAGCAAAAATAAATTAAGTAAAGTTTAATAAAAGAAAGGATTGACTAAAGTTCAGTTCACTTATTTACTCTATGTAACATTTAGGTCTTGAAACCGAGTTGAAGTTACTTAAATTTATCTGAAATTAAATTACTTAAAAAAAGCAAATGCAGAAAGTTGTGAAACGTAAATTTTACGCATCATTTTTGTCAGTGTTGAGTTGGACGTTGGGTTACATTCAATAGAGAATCATTTACTTTCACCTTTCAGTTCAGTTGCATTTAATAGACATGCAGTTGAAGGTTAGTTGAATGTCAGTGGAGCATCATCAAATGGAGCATCCAAGTAAAGTGTTACCATATATTCTACAAATAGGCCTAGTTCCAGTCTGAGAAACAAACATATAAAGTATAATGCTTTCTCATAATAACTTCCCAAGCCCATGTCCACTACTAGTTAGCAGGATCTAAGAAACATGTGCAGAATATTCCACACAACTTGGCACAGACTCTACAGCTCCGCCCCAAGTTGGGACAGGTCTCTCCTGGGAGCGGCGTGTGGTGGAGGGGTGGGGAGGGAGCCCCTCACAGCTGTTGACCAGCACCAGGGTCCAGAGGCCCTCTGTGCTTCCTCCTCTCACAGAGACGACAGAGGCTGGCCAGGGGGCACAGCACTCTAATAATAACAACATTCAACATGCAGAAACCAGGTCAGTCCTGCCCTACCCTGACCTCCCATCACTGTGCTGATGTCTGGACAAGAGCCAGCACACAGAACAAGCTGGAGAAAGAGAGAGAGAGAGAGAGCGAATGAGCATGTGTGTGAGAGAATGAAAGAGAGAGAAAAAGAAAGAGAAAGAGAGAGAGAGAGAGCAAGAAAAGGAGGGAGAACTACTTCCACTCACTGCAGGCCGCAGGCTATCGGAACACAGGGGCTCAGATCACTTCCTCCTCAGCGCTGTGTCCTTCCTGTTCCAACCAGACCTACATCACACACCACTTTCACACACTTTCACACACACACACACACACACACCAACAACTTACGACACATTCTGCACACCAGGTTTTTTGGGCAAGGTGCCAGGGACTCGCCGACAATCCCACTGACCTTTTCAATAATTCAGTGGTTTAAGGAGCGGTCACACCGAAGTTTCCTGACGCAGTAATTGTAGGTTTCCCAGCGTAAACAAAGTTATGGTATGTGTGATCCAGCAACACAATAAGGCAGATCTCTGTGCAAATATGGTATAGTAGCGCTAAGGCAAGGGGATCAGTGTGTGAATGGGTGGCCTAACGTCGTAAGCTGATTTAGTTGTTGCTAGGAAACCCCGTTCCCACATACAGTAGGTTTGCTCTTCTGCATAGGTTGTATTCCTCTAGTGTTTATCGGGTCATTTTGCATGGCCTGTTTTCTTTTTTTTCAGATATAATGTTCTTATTTTTGTGGCATCTCAATTTTCGCCCCTAACGTTACTGCTCTCAGCAGAAGGTAAATAATACACTAATACACGGTCATAACTTATAATGTGTACAAAGATGACCTCACCAGATTAGAAACTACGTGGACTGAGGACAAAAGAGAACACGCGATGAATAGTAGTAATGAGGTGTTGCCTAACCAAATTATTACATCTAATGATGTAAGGATGATAGGCTCAGTCTGTATAGTTAGGTAATCATTAGCCCTGTAACATTTACCAGTACAATTCCAAGTATAACATACAGCCCTGGAAAAAAAAATCAGATCACTTCAAAATAATCAGTTTCTCTGATTTAACTATTTATCTATAGGTATACGTTTGAGTAAAATGAATATTGTTGTTTCAATTCTATAAACTACTGATGACATTTCTCCCAAATTCCATATAATATATGGTAATTTAGAGCATTTTTTGGCAGAAAATAAGAAACAGTCAAAATAATGAAAAAAGTAGCAAAAGGTTTAAAACATTAAATAATGCAAAGAAAACAAGTTCACAATAATAATAATAATTGTAAACTTAATTTATATAGCACCTTTCATACATCAACAAGCAAGCTAAATATAAAAAAATTAATGAACATTAATAAAATATAATACTCAAAAAAATGAAAATTATGATAGAATAAAAATACAATCAAAACCAGACAGATAAAAATAAGATCTAATCAAAGGCTAGAAAAATAAAAATAAGATAATAATAGGGTAAAAATAAAATCAGAACCAAATAATAAAACAGTTATAATAAATAAATAATAAGAAGGGTCTAAAAGAACTTTGGCGGAATTACACTGATTTTTAATCACAGCTTTCATGCATCTTGGCATGCTCTCCACAAGTCTTTCACACTGCTTTTGGGTAACTTTATTTCACTCCTGGCACAAAAATCCAAGCAGTTCAGCTTTGTTTGATGGCTTCTGACCAACTTACATCTTACATGATTACATGCAGGGGTTTTCCAATAGGGTTCAGGTCTGGAGATTAACCGTCAACTTATTTAAATGTCAGTCAGCATCTGCAGGATGATAATAACAACAAATAGAATTGTCACCAATGGGACTGCTCTCTCTGACCACCATAAAACCAACACCTGTAGCAGCATCTCCATTTGTAGAGTGTAGAATCTGCAATAATGAGAATCATGGGACTGAGGAGATTTGAGAAATGAGTTTTGAGAAGAACGATCCTCAATTATAAAAAAGAGAAACAGGCAAAAACTCAGAAAGATACAAGAGAAATGCAAGAGAGATGTAAGAAAGAAAAACACATGAGAGAAAGATGCAAGAAACAGAGACATTATAGGTTTAATGCAGCATTCCATTTAAATCCAGATGTCCACATTTTCATGTAGGAAATTTATTGGACAGCCCCCCCTCCCCATCACTATTGCACTTGTGCAATAATGTCTTGTGTCTCTTGTCTCAAGCATGTCTACATCTGTGACCTTGTTATATTGTACATTAAGTGTCTTTCTTTTATATTTATAATCTTATTTTGCTGTACTTGCTGTAAGTTTTGAGAAGAAGTGTAACACAAATCCTCTGTAGGTCCTGTACATATGCAGTACTGACAATTAAACTATATGACTTGACTTGACTTCAGGAGAGCCTCATCAACCCCAAGTTCAGAATCCAAGATGGCTGCACCACACATAAACAGCAATAAAAGTAGTACTGCACAGATTATTATCACTTGTATCTGAGTGTGTCTCATTAAATCAGTTGTACGGACAGTACTGTCTATCTTCTGTTTATCTGAGGATATGTTATGTGTTGTTATCTACTGAAATACTGTATGATAACCTGAAAATTTTTATTAAACCAGTTGTGGTAAACAACTTGTAGCTCACTTTTATTTATTAAGGTGTTCTGAAATACTGTTGAGTGCAATATCATTTCTAGCTTGCACAGCCATCGTCTGTGGTAAAAGTAATACAGAAGAAGACTGGACATAATCACATGGCCACTGGCCACACTCATCAGAAAAAGAGAGAGAGACAAAAAAGAAAGAGAGAATATGGTGTGAGAGCACAAAAGAAAGCAAGAAAAAGAGCTAAAAACCCTTTTATTGTCTTCAAAAAAATCTTCAGGCAGTGATGAAACTCACACACAAATAAACCACATCATTGATTTCAATCTGTTTGAAAAAAATAAAACAGACCATCTTCTTTGTCTCTCTATGTGGTTCATCACTCTTTGGTTTTAAAGCAAACAGCAAAAAGTAGTATTTATTTAATGTAAGGGTCTGGGTTTGGATTATAACCGCTGGAGGCCCCCCCTCTCAGGCAGGTCGGAAAGGTTGCAGCAGTGTGGTGTGATGGTGGTTAGTCTCTCTGTCTCACACACACAACTGGTTTCTCACACACTCGGCACCAAGGGAATACTCCAGGCTAATTAGCTCCCTGCATCTGGGAAATGTCAGTCTGTCTCCTCTCGGCATAAGCAACATTCCTATTTACTTACTAACCTCAACCCATCTACTGTACACTGAAGCCCTATTTACTGCTGCTATTCAACTGCGGGGCTGATCAGATTTTGGGGCTATGATCTGTCCCGCCCCCTCCTGTGGGATTTAAAGACACACTGTGGTCATATTTTGGGCGACTGCAAATGCTTTCAACCCTTAGAGCCAGATTTTTGTCTGTAAGGCCTGAGCTAGGCATGGGGGAAATAAAGAATCCAAACAAAGTGCTGACAAACAAGACATATTTAGGACACATTGTTCTTCGCGTTGCTTCTTCACGTTAAGTGAAGCAGCAGAGGAAGAAAGAATGCGAGCGACAGAGAGCATTAGACAAAATACAGAGAGTATTGGCTTAAATATTATTTCATCAGTTCCTCTGGCTATAAAAATAGCAATATAGAAACATCCACCATCTAGTACCAACCACACAAACATACTGCAGTAACAACTCCCTATAAACAAAGTATAATACTGCACATAACAAAGTGTGAACTACTCCAAACACATATCAGTACACAATTTAAATTGTTTTATTGCAATATGTATTTGTGCACACAAAATTTACTAAAGTGTGTTTTCTGTTGAAAAAAGGTTACCTTTCTCCAACACTGGCCTGATTTCTATGCCTGAGGAAATGATCCAACCACACAAACATACTGCAGTATATTCCAGTATATTACAACTCCCTTAAAAAACACACATTTTGAACAAGTATTTAGATACTGCACATATAAAAGTGTGAACTACTTCAAACACATATCAGTACACAATTTGAATGTTTTTATTGCAATAAATGCATTCATTCAAGCACTTAAATAATAAAAAAAATACTACCATGTCTATTAGCTCGGAAGCTTCACTGCCACTACACTCATTACCCCCCGTAAAGCCATATGGAAAAGATTATTGCAGTGCATTTGATGCTGTGCTTCTCTCACAACATCAGCAGCAAACTAACATTGTCTCAATTGTGTTCAAAGCACATACAAATGCATATAGACTTTTTGCACTCTAATTGAAGTAAAATTAACTAAAAACAAACCCTCTACAGTAAACAAAATAATATGAATAATGCATAATGTAGAGTTCGATTTTTTTTGTTTGTTCGATAAGTGTAATATATCAGAACAAAAAGAAACAAACAGTATTTGTGCATAGAAAATGTACCAAAGTGTGTTTTCTGTTGGAAAATGTTACTTTTCTCCCACATTGTTGAGGTGTGTAATAAGTTCAACAGAGAATGGCCAGACTTGTTGGTGCTGACAGAAAGACTACTGTAATTTAGATCTACATCAGCAGAAGACCATGCCATGTTTCTAATTCTGTCAGCCAAGAACAGAAGGCTGAGGCTGCAGTCAGCACAGGCTGGGTAATAGTGGATTAAATTTGAAGACTGGATGAAGTGGTGGATTTCACGTGGGCATGGGCTCTGAGTTGGTTTGCTTCAATTGGGCAATCATTACAGCTCACTGTAGTCTCACATGCATCCCATCTATTTTCTAACTAGAAAAAATCAGTATCAGTATTTGCAGAAAAATGCACTTGCACAAGTTTCATGTGAGGAAGCTTCTAGATGTTTACAACTCTTTGGAATCTTTGGCCTGATTTGTATTTCCACTGCTACTGTGAACAATTCTGACCTGGCTCATTGTTTCTCTAAAACAGAGAGCGTTTCACACCAGACTACTATGAATTACTTTATTTCTATTTAACCATTCAACTAACAGTTGAATTATACAGAATTCGACATTTTGAAAAATAGAATTCCCTTTTGATGGATCACAAAAATCCTAATAAAAGCTTGTAAGATGAGGTGAACAGGATCTCCTCTATGCTCACATGTGGCTATATGTTACAACCGCTTACCATGAAGCTCATGTTGACAGATTCCAGCATTACCATATGGCCCCCTGACAGAATGCTCTCAAATTAAGGATTAGCAATAATTTGAAGGCTAGATGACATCAGGTTGACAAGTGGTCAGCCTTTGCAGCGGGAGGCCTGTAAAGATCCTCTACCAGACAACATCACACACACACACCGGCATCCTGTCTGCCTCCGCCGATGCTATCTGTCCATCCTTCTCTCACTCCCTCTACTTTCCACGATGTCAAACCAGGATTTTGATTTGGCCCTGTTGCTCCCTCTCTTTGGACCTCTTTCCTCCGTGATTCATCATAGTCTGATTCGGCTAGGTTAATTGCAGTGTGCCAGACCACTGCAAGCCCCCCCAACCTCAGATGGAGAAGATTAACGTCTCCGCTCTCCGCTACAGATTAGATGTAAATACGTTTGTTGTTCGTTATATTTACTGAAGAAGAAAAAAAAACTACTCCGAAAAAAAGGGGGAAAAAAAAGGAAAGACGACTCTTTCAGGTAACAGCAGGCACAAAAAAAGACAGCCAGAGAATTCACTGCAGAGACGTTTGAGAAGCTGATTAGGTTAAACAAAAGACAGACTCCTCTTGAGCAGCTCGAGCATAATCTCAAATTACCCCCACTCAACACCACATCCTAACCATGTTTGAAATAAAGAATAACACACACCTGTTAAAAAAAGGCGCAGTGAGCTCAGATCTCTCACAGGCAGGTATGGAATGTGTTTCAGACTAACAGCATCTGGCCATTAGTAGTTGTTCAAGTCAATATACAAATGTGAACGTTATACAAGCAAGACAAAAAAAAAGGAAAAGAAAAACACACTCGAACACACACACAATAGTGTAACAAATGAACCTATCGGATGAGAACGACAATAAAGGCAGAACATTGTGTAGACATACCCCAGCAGGCAGTAGAATGGTCTGCTTTGGAGTTGGTAACCCGATCTCAATCGAGCCACGATTCAGGATGAGTATGTTTGTATGTTCAGCACTACCTACATACATCACACCTGACAAAAAACAGCAAGCACAGCCGGGGAACTGTTCTATCAGCGTCAATCATCATAACCAGATGCAAAACGAACAAGTGCTTTTTACACACGTTGCCAAACTGAAATCACAAATCACACTCAGCTATTGGTTAAATCGAGTTCACTTCTGCTACAAGGCGAAAAAGCTGAAGAAGCTGAACTTCAGCGCAAGAAAAGAAAATGTTCCAAGCACCTGCAATCACTAATTAAACGCCAGCAATCACTTGGAACGTTTGTTTGACTTCTTCTGCTGCTGAAAATGGGAAATAGGGTCCCAACTTTACAGCCAACACAAATTTTCATTAAAAGCCCATCTGCATGCTCTGCTCTGATTTGTGTTTGTTTGTGTGAAGTCTTCACACGTTGCCACTACATAAAAGAAACCTCCAGAACTGATGCATAGTGTTATGTATGATATGTATTCTAACTGTGTCTGGATTAAATGTACACAAATGTACACTGCCTGTTTTGAGCAATTAAACTAACACTACGTACTATATGCCGCAAAACTCGATGAGTTAAGCCAAATCAAATGGTTTGAGGAAACTGTTTGCGTTAAACTATTTAAATTTTAATAACTTCAATCATTTGAGCTTAAAAGCCAACTGAGTACAAACAATGCACTTGTTAAGTCAATCAAGTCAACTGCAAGTCAACTATTCAATAGGGACTGGACATTCAATCCAGTGTCTACTCCTGGACTCTTAATAGGCATAGTTCTTAATAGACGTGATGCTACTTGGACAAACAGTTACATTAACTGTTCTCTTAACTTTCAACAAGAACAAAATTTACGCTAGAAACTGGATTTAAAGTCCAGACACATTTTACTGAAGACTTAAACCTAGTGAGTATATGAAAGGCCACTGTAGCATTCAGCCGACATAAAGCCATTTTCAACAGCAGTGTTAATTTGCTCTTACAGCCTACAACACAGACACATCAAATATGAACTACTCAAATATGAAGCGCACCCTAAAGATCGCCATATTTAATGAAGCAAATCAAAAAAATTGCTGTCAGTATAATGCAAATGAATCAATTCCCCTTAATTCAAAACATGACAAAAAGTTGATCTAATAAAAAGGACTAAGAGTGGTCAGAAAAACTATTTTCAAGATAGTTTTAAGTTTGACTCAGACATCTTAACCCTCTTATAATGTTCATCTGTCAGGAACAGCAATGGCGTTCCGGGGTTAATTTGACCCGGTGCATGTTTAATTATCAAATCCTTAAAAAAATGTTTTTTTTTTTTTACTAACTCCATTGCTAATTATTTTATCAATATTTAGTGCAATGGTGTCCCTTACCTCTAACAGGTAATGGTTCAATTAGGATAATTTACTAATTAAATATTTATTTATAAAAAAACATGTTAATTTTTTTTTTGTCTTACCACTTTATTACTTTTAAAAGACCAACATATAAAACAATAGTTTCACATAACATTGAAACATAACATTACATTTTTGTTTTAGTTTTTTTATTTTTGCGGGGTGTGGTTGCAAATATGTGACATGAACCATTTTCATATCATATGTTTTATACTAGATCTGCAAACTTTAAAACAGGAAGGTTATTTTAGTTATGTAATTTTACTTATGTTAACTTACAGTAATTCATTCAGTAAGTTGAGCAGTTCGATTTTACAGTGTGCTTCTGGCAGCAGGAGAGCAAAGTGAGGAAAGCAGACATGCCAGAGGTTATCGTGAAGTGACTCTGACTCAGGTTGACCGGCTATTAGCACTTGTAAGGTGTTTATATCTTAACTGTAATTTGAGCAGGGTAAACACCTGGATTAGCCAAAGTGAGATGTGTGTTTACACGCTGTGAAGCATTACCACCAGTCCCCAGAGAGTCCCCCTCTACTGTCAACACATTCACTTTCTCTATGCCTCCCTGCTCAAGTTTAACAGGCCACCCTATCACTCCACCTGATCCTACACCCCCCCTTCTCCTTCCCTCCCTCGCTCGACCACTACAATCAGTCTTCTGCTGGCACACGCAATTAAAAGATGTCAAACCTGGTTTCTTTTTTAACAGTGTTTAGGTTGGGCTTGTCAGCGCATCAAGCGCTATCTAAAGGAGGCCTCAATTAAGAAAGCAAAGGAAAGGTCTGGTTAAGTGACCATGAGGAGGGCTGATGTCCCTCAGGTATGTGAGGGAGCAGGGAACGGACAATGCTGTGGGAATATGATCGGGATCGGGCAGGAGAGGGGAGGGCCACGGTCTGGCCCCTTTCTGCCACTCCTGGGAATTCTGGGACTAAGACGCAGAGATTCTGACAGAGACGTATCAAATTCGCGGCTTTCCGAAGTGCGGCTGGGCCGCGTTCCAAACGGTGCTTCTGTCTCAAGGAAGGGCGGCAGAGGCGCCAGCAGGTAACGAGAGGACTGCGCCCGCTTGTCGAGTGAAACCAGAGATTTAAAGCTCCAGACTTGAGGCTTCCAGTCATTATTCCAGACAGATGAGAGCCAAAGTTTCAGGCTGGAAGTACAGTATAATATACAATATTGTAATATAGGATTCTCAACCTAATCAACACACCCAATCATACTTAATGCACAGCACAATTTTTACTATAGAGTAAGAGGATTCATTCTGGACCATTTCTATTGGTCCTTTTGTTATGACATTTACCCATTTCTGGTTAGCAATGGTAAGCACCTAATGACACTGGTTGTCTTATCTAGGTTAAACCAACACAAGACCTCAAAACACAGACATTTTAATGGTTAAAAGGTGTGGAAAATGTCATCAGAGTGATCATCAGAAGCATCTACAATGGCCAAGTAAAGCATCACAACTGGACACAGAAGCAATGTAAGAAGTGTCCTGGTTATTTTAATCTAATTTTCTTAATTCAATCACATGAACAGACACAGACGTGTGCAATATCTACATGCGGGATGTGCTAGAATGGTGATGGCAGCTCCACCTCACAACTTGAGGTGAACATGACTTATTATAAAGTGTCAGGGAACACAGTGTAAAATAGCACATATTATAGTTGCTTCTAAAATGCTAAAATATCTAGGGTATTGAATATTAAAGATATACAAGAACCTACATAATACATATGATGCATATTATGATGCAGGGGTTACAATTCAATATGTTGTCTGCATGAAAATGTTAACTGAAAAACAATACAGTGTTTTTGAGAATCAATACAGTGTTGCAAAACAACTCCATTATACGACTTTTACTTCATGATACAATATATCAATAGGTTCTTAATCTCCTAAAACTTGGATGAAAAAACAGGGCTGAAATATGATAAAACACAACCTAAAAAACGCTAATCATATCTATCTGATAAATGTCTGGTTCTAATATTCTTGCATGGCCAACATTTGAATAATATCAAGCCCAACTCATGCCAAAAGTATTGGATTGACCATCAACATTACTGAGAACACAGTTCCACTGCTCTACAGCTTCACGCTCTTTCTTTACCTGCATTTGCGTCCGCCTCCCCGTCTTCCTGCCTGGCTTCCCTGACACCCGCGACAAGTTTGTACTCTTTTTGGTACAAATCTGTACTTACTTTTCTTAGTGTGATATGGATTATTAAATGTGAAATATAATGCTATTGGTGCTGCACACTTTGTATATGTATAGTGAGTGCTCAAAAGTGCTAATTAGAAAGAAAACATAAATTTGGGCCTCAGGATTTTATGGAATCTGCAGGATTGTCCTGTTGCCAGATACGTCAGGGCATCTTCAGAAAGTAAGCTGTTTTGGTGTAATTCTGCGTGCACACAGCTTGTTAAGCAGGTGGTCATAATGTTTTGCGTGAGCAGTATTTACAAAGACTGCAACCTCTGATACTAACCTCAAGCCATTCCAAAGTAAAAGACTGAATCAGTCAAACTGAATCAGGCAAATCACTGATTTGAAAAAAAAAAACAAAAAAAAAACAAAGCAACTGTGTTAACATCAGCATACAAACCGTAGTGTGGTGTATTAACTAGAACACATATTTACAACCAAACTAAAAGGATCACTTACAGCTGCGCCTTCAATAAAACAAGCTAAATCCCTGATCACAGTGCTGTCAGTCATGCAGAAGATAAATAAGGTGAAGTGGCTGTAATTTAACCTCATGTGTTTCTACTGAGCTCAGAGCTTACGTTGATGGACAGACAGCGATGACCACCGCTTGTGCAGGACGGAAAGGAAAGGGCCCCGAGGGCGAGGTGGCAGTCTCTGATCACTGTGTATGATTGTTGAGCAGGCCAGGTTACGCTGCGCCACACTGCCTCTCTTCACTCACTCTCTCCAGAGCTCCACTGGCAGAGTGATTGTAGTAGGAGAGAACCCTACAATAGACGAGCAGCAATATTACAGTTTACACAGCCCTCTGAATGATTCCTCCACAAAACATGGTTATTTTCCATCACTCACTCACTCACTCTCTCCCTCACACACACACACACACCTGCTTTACAACATCTCACCTGTGAAAGCACTGTCTAAAAGTACAGGTGTGTAATACAATAGAGTTAAGCTCCTCTCAGCGTGCAAAACTCTTAAATTCAAGTCAGGTGCATTGTACAGTCAAGTGCTCGTCAAGATTACTTTCATGTATTTAAAAAAAAAAAAAGATATAAAAAATACAAAATATCTGCATGGCTTTCTTTAAAAGTTTGGATTCCTTAAATTGTTTTACTGAGAACCTCCTCTATAACATGGATTGAGAGTTCACCACAGAGTCCAGATCTTAACCTCATTAAGAATCTTTAGGATGTGCTGGATGGAGAAGAGAGGCTTTGTGCAGCGTTCAGACTCTACCATCATCAATGCTGCTGCAAGATCTTGGTGAAAAATTAATGCAACACTGGATTGATATAAATCTTGCGACATTGAAGAAGCTTATTGAAACAATGTCACAGTGAATGTGTGCTGCAATCAAAGCTAAAGGCGGTCCAACTAAATATGAGTGTGACCTTTTTTTTTTTTTTTACCTTTGTGCTGACTTTTTTGGGCAGTGTAGTATGTTTTTGACAAAAAGACCAGCTTTTAAACCACCTTGCCTTTTTTCAGTGCTGAATTTTTCAGCAGGGATTCTATATTGAGCGGGACAAAATAGCAATATTAAGATAGATCATATTGTTGTTTTCATCTGCGACAGAGATGTATAAAGTACAAGAAAGCCAGACTTCAGTAAAACTACAGGTGATCTATCAAAAAAGTGACTTAAGTAGAAGTTGAGGTACCACTTTAAAATAAGACTACCTTTATAAAGGCTTTATAAATGGTTTACAATAGTTTATTAATGTTTCTTAATTAGGTTGTAAATGCCTTAAAAATCATTAATAATCAGTTATAACACATACGTAGAAAGGGCAACAATATAGATGGCTGTGGGTTCACTGTTTGGCAAAAAACAGGTCATTGTTGACCTTTCTATATATGTGTTATAGCTGATTATTAATGGTTTTTAAGGCATTTACAACCTAATTAGTAACTATTAATAAACTAATTGTAAACCATTTATAAACCCTTTATAAAGGTAGTCTTATTTTAAAGTGGTACCGAATTTGAAGTGTTGTTTAATAAAAAAATAAATAAATAAAAATTACTATTACATGCATGCATTATTTTTTTTACATGATGTCACCTTAGGGGTTCCATAAGAAAATGGCCATAAAACATTCAAACTAAATATTGAACTATGATTTAAAAAGTGGTTATCATAATTATACTAATTTTTAACAGGGAAAACGTTTATGATCTCTGTTTTGAGTGTCTCTGAAAAATAGTTTGAAGGGTCATGTAGCCCTAACCTTTCACCTAACCCCCTCCAGCCTTACAAGAATCAGGATACCCTAACCCTCCACACACAAAAAAAAGTGATAGGGCTCAGTGGTAGGGCCAATAGGGGAAATGGGTTTGGGCTTCAGGATATGGTGCTACATACATTTGGCAAGTTTTTATTGTGTAATTTCCTTTAAAATATTTTTAGTGCGGTCAGTGGCAATGGTATTTTTTTAATCAACTGACAGTCCTAATATTTTCCAAATATTTCCTGATGTTGCAAAAAAATGAGAAATAACATATTTAATGGCAGTTTTAATTAAAGTATGAATACATTGAATAAACAGGAAGGCTTGTCTGTGACTTCTCCACTCAAGTGGAAAACAAGTGGAAATGTTCTTATGCAGTAAGCCTTAATTGCACCAGTGAAGCCACATCAGGAACTTCATCAGGAAATCTGCAGGGTCTTCATTAGGATTTCTGTAATAACAAATGTTCTGATGTAGCTCACAAGCTAATCTCTCTGCAAACACAAAAATAAAAGCCATCAAGATCATTAACTCTTACAAGTCAATTCTGGACCACTGACAGTGGATCAGGCAGCCAAGTCCAGGCTGCAGCAGCAGCCAGAGGCATGAGTGGATCCAATTAATATCTGGAGATGGTCAACAGTTCAGGGCATTACTTATTACATCTGAAGGGGAGAGGAAACTGAAAATTAACCCCCGGACCTTAATTTTTTAACTGCAGAGAGAGAAAAAGCAGCAGAAATGGTTATTCATCAGCATGATCTGCATAAGTGGCCTGTGAAATGGCAAAGAGGTTTTAAATTGAAAGGCATAACCGTCATTAGGGAAACACTCAATACCACACGCAATCAGAAGTAACATTAGCCACAGGAGGGTCCACAGAAAAAAAGGTTATGCTATAAATTCATTTGACTTAATATGTGGCTTGAATTAAATGACTCTATATTTGAGCTCGCATTCATTCTGCTGTTAAGCCTGTACTGTATTACTGTATATAGTAAAGTCTGAGCCTTCAGAGTGAAACCTAGATTCACACTACACACCCATTGCACACTACTGTATGTGTAGCTCACTAAATATTGCTCATAGTTATATGATTTATTGTCCCTGGTAAATTAATTTTACTTCTGAATATTACTGTAATCTGACACTTCCTTCAGGGTGAAACAATTTTTTGATGATAAGTGTAATTAAACAAGTTCCTACCCAACAACTGTGGGTTAACTCATTTAGTGCATACTGGTGTGATCAAGATTTCAAAACTGCTTTAGTTAGCAGTTAGCGACAGGGCAACACTGAGAAACCCTGAGTGTTTCAGTAAGCCATAGTGATATTAGCTAGCGTTTCGTCCCACGTAGCTTGTTTTAACATTGTTAACATGCAGGCCTCAGTCTGATATACTCACCTCTGAACAGCGAAAGAGCTAGCGCTGTGGTTAGCAGATAATGCTAATACTGCTCCAGCAGCGCTAGCCAGGGTAAGCGGCAGGCTACAGGCCGATAATACTCACCTCTGAACGGCCAAAAAGATAGCGTTTAGTGTGGTTAGAAGCTAATGCTAATACTGCTGGAGGACTAAACTGAAACTCCTATACAACACTGTACTTCAGCAGAGTGGCTTTACTGCTTCTTACAACCTGACTGGTAAAATTCATACATAAGGCGCATTGATGATTTTTGGGACAATTAAAAGGATAAACACACAATTGGGCAATATACAAAACATTTATTTTTTTTTTATGAAGAAGTGCTTCAAAACCGATATATTGTTGTATTCTGAAAACAGAGCCTGTTGACCGGAGAAAATGAAGACCGAAACAAGCAAACAAGAAAATGGAAGAAAAAAGAGCAAAATGAATCTTGCCACAATAACTCCACTAGAATGTCATCAGTGGTCATCTAGTTCAACTAGCTGGTTCCCCCCCCTCCCCCCTCACACACTGCCATCTAACAGGTCAAGTTCTACTTCAAAGATGTTACACAAAAAAGGGATGGGCTGCAAGGGGCGATGTAGGCGTATGTAAATATCTATGTATCTGTGAGCACTCCAATCTTCAGCTAGTCCCTACTGCAGTCCCAGAGTGATCCAAGACTCCTGGGTCCTCCAATAATCCACAAGAGGCGTTGTGCGTGTGTGTTCATGCCTGAGACAGCCTTTCGAGGACTCTACGGTAATCTCCCAGAACTTCCTGGTAGCTCTTCTCCAGTTCCTCATGCTGTATTCTCGTGTCCATCTGACTGATGTGAGACGCCAGCTCCTCTGGACTCAAACACTTGCGCATCTTGGTCAGCTCACGCTGGTTCTTCTGTAGACAAAAGAAAAACACCACAGTACAGTTAGGAGTTAACCCTAATGTAGAATAGTGAAAATCTCTCTCAGTCTTTGCTTTTATAAAATTTTATCTCCAAAACCATTTTTATGCAGTTGAATGGAGCCAAACCTCTCTAACTGTTAAACATGGGGGTGGATGGATCATGATTTGGCTTGTGTTGCAGCCAGTGACAGACAGAACATTTCAGTGGTATAAACAAGAATGAGCCAAGCAAATACCAACAAATTCTGAAGGCAAATATCACAGAAATCTGTAGAATAATATAAAAAAATACAAAATGAATAGTTTACCTAAAAACACAACTTAAAATCCACACGAGATTACTTTAAGATGCACATGCTGAAGGTTTTATCATCACTCTGAGTTTCCTCACCAAACTCTTCTTACAAATCTGTGAATAGACCTCAAAACTGTCCAAGCAAAATCTCACAGAACTGACCTGTACTAGAGCAAAAATCCACCAAAGAAGAACTAAAAGACTCTTAGCTGGCAATGAAAAGTGTTTACAAGCTGTGATTCTTGCCAAAAAGGTTGTTACCAGGGTTGCACTGACCATGCTGGGTGCATTAAATGTTTGCTATGGGCCATTTTCCTTTTCCTTACTTTGAAAATAAAACACTAATCCTAATTAAACATATATTAATAATAAAAAATCTATTCATTTAAATAAAATCGAGTCATGTTTTCCTTATGTAGATCTTATACAAACCACTGTAAAATTAAAGGGGTCTATTATTATTAAAATTCAATGATATCTACACAGTGTCATACACATTTTCTCCAACCCATTCATCTTAAAATCTTACGTACAGTGGACTGTAATTACTCGATTACCAAACACACACATGCAAAGGTGCATGTAAAAAATTACACATCTAACTCAAAAGGTTAAACATATATATATATATATATTATACCATAAAGGAAAACATGAAGTCATTTGGTTAATAAACCAGAATGTTTATTTTAGATTCTTAGCCCCTCTTGCTTAGATGACACCGTTGCACATTTTGGTATTTACTCATTAAGCTTTATGTGATCTACATTAAGGCTTACATTACATACAACTGTGCATAATGCACATGACATTCTTATTAACCCTTTATTTATAAACAGGTAATGCCAAGGATATTAAGGTATTTAATTCATTTTAAGGTAAAACATGTTAATAGATGTTTGAACCTTCCTAATGTTTAAACAATTGCAAATAATACTTTTTTTCCCCTTATATCCTCAAGTGTCAGTCACTGATTAATATGCAGAGTAGCACATTGTATCATACACACCATTCCCACCTGCAAACACCCCCATGCCCCCCCATTCTCACCCTGAGGGAAGCCAAGCAGGAGAGAGAGAGAAAGAAAGAGCGAGAGAGAGAGAGAGAGAGGAGAAGGAGAGAAAGAGAGAGAGAGAGAGAGAAAGGAAGGAGCAGAAGAGGCCAAGAGAAAGAGCATCTGGTCTCCAGATCCTTCCATTATACTCTACTAAGGAATTCCAACTTCCTTTTCAATCCCACGTTCTCTTTCCCCCCCAGTCTCTTCTGTGTCTCTTGGTTTTTTTTTTCTGTCTAAAGTTTGTACGCTGGTTAACGTCACAGTGAGAGGTTAGGGAGCCGTGATCCGCCGTTCCCCGCTGATCCCGCATCACTGCTAAATGTTTCACTTACAGGGGGCATGGCACCATGTAGACTACTTCACATACACCAATATTATCATATCCTCCCTATGGAGCACAATATGCATACATACATTTTATAGTGCCAACATACTTTACAATAAGTTCCTAAAAAGGGCATGAAGTAAACCCTGAACATCAGTAAGTAGGCCTGATTTTCTTTGGAAATAAACTGATTATGGCAATAATACATATTAAAATTATTAGCAAGAGTAGATCATAGTAAAATGGTGAGCATGTTGCCGTCATTGTAATTCTTGGCAGGTGATTTTTGCAACTATAATGTAAATATATTAAAATGTTATGGATTTATTCATGTGAAAAAAACTTTGCAGATCGATTTTATTTAAAAACTTGATGTGATGATTATATGGCTGTGTATTGGCAACATCTTGACAATACAATATGCATCACAATACAGGGGTTTCATTCCAATATATATTGTGAGATATGACCATACAGTTGGGGTGTGCCATATTGTATCGTATACAATAATATTGCCAACATTTTTTAATATCGTGGCAATATTATAACCTGAAATATCGTGCCAAATCACCAACCCCTAATTATCACATCAGGGTACTACTTTTTTTGCTGTTTTTAGCAAAAGAAAAAATCACATTGCTCTCATTTTTTATTATATATCTACTAGATACAGATTATATCTGTCCAGTATGATTCATTCGACTTTAATTCTGGATATATGGAGATATATAAAGTGCATTATTAGTATCATGACATTCTGGATCATTGACTTCTTTTACCAACTAATAAAATTCTTGTATTTTTTTAATATATCATAAAATTAAATTTTCATTTTGTTGCAGTAGAATGTTATTGAAATAAATTTTCAATGTTTTCAATGTTTGGTCATATCGTCAGGTATCGTTATAGTAAAAATACCATTATTATTGTTATTTTTAGCGTGTTATTATTTTAGGGCCATATCGCCCAACCATACAAAACTATAAGAACTATGATTTTATTTTTTAAATTAACATTTTTAGGAAAGTGTATAGTAATATATATATTAATATAAAAAAAACTATTATTTGCATAAAAAAATCCAGTCAGAACAGTGGGATCTGAAGACTGAATTAATTACTGTTTGCCACCAAACTTTATTGTAAACTATTGATTAATTAAACACAGATTCTGTGTTATTAAGAATACAGTATTGCAAATCTTACAGATTTTTCTGATTGATAGCAATGAGTTTGGTTTAAAGCACAAATTACAAAACTACTGGTTCTATTATTGTTTCAAATATGGTGGTTGCACTTCAAAACATATGACCTGTAAACCTTCCTGTAAACCTTCCATTTTTGCAGATAACAGTTTACGAACCCATTTTAATGCACACCTGAATGTTTTTATTTTGCCACAATATGCGCATATGAGAGCTTACTGTAAGAATACTATTGCACTTATCCAAAACGCTGTATACAAAAACTCCAGATTCCAGATCAAATCAGACAGACATGTCATGGTTTTTGAGACACCAATGCTGCTCATACTCTAAGAGGAGTAGCGGCTTCAAACCACCAGGCAGAATAATAATAAAAAAAAAATAGAATAAATAAGTATAATAATAAATAAGAACAACAATAGTGTACTGCACTGCCCGACACACCAACTAACCTGGGGGGGGGGGGGGGGGAGTTAACATTAAACACGTATTGTAATAAAATGTTTAAAGGATTAAACATTATACCCATGAGGATTTAAAAAACAAGTGTTGTAATCCTGAAACTGTGTGGAGAACTGGACAGCAATAAGGAGTAAGAGAGAGCGAGAGAGAGAGAGAGAGATAGAGAGAGAGAGAGAGAGAGAGCAACAGAGTGAGGGAGTGTGTTTGTATGATGGGGTATAACTGATTGTGAACAGTTTGCTACATTCCTCTCAGCAAATAGTGTGTCTGAATGAGATGCAAATCCCTTATAATGACAGCAGCTTTGAATAGAGCTCACAGTCCTGCAGTGCAGACTATAGCCACTGCCTGGGGAGAGCCATCAGAACCCCTCCCACCTGCTTACAGGCTTCACTTTAACACCGTGCATGACCTGTGTGTGTGTGTGTGTGTGTGTGTGTGAGAGAGAGAGGGAGGGAGAAATACTTGCCATCTCTAAAAAACATGATAATTTAAACACAAAAAGCAAAAATATGCTGCCCAAATTATAAACAATTTTGATTACACATTTTCATAGTAAACTGTATTTGTCTGGCATATACATGGTTGGAGTATGTGTGGGGGAAGAATACCACCCTCCCTGCCAGACAAATCATATTACACTACACCAGTCAGAATGTAACATTACTCAGATGCAAACTACTCTAGGTATAAATGAAAATGTAAAAATGTATATCCCTATAACAAGGAAATATTTAATTATGAAAGGTCTGGCATTTTAAACCAGAGCAAACGGTACATGTATATTTATAGACTTACAGACTCACAGCATTATTAAAACTTAATTTAAAAATTTACTGTTTAAAACATACAACATTGACACCTGAAATCAGATCAGCACAGGTATTTTTCTAACAGCAATTTTTACACTTTTATTTTGTCATTTTATTTTAAAAACTTTTCCCCAGTTTATTACTCAACCCTCTCCGTTCCAAAACATCAGCTCACAGATGCCTTGTGCTGAGCGACATCACCCTTTGGAGTGATGTGGGGAGGGAGCGCCATATACCCAGCCAGACAGAGCAAAGCCAAATGTCCGATATTGTATCATCCCCTGTATATTGACCACCTACTTTTATGTTTTCCACTTATTAGGTTCAAAGCCTTTTTCTTTTTTGGTTCTGCCCCAGTAGAAATTATTCATTAATATTAGAAACGTCTGTTAAAAGATCAACTATGATGTTTTTTGTACACTAATAGCGAATGTTAATGAAGATAAGCACTGGTTATATTTTACCACCACATTCAAAAACACAGCACTTAGATTAACTCATAGCTAGCCTCTACACTTATATTCAAACCATCACTTCACTTCACGTCATGGACTTACATACCCTGTAAGGCCCAAAGAGCCTTTTCTTCACTTCCAGCCTGAACTCTCTGGCCTTCTCCTCATCGCTCATGTCTGTGTTCCTGAGCCTCAGAATCTCATACACCCGCCTGGCGTGCTTCTGTGTGAGACAAAGAAATATATATACAGTGTTAGTGCTATATATATATATATATATATATATATATATATATATATATATATATATATATATATATATATATATATATACACATTTGCTATTTAAAGCACAAATGAAAGAATGAGTGAGTAAAAAAATAATTAAATAAATGCTAGACACACATTTATCGAAATGCTATAGATGAAACGGCACAGGCCCGTGCAATTAAAGAATACACACTACAATACGACAAACCCAGAATGGACGCCGGAGACTGCGGAAAGCATGTTAAAGCATTAAAAGGCCTTTAATCAAACCCAGTTTGAGAAGCACAGCTCTGAGCTCCGCACAGTACTCCATGGGACGAGGGGTAGCCATTTTGCCTGGTCATGCCATAGGCACCAGACTGTGATAATCACCCACAAACAACAGGGCCAGGGGGATTCTGGGAAATAAAAGAGGGTGCTGGGATGTAATTGGAGCAGTTAAATAGTGGCCTAAGTGCAGAGAGAGAGAAGTCATACAGGAGCCACATTGAGGTGAACTCCCACCCATTCACAGCTAATGGCAAGCTTCCAGTGGAGTGTGGGCGTGGGTGTGTGTGTGTGAATATGAGAAAGAAAGAGAGCTTGTCTTCTTTAAGATGAAAGTCACAAATTAGTAAAAGGGTATCAGGAGGAACAAATAGAAAAGAAAAAAAAACCACTTTGATGTAACTTGCTGAGAGGCTTGATATTGTCCTTCCTTCCATTATTTTTTTTATATATAAAAAAGTTGAGTGAAGCTTTTTGAAAAAAAGCTGAAAAATCACTAGTTTCTCAGGAACACACTTAATACTGATGTCTGTAGTGATATATTTTTTTGTTTTAACTGGAAATCTGGAATAATCAGGGGTGGGTGGGTGGAGGGTTAGATGGGTTAAGCAAGGAGAACGCTTTATTAAGTTAATGTCAGGATTAAAGAAAAAAGTATTTACATGGTCATTTTTAGATATTTTTTAGATATATTTCCCCAACATTAAGCTGGCTGTATTATAGTAAGAGGTAGGGCTGCACAATATATTGTTACAGAATCGCTCCTGCCCAATAATTACATCACAGAATAGAAAAAACTGCACTGCTCTTATTTTCCAGGATATATTTATAGCAGAACAAACACACATTGTGATTCATTTTTATAATATAATGCAGCCCTAGTATGAAGCATGTGAATCAACCTTGTTGATCTTCAGTTTCTCTCGTGCTTCTGTGGCCATCTCCTCACTGAAACCGTGAGCCAGTTTCTCTGTGGAGAAGGAGGGCAAGGCCATACACAGCTTCACCAGAACAAAGTCCCTCAGCTTCACATAGTTCTCAGAGGGATCCTCAGCTAGAAAGAACCAAAAGGAAACAGCATATTAATTTCAGACCAATTAGTGTGTGAGACACTATTTTATGCAACAGTCATTACATCATAAAACTTTGACATAGAAGGATTACAACAAAAACTAAAAATGAAAGCCTAGTACCATTAAAAAAATAACATATATATGTAAATAAATATAAAATTCATACATTTTGGCACTCTTACACAGAAACTGGATATCACCATTTTTCATATAACTGTAAATGTCAGTTGTTCTTCACATTGTGATTTCAATGATAAACCAAAAGAAATCTGGTAAACCATACAGAAAATCAATATTTATTAATAAGATACATTTTACATAAAACTCCAACCATTTCAGGTGACCAAAAAAAATAAATACATTTAAGTAAAATTTAAATTGTCACATTTCGCTTAGGAGCAAACTCTTCATAACAAATTACTAGTGTGACTCAAACATTGTAAGACACTGAGTAATTTTTAGGGTGATGAGCTACCAGGTGTGTAATTAAGCCATTTTCATAGGTAAGCCTCACAAAACAACAACAACAACAAAGGGGGATTAAAAAAAACCTTCCTTCAATACCCTGTTGCAGAGCAGCAAGAAATGAGGAAAAAGCAACACGTAAGTATCTCAAAATTTCCTTTTTACATTTGCTCGGAGACTTGCTAACTTGCTGTGGCCACTCTTACAGCTAATACACTGCTTATTTTGTTAGCCTTCTTGCTAGTATTACTGTAATCTACAGTTTGCAACAGAGGAGGCTGCTTTTATACTTTTTTTCCAGCTTAAAACCATGGATGGTGCATTTTCAAGCAATAACATGTTTAGCCTTGATGCATATTGTAATAGATGCAAGCTGCCAGTGCTTTAGATATTATTATTTTTCGATTTAAGCCTGATTTAGCTTTGCTGCTAGACTGCATGTACATTGACTGCAACGACAACTGAAGCAATAATTACCTAATTATTTATATTTCCCTAAAGCAATAGCTCATTTTTATACAAGGGTTACCATTTGTTTTAAATATACAGTAGTTGGTTGCTATTCTTAGAAAAACAAACAAACAAAAAAAAACATAATTTTTTATTTTTTGTTTTGATGCAAGTTTCATTGTTTGAGTCTTGAAACTAAAAAAATAAAAGAAACAGTTTGCTAACTGATAGATCTAAATGGTGCTGTTTCTGACTATTTTGGCACATCTATTATAAAAAAAGGACATAAAACTGAATTATCAGTTACATAAAAGCTTAAATGAACTAAATCCTAATCAAGGCTCACTCTTATTATTGCATAATATTCACAAATATCTGTATATTTAAAAACAATAGTGAAACAGTGTATGCAAATTGTGTATATATTCTGTATTTTAAATTTTGCTTATATGCTGATTGCCAATATTAACAGCATCAGATTATTATATTATAGTTCTTGATTGATAAAAAGGTGTTATGAGGTTTTTGCTACAGGCACTGCTCAGTTCTTACTGCATGTGGTCCAAGGATGGATATCCAGTGAACCGGTAACAGGTTCACTGATTTTTTTTTTTTTTTTTAGGGCTCGCTCACTGATCTGACCCATGGAGGCCCCATCACACAGCTTACAGGTCTTAAAAGGATCTGCTGCTAACGCCCTGAGGACGGATACAACCAGATTTATACGAAAGTCTTGTGGATTCCATGCCTTAAATGGCACAAAGGGGACCTACTCAATATTAGGCTGGTGGTGGTAATGTTATGGCTGCAGTTATATTTCTATACCTTTTTCACATCGTAATACATTTTATTTTATCATCAATCTGCAAAAAATACATTTCTAGAGCATATTGTGGATACTGTGGATGCATAAAGAACACTGATCAACTGCGCCTTTTATTACATTCAGTGTAATTAGTCCTGTTTAATTGAATAGAGTCCAGCCCATTCTGAATAAAATCACAGCACTAAGTATTAGTAAGTATTTGAATAGAGTTTCTTAAGAATCTGCTGTGAATTATGCATTTATTTATATATGTCTTTTAATATTGTGAAACTTTTTTTTTTTAAACCAACTTCCCACCCCTATCTGCACCTGTGTTAATGTGACCTGTTGATGAATGTGATTTGATTTGCTTTTGATTTGGTATTTGTTTCCATGCTGGAGCACAGACGCACAGTGTCTAAATTAAAATCAATATCTGCACTGCTGTGAGTGTGTGTACTGTATGGACTGATTAACTGGCAGACAGAGACCCAAATACAGGTACCCACAAAAGAGAAGAAGTTAGGGCACGTAGACAAAAAAGCACAAAAAGAGGGAAAAGGAGAACAAAAACAGGAAAAAAGGACATATGAAAACTGGGCGAATGCTGGCTGCAGGTCTGCCGCGCTAGAGTGAAGCTGTGTATTCAGTTTGAATGAAAGCTAATCCCTCTCTCCCCACACAGCTCAATAATTATGCCATTGTGTGAGAGAGCCCGAGCAGCAGCATGTGGCCAGCACATTTCAGCAGCAAACTGCCTGCAATTTACATACATCCCTCCCACCTCGCCACACGTTGGACCCAAGAGCTCCAAGCAGAGCCGTGGCAGAGAGGTATTTAACTTCAGTCGATAACTATGCTGGGAAAGGAAGCTCTGATCGATCCTGTCACACAACGAGACCGCTCTGAAGAAACAAGACTAAAAAGTATGACTGTCTCATTTGCATTACAGGGGAATGGAGAACGGCAGACGCAGACGTCCCCAACGTCTGTGTGTGTGTGTGTGTGTGTGTGTTTAGAAAAGGCCCTAGGCCAACAGTGGCTCATATGAGTTACTCATAAAGTAGGAAAAATGCAAGAACTGATCCCACATGTTACAAAACATACAGAAGCGTGCATTAAAGGCCTAATTTCATTAACCTCCACAACAAAGTTAATCCAAACGGGACGCTCCCATTTAAGCACAACGCTCATAAACTAAACATTCGCCAACAGCCCATGCAATAGTCATAACATGCAGTTAGGCCTGTCACAGAAGTATTTATACAATTTTGACCTACCTACCTAAAATACTGTCACAAGAATAACTGCAAAAATAGTGATAAAAGTTATTTTAAAACCATTTTGTGCTACAGATTTAATGAAAATTTAAATTTTTGACAATTACCAATATGTAGACATTGCATTTGGAATCAGGACTGTCACGATAATTATGTTTGTTAGGACAATATGTAATATCGTCCCAGACGTAATTGTAATAGATAAATGTTATTTTATTTTATTTTATAAGACCATATTATGCCACTGACACAATGATAATATGCAAGAAACTATGAAAAAAATACCCCATTAAACACCAATGTATCTGTAATTTTTATGAATATACAATTTTTTAGGTCTTTGTTCCTCTTCCATCTTTGCATTCAATCTTGATGCATCAACTTAAAACTGTCATACAAAGAGAGACCAACTACTTTTGTGCTTCTAGTTAGGCTACAACTAATGATTATTTTAGTGGTCATGATTCTTTTTCCGGTTAGCCATGCCTTCCATCTCTGCTTCCTGTGGGTACGACTTTTGTTCCTGACTTTCTTCATCACTTCAAAACGATAGAAACAGCTAAACATGGGATTTACAGTCTTTAAATGCCCAGAAGGCATTTTAATATGTGCTGATATTTAGTCAGAAAATATGTAGCCAGTTATGAGACCGAGCTGAGTGTAACTGTTTGAGTGAGCACCCCTCTCCTTCTTCTGCTTTCTTTCTATGAAGCATGTTAGTTTTATGCATTCTACATACAAATACATTCTTAGCTCTAGCCGAGGTTGAGTCAGATAACGGTAAAAACCTCCATTGATGATTGGTTTCAGAACGGATAGCAAAATCCAATAAGGTCATGGATTTACAGCCATGTGCACAGTCAGATGCAGTGCACAAGACAACACGGAAACCTTTACCAAACACAACACAAACACCTATTGTGAGATGAAAGTGGTTTCAGTTTTTCTTGCACTGGACTACAATCTATAGATGTCTGTCTATGGATTTGACAAATGTGAAAGACTACAGCAACAGTAAAACTGTACAAAACACTATTATGGTTAAACCTTGACGTCAGTTAAGCAACAGGTCACATGTATTCCAAACTATGCCTGTTGCGGTCGGCTCTGTTTGTATGGAGGCACCATATTAATGCATTGGTCACTGTTTGTATTGCACTCTTTTCTTGCCAGAGAGAGAGATGTCAGACAGACAGAGCTAAAATATAAAACATAATAGACTAAAACGGAAAAGGTCCTCCCCGTACCTGTGACGTCCTGTACTTTGGGAGAGTTGCAGTAGTACCGGTGGACTGTCTCGAGCAGCTGAGCTCCATGACCCTCTCCCTGGAATGGTGGCAAGATCAGCATCTGACTGCTCAGAAAAAAAAAACAAAAAGAGAGAGAAAGGTTTTCATAAAAACACATAAAAAGACAGAAAACTTTGCACTGAGTGACCACAGTCAGAAGATTATGAACTTAAAACATAGATATTGAACCCTATCCTTCCACAGAGTTGTGGCTGCAGTGTGGCTTCAGGTCTTCACTGTAGTCAAGCAGCAGAAAGTCATCAGTAGTTTAAAGACTGACCAACTGATTAATCAAGTAAAAAAAGATGTGCGGCTGGATGATTAGAATCCAAACCTGCAGCCACACAGGAGCTTTGCAGAGGAGGTTGAAACCCCTGGTTTAAGGTCATGTTCTTGAATCTTTTTACTGATGCTTTTTTTTGGGTTTGTTTATTTTCTTTCTCTTTGCTCTACTCTTCTCATAGAGTTAGCTACTACCCAGCACCCACTGGCACAATATCACACCCAATTCAGCCTCACATGATACAATGGACATTTCATGATCATAATGATGATCTGATACAGATATGACAATATGTTTTGTTTAATACACATAATTCATGTCCGGACTTCTTTATTTTCTCCAGCGCAACACTTGATATAGCTCTACCAAAAGATTATCTTTGTTCATTCACTTGGCCAACATAATGAAATGTTACCACGCTGTGCCAATCAATATATTACGCTGATTTTCTAAAATGGGCTTTTTGATGGGTGCTGCTGACTTCGCCATCCTTATAATAAGCAAATGGGGGCTGGCTTATAGGATATATAAGCCAGTAATTTGGGGCATTTAGGGACAAGAGAGCCAGAGATGTATAATTTTCTTTTCCTTTTTTCAAAGAATAAAAGAGAGAAGGCACGTGCTTCCCCCGGTAATTACCTGACACGTGGTCTGGTTTTGTCTGGGTATACGTAGTAATTATACACTGTCATGTAGCCAACCGTAGCGTAGAGTGTCTCCCCATCTTTGTTGTATTTCTCAAAACTGTAGAAGGAGAAAGAGAGAGAGAGAGAGAGACAGAGAGGAAGAAAAAAGAGAAAGAGAGAGAGAGAGAGAGAGAACACAAAGGCAAGCAGGTCAATCATAGGCACGCTCCCATGCACCGGACCTTCTATCACTCTTTCAATCCCCCCTCTCTTTCTCAGTACTGGCCGTTTATCACCCCCCCACCCTACTTGTTTTCTCTCCCTTACTCTCTCTTTCTCTCACTCTCTGTGGCCCGCTGTCAGTATGAGCATGCTGGAGCAGGGCAGTTGCAGTCTGTGCACCTGCTGTAGAGAGTGAATGCATTATGCACTTAATTGGTGCACTGCAACTTAGAGAAGAGAGGAGCGGAGAGAGGGAGGCATCTAGCCTCTTCAAATCTCTCCAGTCCATTTGCCCATTGTCAGCTTTAATAGGTGCCAAACTAAAGAAAACACTAGCAGAGTCTCCTTTTCTGCCGCTAGAGATTCCATTCACTGTTTCAAAAGACAACAGCATTCAATTCAGCCTCTTGCACTAAAAAAAAAAAAAAAAAAAAAAAAAAAAAAAGCAGAAAAGAAAAGAGACAAACAACACAAAAGGAAACTCTTGCGAGATCAACAGTTCACCTCTATGCAGGGGGAAATATAATTAAACAGGCCCGGTAATTGGCCGCAAGCACTACAATGAGAGGTAGTGAGGTCTCCTCACATGTGTGCGCGCGCACATGCACCTGACAGAGTGCAAGAGATTTTTTATTTTTTATTTATTTATTTTTTTTTTTTTATCCAGCATGCTCATGTTCCGCATGCTTTATTCATTCAAAATGCATTCTCTCAAGTTCACTTCAGGGTTCAGTCAGAACTCAGAGCTGTGACTGATGTAATTAAAAAAAAAAAAAAATACACATGCCTTTCCTAAAAAAAAAAAAAAAAAAAAAAAAAAAAAAAAAACAAGTTCCTGTCACTCACAGCAAAGGTTTAGTTTAGGGCTATACCAATTCATCGACATTATCGCTAATGCAGATAACTAAAACTGATGGCAATACTGACATATTGGAGCAGTTCAAGAAGGTGTAAAAAGAAAAAAAAAGAAAAAATCTTGTTTTTACATTAATTAGACATGGTGCCACTAGGTTCATGTTTATCTGCTTTTAGCTACTTTAAGTACCGTATTTTTCGGACTATAAGGCGCACCGTATTATAAGGCGCACGATGAGTGAACGGTCTATTTTTAGTGTTAGTCCATACACAAGGCGCACTGGATTATAAGGCGCACTAAATGAAACTTTATTTATATCAGTAACAATAACTCTGAGCAATAAATCCTTCACAATATCTGTGAAAAATAACAACATCTCTGAGCAATAAATCAACAAGCACAGCAAGTACGTATTACTCCGCGACGCTCCTGACAACGGTAGCCGCAACGCTCCGACAGACCATAATATTATGTTGAAGCACAGCAAGTACGTATTACTCCGCGACGCTCCTGACAACGGTAGCCGCAACGCTCCGACAGACCATAATATTATGTTGAAGCACAGCAAGTACGTATTACTCCGCGAGGCTCCTGACAACGGTAGCCGCAACGCTCCGACAGACCATAATATTATGTTGAAGCACAGCAAGTACCGCATTACTCCGCGAGGCTTCTGACTATAATAGCGTGTTGTGCCGAATTCGGTGAATAAAACGGTTTTAAAACAGAGATAAAGATTGGATAAGTTTCATTTCTGGATGAAGTGATTTCCAGCGCTGTTTGGATATAACTGTGGATTACAGGAGACTGGATTGATGGATTCTCTTTAGTCTGGACGGGTTTTGAAGGTAGGACCTGTGGCTGAGCGCGGGTGTGTGTTCGGGGGGTGGCGGCAGTGACCGGAGGTTACCCCAGGACAAAAGGAGAGCCTTTTATTACTGGAAACATGCGCTCTGACGCAGCTCTAATTCATGAAACATACATCCTACAGTAAAAGCACAGTTCTGGAATCCGGAGAGCCAGACGGTTCGAATGGTGTATGACATGACCGCATTCGATGAAATATGGACGAACGATAAACGCAAATATGAGAGTTATGAATTATTAAAATCATAACCAAGGCATATTTCGCCCTAAATGTTTATTTTCTCTCCGCTAAATAGGCTAAATAGCTCAAAAGCAGAGATTCTAAGCTTTAAAATGGTATATTGGATGTCTATATTGAACCTGTAACTGTTCATAACTATTCAGAAACACAGCCAGTTATGAAATATTAAATATTTCTGGCCCGCCGGTGGGCCAGCGCGTGTTAAGAGGTTAACTTTACTTAGAAGTGGGCGCTAAAAAGAAACAGTTTGTGCTATTACCTCAGAACGGGTGGAAAGGAAAGTTTACCGGCACCTTGTTCTGGCCACGGAGCTACAGTGGAAACTAGCTACCTTGAGCCACAGCCGAGAGGCAGTACGGCAGTCAAAGGTAACCGTGCGCTAGCCCAAGAGGGGGATCTTTTTCTGGCGTGGGTGAGGAATTCTGCACAACAGAGCGCCGTGTACCACATAAAAATCGAGGTCAGTAAACACAAGCAAAATCCATACACAAGGCGCACTGCATTATAAGGCGCAATGACGATTTTTGGGAAAAAATAAGTATTTTAAGTGCGCCTTATAGCCCGAAAAATACGGTAGCTAAATGCATCCATGAAAAACAGTGTCCACAAACATTTGGACATTAAAGAGCCAGTTTTGCAGACAGGGATTAAACCTAGTCGTACACTAGATATTCTTTTAAACTGAAAACGCGCATTTAAAAGTAGCCCAAGACTACACTTGGTCTATGTCTGGGAAACTGCCCTATAGTGTATGTAAGGAATGAAGAAACCTCATCACAGTGAGTGTCAAAGAGCTAAAGACAAATCCAAGTTGTGCTGTTTTTAACTATGCATTAGTTAAAATTAAATTTAAGCTTCCTTCTCAGCAGTTAGAAACCGATCATAAACAATGTTCCATTAAAACGAAAATAATAGGTTACGACTAGGCTTAATCCTTGTCCGGGAAACTGACCCGAGCACCTGACGCCGCTTATAGTGGGGCATTTTCTGTGGTAAGTAATTAGATTGGATTACAAGAGGTCATGAACTATTTAATTTAGGTTCAGCTGTATAGCTCTATTAAAGTATAAAAACCTGTTTTAATTTAATATCTTTGTTAAACATTTAAACAGAAATTATTAAATTAGTTTGCTCTATTTAAATGATAATTTTTGCAAAATGATAAAAAAAAAAGTTGAGTATCAACTGATAAAAAATTTGCAAATTTCTTTCTCCAATTAATCTATTATTAATAATTAATCTATTAATGTAAACTTTATTTCTATTAATCGATTAGTTGATCCAAAAGTCATTAGTTACAGACCTAACTTTTTGGTTTTGCTTCATTATTATACAATTATCGTGAAGTCACATCACATATTTAATACATATGACCAAATCAATACAAACAATCCAGCCTCTAATATAAAAATAGAATCTAATGAAGCTATCCAGTATCCTATGTCTGGTATATTCTATGTCCACATATATAACGACTTAATAAAGCAAAAAGCTTACACAAGAAAGAAGTCCCAGCGATCATCATCTATATCAATAAAGCTGGCTGTCTCAATGAACCACATCAGGAAGGTCTGGAGACGCTCGTGATACTCTCTGAACCCAGCAGACAAAATATCCACCTGTAAAAGCAAACAGGCAAAGATTAACTACTTTTAATGACGTTTAGCAAAGTCACATTATACTTCATTAGAATTCCCAACTGGGGGTCTTAAATAGAGCACAATAGGATGCTCTAAACACAATCCAGCAGACTGTAGCATTACAATTAGTTACGGCTAATTAGAAGCCACAGACAAAGTATTTAGTGGGATAATCAATTATTGCACAATCAAAAGGTGGTAAAACAATACATGACATGGACAAAAGTACTGGGACATCTGCATCCTCTGAAATCGAGGGTATTAAAAAAAAAAAAAAAAAAAAGAGTTTATTCTGCTTAACACAGAGTAACAGTCTCTATTGTCAATGAAATTAGATTGGGTGTGGTTGATCAAAAAGTACAGGACTGTTCTCAATTCAGATATAGAGGTTTGCACACCTATATCCCACACCTGGCATGGTGGATAGGTTCATGTGTATCTGCTCCAGAGAGTCCCGTACTGTTGTGCGTGAGAGCAGAGAGCATTTTGCATGTCTGTGTCAGCAATAGGTGCAGCTTAAAGTGACTTGCATTCATGGGGACCTATAGTGTTCTATGCATCAAGACAGCATGAGATGTCTGTTATGAGACTCAACAGGATCTTCAATATTCAATAGGCCCAAACATTTTAGCAAACCCTGCTTACCTTATGAATCTGGTAGGTGAGGTCTACACCCTCTTCCACGTTGTGAACTTTGTAAGTGTGCAAGAGGCTTCCGAACGGCTTAAAGTTTCCCTCTTTCTCCAGTAGAGAGATAAAGTCATCAGTGTTGCAGCTGAAACCGGGAGGAATGATTTCTCTGATCTTCCCTTCCACATCATCAGGCTGTGGACACGCACATGCAACACACACACACACACACACACAATACAACGGTCAGTACGAGTTATTACTATAACAACAGAACAATAGGGTAAATAACCATGTAAATAATGACTAAACGACTGCAGTAGCACTTTTGTTTAGTAGTTGTTTAGTATTAAACAAAACACAAGGAAAGAAGTCATACTGATTCGCACATAAACCACATTTTTAATACATGTCTGACAAGGAGACAAACTAATTTGGTTAACAGAGGCTTGCGTGCACTCTTTGTACCGAATACATTAAGTTAACAGTACACCATTAGGTGACAAGTTTGTACTCTGTATTTCCCAGTGCTCCGGCCTCGCGCGTAACCCCAACGGAGCCACAACAGAATAATACCCTATTGTTCTGTCATTAGGCTATACTTCAGCCTTGATTGACATAGCACACGTGGAATTAAAAAAAGAAAGAATACATATTTTTGTCGAACAAAAAGGAGAACCATTAGGCAATTAGTACTGTCAGCTGAGTAGGCCTTCAGCCCCCCTCTCTCCTCCTCTCTCTGAAAGACCACTTAATTGAATACATTTACTACTTATCTTAAACCATGAATATTTGATGAAGTCCCCCCACAATAATGCGTCTCTGCTTCTCACCGGGCAATAAAATTTAATGAATTGATCTCAACCTTAACAAAAAAACCCAGGCATCTATAATAGGCTCCTCTCCTCTAAGCCTGGCGAGCGAACTCAATCAAACGAGTTTGCCCCCGCCATTCAGAGCCTTCTGGGCAGACAAAAGACCCCTCCTCTGCCCTCTTTTGAGATTTTTTACTCAGCAGAATGCGCAGTGGCTTCAGCTGCGATGTTTGCATTGTATCCATTTCCATGCGGATTGACATGAGAACACTTTGTATTAAGTTGCTAAGCAGGGCCTTTGGCATCATTTAGACGCGTGATGGGCATTAGTTCTGTAGCAGGCCTCTCGCTGCTCCACATTCAAAACAGGGAAATGAAGAAGGACAAGGACAAAACGCACGACAAAAGGCTAATGCAACACGGCGCTAATTCCTGCTCTTTCAGACATCAGCTAATATCAGCCAGGAAGCATTGCACCTGCGGCTGAGAAACACTTCTCCATTGTTACTGTTCAACTGCGTTTCAGAGGGATAAGAGAATCGGGGAATGCGCATAAAAGGCAAAGGACAAACAAGTCAGATTGTCCCTGCTCTCTTCTATACAACATTTACAAATTGCACAATCTTCTGGATAAAGAGGGCATTGTTGGGTCACTATATTAACTAACTGCGCTTCTTCAGAGCTTTTAGTCCATTCGGGAATACATCATCTTTTCAGATGAGAGCTCCACAAAGGTAAATGCCAGTGTAGGATCTAATTCTTACATAAAAGATTTCATCTTAATCAAAGAACGTCTTGTTCTGTAAGAGAAAAGGGGAATAAAGTACCTCGATATGAGCAGCAGCTCTCTCCTTCAGAAGCACTATCTACAAATTTACCACAAAAAGACTCACCTTCATTGTGGAGTATACTATATGCTGTGGCCAGCTGACAGTAGGTTAAACAGACTAGGTGATTCACGAATCAGTTACACACGTGTTGATGTTTATGTTCATTGGAGGCCTTTCGACAGACTACTACACACTGCTTCCTTGATCGCTAAACGATAAAAAACCAATTTGTCTCAGTTCTGGCAGTTATTTATTAAAATAAAAAAAAGTTCTAAAAGTTCAGTTCTAAAGGTGATTAAAAATAAAGATTAAGGCTAGAAACACATTTCACACAATTACATAAACACAAGCATTTTGAACTTCGCAAACGTGCACTGTTGCAACGTGAACCACATAACACATTCTGAACACTGCAGCAAGGGGGCGCTGGCAACAGAAAAGCAGTCAATTTGCTCAACTATAATGGACACTTATTTGCAATAAGAACAAGAACTGGAGTCTTAAAGCAAAAAGGCCAACAAGATTACCATATTTTTGCACTATAAGGCACACCAGATTATAAGGTGCACTATTAATCACGTCTATTTTCATATAAGGCGCATCAGATTATAAGGCGCATTAAGGCGACACTAGTAAGTAAACACAATGCACCATTGCTGTGCCTGCACCATGACCAAGTTTGAGAATCTTACCTGCCTGATCATTTTTTACTAACTGTAATGTACTACTGTAAAATGAAAATTATTTGTACAGTAGTCATTTTATAGTCCAAGCAGTCATTTTACATGATACTATGATTTCTTATTGCTTTATGTTTTATTGCATGCAAGTTAGCACTTCCATTCTCTCTCTGAGAGTGTGAGAGACTTCAGGAAAACCATTGTAAACCAGAACTGTTGTGGATAGTAAAGCTGAGCATTTTCAATATTGATTAGCTTCTAACCAATCACAGCCTGGGTATGAAACATTACATGACAGCACGAGAATCTTGTAAGAATACATCTATCTGATGCAAGTATGTATTAATATTAGTTTATATCACCTGCACAACAGTGTAATAAACCAAGCACAAAAAACTGAGCTTACAACCAAAAGATGGATGAGACATCCCTATGTTGAATATTCCCAGGATTAAAAAACTACCACTCAGAACTCATTTTAGACATGCTAAATCTTCGTCTACATTGTACAATCCTCAAATCTCAACACACATATTAAAGTTTTGGAGGCTTACCTCTACACAGTCAAAGGTTTCGGTGACTCTGGCTGAGTATTTCACTTTAAACAGCGTGCTCAGGTTGCCGGCAGTGTAGTACAGCTGAATCTGAAGACCTTTGTACCCAAAAGCCACCTCACTATTCAGAAAACAAACAAATATATTTACATGCGAGCCAATTAAACGTACCAATAAGAAATATTTTTTGCATAATTCTCTAGAATTAACTTTGGAAGGTACTTACTCGTCACCAAACAGCTGATGGCTGTACTCAGGGTGGAATGTTGTGCCCTCATCCTCCACATCCTCTGGGAAACGGACTATAGAAAAATAAACGCTGATTACATTAACATCTTAGGCTAAATGCAGGTACTATTACTACTACTGATTACACAAACTGTGTAAGAAAATATCAGAATAATATGATAGGTTTCGCAATGTTTTTTTTTTTTATCAATTCTCAACAACATCAACAGTATTGATGTTTTATAATGAATAGTTTACATTTTAAAGATTGGTTTCAGACAGTTGTTTTCATTTCATTTTAAGTTTAAATCCTGACTACTAGACAGTAGGATTGGGCTTTGTCTTTGAGCCCCACTGTTTTGATTGGATAAAAAGTGAACTTTTCTTTTTCTTTATGTTTACTGTCATTTTTTTTCATACACTGAAAAGTAAAACTTGTATTGATAGGTATACATTTGACAGGTACTAACTAATACACAGCTCTAGTACACATCAATATTTAGATAAGTATAAAGACAATTTCTTTCCCAACTGATTTTTCACAATTTTACTAACACTTGAATTTTTATATTACCTAATTTTAAGCATATTGCCTCATTGGTATCACATTTATACTCTGCCAGCTTCTTCTCCATCTCATTTACACCTGGAAGACAGAAAAAAAGCATGTGTAAGCAGCTGTTATAAACATAAAAGCAAAATAAACAGCAAATTCAACAGAAGTTAGAACTTTTAATCAGAATTCCAGAAGTACACAAAATTTCTCGTGATTTGCAGGTGTAAAGCAGACGACAAAATCTCCAAAACAGAAACTTTACAATAGAGAGGTAGAACCTTACCTTTCAATGGAAGTCAATGTAAAGAGTTTATTTCAGGTGACTTTGAATAAATTCTATTGGTCAATTCATCAAGAAATTGACACAGCATAAAGGACAGTTTCTGTGATTAAATTATGTGGTACGCTAAATACACATACAAATATGGGGCAGTAAAGCACTATTAAGCTGGATGCATGCTGGAGCCATTAGTGAAGTTTGTAGTCAGTTAGTTCTATTTTTCTCACCCAAAATTCCTAGAGCCAGCTACAGTAGCTAAACAAGATGTCTATTTTGTAGTAAATTTATCTCATCTTCGTTTAGCAAACAAGTTAGCCATAGCATTTTCTTACACTATAGCTTTCTTAAATTCCACCTTAAATGTGGCAGCTCCAACCAGAGGTTCCAAAACATGCCATAGTTTTAATTAAACTAATGTTAACAACAGCTTCTATTTATTCTCACTCAGTGTTTCTAGGGCCTGATAGAATAGTTCAACAAGATATCTCTCTTTTTTGGTACTTAAATGCACTGATGTTTACAGCCCTTTCAATGTCTTTAATGACTGACATTGTGTGAAAGTGTTTGAGTATGTATACAATGTAGACACCCCCCCTTGTAAGAGAGTCACATTAACTCAGCTCAACATGCCCTTATCAATAATTTTTTCCCCTGTGAGAAATGCTAAAATCACTAATACAAACTGTACAGTGGGCAAGACTTTCATTGTTTTTTACTTTTACCAGACATGGATTTACTTTAGAGAATTCAGAGGTGAAATGAGTTTAATAGAAGCCATGATGCTCCTGAACGAATCCCATCCTGGAGGGAAAACACTGCCCACCCAGAGTAAAAACTGATTGGCTGACTCACAGACTCTTTGCAGAGAACAGGCCAATCACAAAACTCTCTGTTTTGCATGTGCTTTATGAATATGCACACGAAGGGCGCACCTTTTTCTCCCTCTCCCTCCCACAGGCGATTGGGGAAAAAAAGGTCTGTGTCGCCTGCGTGCACGATTGTGTTCACTCTTGGGCCACTCGTTCTAGATTCCCGTGAGATTTTATCTGACTTGTGGGCAGCAGGGATCCGTTATTAATATTCGGTAGACTCCCACAACTTCTGGGACACTTGGGAAGTCTGACATTACATACACTGTTGCTTTAAAAAAATGACAACAATAAAATTTGCATAACTGTTGGGTGAATTCTTTATGCACCAAAACACTAATATTCTAATAATGGTAGGTTGTGTGTTCCTTATACAATTACAAAATTAGAACAATAGTTTATTAAATAAAATGCTTTAAATTGTTCTTCTATTGCCCTTGTTATCAGATACATCGGATTAATACATTAGCAAAATAATCATTAGCTGCAGACCTATTTGATACAAATGTACACGTTATAAACTATGTATAGCAACATGTAAAATGTGTGTGTGCACATACTAGAGTACAAGAGAGTGGGAGAGGTTCCTATTCAGAAGGACTCTGGTACTACCAACAGTAGTAGCTAGCGTTACAGTGTATGTGTGCAGCAGTTAAAGGAGAAGGATGTGAGGTGGATCCTTGTTTTGTATTATCAGATGGCCTGAGGAATGATGGTGTGGACGTGACGGTTGAAAATAATTCTGGACAACCCTTCAGCTACATAAGCTAATTATTAGCTTATTAACTTATCGGTTATCGTTAAAGTTTAGCATGTTAACTCAAAAAGCACGAATATCTGCCCAAAAAGACAGTAGCAGCCAGCTAAATAGAAACAGCTAGCGTTAGCTAGCTTAGTCTGGGTGCTAACGATGAGGCTGAAGTTGGCTTCTTGTAGCAATAATAAATTCCACCTTAAATAGTGGGCTTTTACATGAGGGCATGTACAGGCGCCTCCGCGTAAAGTGACGTAGCATTTAAGGTGGAACAAACAATTCCAAGAAGAAGCATACTTCAGCTTCATCTGCGATTATATAGCATTAGCTGTTGTTTTAGCAGTGTTATTCATCAGTAAATCAGTACAGGACCAGGCAGAAACAAGTAACAATAACTAAACTACAGCACTTACGGAGATTCAGCTCACTTTTGACAGGACTCGCTAATGTTTGCTAACTACAGTGGCACTAACGTGAACATCAGTTAGCTACAGCAGGCTAACTCAAATACGCTACAAATACAGTTAGCCCGCTAAGCTCTCTCTTTCTGCTCTTATTTTCCTGTAAACACCAGTTAGTTTACTTGAGTCCATACTAGACTAAAAAAAACGCTAAACACTCGCTCTAACTTTATCTACAGTAGCATTACAGTGTTTATTCGTCTGTCTTCTTCAAGCTGGCTAACGCAGCTGTAGCTAGGTTAGCTAACCATCCTGCTAGCTTAGTTATCTTAGCAGCCACAGAGCTCAGCAGTGAACTCGGCTCACAGCGCTGTTAACAGCCGACCTACAGTCACACAGAGCGCTCTCCCGGATCACTAGCGCGCACGCAGCTGATCTCTACACAGATCCTGTAATATTACACTGAGATTTACAGTTTTAATGCTCCCACCGCTTACCCGCCATTTCCACGCACTGCTTCTCCACACGACCCGCGAAATGCAAAAGCACGTCCTGTTTACCCACGTGCTTCCGCTCCCAACTTTGATTGGACGAGAAAAGCCGCTAGTCTGACAGCATTTTCCAGCGCCTTCACTGTCCAAAGCCATCACTGAGAAGAGCACTGAGACTAAAGCATGTAGTTTATAGCAGCAGCCACTCACTACACTACTTTAATACAGGATGTGTGACAGCCTGTCTTTACCCCGCATACGGACAGACAATCTTGCAGGTGGTTCTCTGTTTGCAGGGCTGCAGCTACATTCTTTTAGAGCTTAATCCCCATAATCTACATTTCTGTACAATTACAGTTCTGTAAAAAAATTATTTGGAAAGAGTTGCCCCACGGACTGTTCCAAAATTGACTAAAAATGTATTTAAAATTCTTTTTTTTTTTTTTTTACTTTTTACGCCATAGTATAAATTTTAAGTTACCTTTTTCGTTTATCTCAACTCATCAAATTAGGTTTTGTTATGTCAACTAGAGTTTAGTAGTTGACCCAGGTATTTATAATAGTTTAACGAAGCACAAATCTGGAGTGAGTTAAAGTGACATTATTTTACTAGTGTAGATAATGCTATACACGGAGATGTATAATAACAAAGTAGAACTACTTTCCTACTCTAGTTAAGTACTAAAATGCTGTCTCTTAACTCTACTGGAGTATTAGAATAATTATTTTTCCCCTACTTCCATCTGTTCTACATAATTTCCATAAGTTACTATGATATATTTTTGTGTACTGCATCATTGATACAATTATAAAAATGTAATGAATCTTTCTAAACCCACTTTATCACTGCCAGAGTGGTAGATGCTCTGCACTGTCTCTGGGTTTGATAAAGCGGCCAATCATTGAGTGAATCAAGTGATCAAACTGATCTTATAAGAAAATAACATAACACAGTACTGTACTTTTAATCATTGTCATTATCTGTAGGTGTAATATATATATATATATATATATATATATATATATATATATATATATATATATATATATATATATAATATTCTGTCAAGTACATAACTCCACATGTGTTGATTCATAGGTTTGATGCCTTCAATGAGAATCTACAATGTAAATAGTCATGAAAATAAAGAAAACACATTAAATGAGAAGGTGTGTCCAAATATCATGTTTTATTTATTTATATGTATTTATTGTAGTGATGGGAAGGTTATAGTGGAGGGAATGTTAATAAATAAACAAATAAACAAACAAACAAATAAATAAATAAATAAATGGCTGTGGTTGAAGTTGTGGGGAGGGGGCTTGGTAATATCTCTCTGAAATAAGTTTTTTGTAGGGTTGGATATTTGACAATAACTGAATGTATTACTAAACAATGAAATATTGTAATATTTTACAGCTCTAAATGCGTATTTTCTTCGTATGTGACTCTGCTTTGTTTATAACCTGCTAGGACAGCAGTTCAGCACACACACACACACACAGGCGCGTGTGTGAGTGTATTGGAGCAGTGATAGTAGCAGCTGTAGTAAGTTGTTGTCTTCTTCAGTCTCCGTCAGCCGGCGAGCAGGGCGCGTGGGCTACTCGGCGTGACGTCAGTCCCAGCATGGCGGTCAAGGTGACTCTGCCAATATTACGCTTTTCTGAGATCATTAGACTCCAGTATTAGCTGGCGTTTCTCGTTCAGATAGTTTTAAGTTGTTTAAAACAGTGATAGCGGTCAGAGTCGCAGCATTCCTGCGCTCAAGCTTAAAAAGCCTAGAAGCCGGTGGCAGGCTAGAAAAAGAGAGAGAGAGAGAGAGAGACCGAGAGAGAGAGAGAGAGAGAGAATATCTGTTTCGGATAATGCAGCAGCTTTTATGTGAAATGTTATTGTTTTATTGTTATGTCCTATTCTGTAGCCTTAATGTCGAGTTTCTTGCACAGACTCATTCCTTCAAGCTGCAGTAAATAAATGCATAGTATAAACATAAACATACCTTGAATATCCTACTGTGTTTATTAATTAGCAATTGCTGGATCTATAGCCGCTCATATGTTAATTATATAAGTTTATAGCTGTACATGTCCTTGTTTTTTAATTATGTAATAAAGAACCTATTGATAAATGAATACCTTACATTACCTGTTGCACATGTGTGCAGGTGCAGTCCACCAAGCGAGCTGACCCCAATGAGCTGAAGGAAATATTCCTGAAGGTAAGAGCCTTCCTTTAATAATGTATTGCCATTGTCATTATCTGTGGCAGCAGTGGGCAAACTGTTTAAGCATTTTACCTGAGTTAAAGTAGAGATATGCAAGGTAAAACATTAATTAAAAGAAAAAGTTTTCCAGATAGACTTGAGTAAAAGTGCAAACGTATTTGCCTTTAAATGTAGTTTTGTAACAAGGTAAAAGCACCAGTATGTATGGCTCCTTTATTGTACAATTTTTATGTGTTCTATTAGTATTTGTAACTTGTGTGCCTCTGCAATTGAATAGCTCTAATCCTGAAGTCTGTTAAAAGTATAACAAAAACAGAACACTTAGGGCAAACTATATATAAAAAAACGATCAATGAGTATAAATTGCTTTTTCTATATTCCATCTACATATTCCATACATTTAATAATTTATGTAGACATAGGCTTACTCAAAAATGTAGTTGGCGGTGCTTCTTTTATTTTGATATGTTTTGATTTTTGCACACATAATCCAAACATAATGACAGCTTTGACATCATGGTACAGGAGTAAAACGTAATCTATCAGACTTCAAATTGTAGTGGAGTTAAAGTAAAAAGGTATAGGTAAAATAAAAAAAATATTTCAGATAAGATACACAAATATATAAGTAATGTAGTATAGTAACAGATTTCCTTTGCTTTACTTCCTTCCTTCCTGCCTTCCTTCCTTCCTTCCTACATTCCTTGTAGACCCTGTCCTTTTTAACGTCTTGATTTTGTCATGGTGTGTTGAAATACCTGTGCTGCAAAGATACAGTGACAACTGTCTGTCTATATTAACATTGTTCAGGACATTACAGTAATTCACTTTCCTTGGTTTTCTAATTGATCTTTTGACAGTAGTTGAATTGTGTTTACTGTGTGCAGGCACTTAACACAATCACAGGTGCAGTGATTTACACCTTAAACTCTAGATTCATGAATTAGTTAATAAATATAACCCATACAGGGTTCTTTTAAAACTGATGTAAAACGGATGTAAAATGTTACAATGTTTATATAGTGTAGTTATGAAAGTACACTATGTTATTTTATGTTTTGTGGAGTTACATTTGTGAAACTAATGTAAATTGCAACGATTACATAGTTCTCAGTGTGAAGATGTAAAATGTTAAATGTAATTTGCTAACAGAATAGTATAGCATATTTTGTGGAGTCCTATTGGGTTCTATTTTAATATTGTAATATTTGAATTTCTGAAATTAATGTACATGGTGACAGCGGTGTGGTGCTGAAGGTGAAGAATTAATGAAATATGGATTTGTTGTACATGCAGGGTTTAAAGAAAGCTAAGTTTTTTACATGTTACATGTTCTCCTAGCCTTGCACACTGCTTGCTAGCTCTGTGTGAGTAAAGGGGTCTTAGAGGAGGTTGTGTGTCAGAGCTGGCTGAGGTCCATGGCACGAGATGAAAGGTCAAACGCCTGCTTGGACTAATTCTGTCTCTCCCCTTCTCCCTGGTATCTGCCCTTTCTCCGCTCCTCCTGACCTCTGACATTTGCTTCGCTCTCTTGTTTTCCCAACAAGGCAATTGGTCAACAAGCATGCAAATTGCAATGCGGGGCATTTTATTACACTTGGGATATTTAGCACTAAATTCCTTGTTGTTCTATGTACCTGTTTGCCTTTAACGTCTATAAAGGCACAATGGCTGCTGATGTAATGTGAAAGTGTCAGAAGCTAGGAAGCTCTTCGACAACTCTCAAAGTGAGTGGTTCACAATTTAACCTAGCAACATTTAAAAGCTGCTCGCTCTCTCTTTCTCTTTCTCTCTCTCTCTAACTCTTTCTCTCTCACTCTCCACACATGGCTGCACAGTTAACCTTGCTCGACAGCGATCAAATCTATAATTGACAGAACTATGATTTTAATACCACCCTCGTCACACAAAATAATTAAGTAGCTCTCAGAAATGAAGTCTGCTATAATGTGTAAAGGAGCCACTGAAAGCAAGAGTACTATTTCACTCAGTGCTAACTACGTGCTTGATTTGATGATGAAGTACTTTAGGCTTACCACAGCTGAACTTGCGCTCAATTATATGGTGAAGCTGTTAATAAATTGATTGGAATTAATGCTTTCCCCACAAGCATTAGCTGTAGAGTGTGGAGCATTGTGTGTGTGTGTGTGTGTGTGTGTTTGTGTGTTACAAGAGGAAGAGTGATGGACAGAAAGAGAGAGTGTGTGTGTGTGTGTGTGTGTGTGCATTTTAGACACATGTCAAAGAGGCACCCATCACTGTCAGTGCAACCTGAATTTTCTGATCCAGCTCGAGCTGCCTTGACCTTTTATGTGATTATCTCCAGCAGTACTATGAACAGATGATATACAGTACTTGTACAGCATAATACTATAAAATATATGTAGTGACTATATTTTACTGTATACTGGTGCATTGGGAAACAACAATAAACAGAATCCAGAAATCACTACTTGGATTTAGTTTAAGGTGGTTTAACAACTCTACAACCACACAGTTCAAAGAGATAAATATAATCCAAAGGCACTGCTATGATTATATACTGAATATATCACATATGTCTTAGGGAAGCACCTGGACAACCGAATAAACTGCATGTAACAAACAGGCTGTCTATAGAAATGTAGCATCACATCAGAAACTAGTATTTGGAGATATGACCTTTATAATACCCAAATGAACTTATTAAAATATATAGCTCTGGAATAAAATAAGAGACCAGTTAAAAAGTATGAGTTTCTTTTATTTTACCAAATTGAAAACCTCTGTAATATAAAAATAAAAAAGAAGAAACCATCAAACCAAGCTGAACTGCTTGAATTTTTCATAAAGTTATCCAAAAGCAGTGTGTAAAATTGGTGGAGGAGAACATGCAAAGATGCATGAAAACTGTGATTAAGTGATTAAAAACCAGGATTATTCCACCAAATGATGATTTCTGAATTCTTAAAACTTTATTAATATGAACTTGTTTTCTTTGTATTATTTGAGGTCTGAAAGGTCTGCGTCTTTTTTGTTATTTCAGCCATTTCTCATTTTCTGCAAATAAATGCTCTAAATGACAATATTTTTATTTAAAATTTGGGACAAATGTTGTCTGTAGTTTATAGAATAAAACAACAATGTTCATTTTACTCAAACATACACCTATACATATCAAAATCAGAGAAACTGATTCAGAAACTGATGTGTGCTCTTAAGTTTTTCCAGAGCTGTATATAAGGGCACAATACTTGAATAAACATAACAATGGACGTCAACTATAGGTTCTGAATGTTGGTTTAAATTAATTGCACAGCCCTAAACTTAACTGTTGCACATTTTGAACAACATCTTTTATCCCCTACATGCAAATTAGCAAAACTGTGGAGATCTTTTTGCCACAGAATTGTACAACTATGTGGAAGTAAGGAGTGTTACAGTAGCCCATGCTTGAATAACGTTTATAACTGAAGAACACTATGATCAATACATTTTTTCCCCTAACTTGTATTGGATCTATACTGATCTATTAATTCATTTAAATAACCTATATATATCATGTTTATTAATTAGCAATAACTGGATCTGTAGCCGCTCATATATTCATTGTATAAGTTTATAGCTGTATAGATCCTTGTTTTCTTTAATTATGTAACAGAGAACCTATTAATCTGTCTTTATTTCCCTCTGTTTATCGTAGTGCTGTGCGATATGTCGATAAATATTATGGGGACGATAGAAAAGTGTCTATCGTGCTACTTACCTTCTATCATCCCTATCGTTTCTACAGTAATTTCATCAATTATTCATGCAAATATATAAAGTAGGCTACGATGAAATGTATTGGCGTGGTTACTTTGCATGAACTCGGTTTATATAAGTGATAATAAATTAATCTTCGCAAAAAAACTAGATGCTGTTTTACGCTATTTGAAGGACACTTAAAAAAATGTTAATTGAGTTTATTTTGATAACTCAAATTAAATACCTGTATAATTTTGAAAAAATTAACTACTGCATTTACCTCATCTGTTTTTATTTGATACATATAAATTGCTGCACTAAAAGGTAGTAATTCTCATTTGTGAAAGTTGGGTTTAATGTCACTTTGAAATAAAGTTTGAAAAAAACTAAGCAATGATATTATTTTGTCATATTTTTGAAGAATAACTAAAAACATACTCAGATGTGATATATCATGATATATATCGTTATCGTAATGTAAAAAATTCCATATCGTGATATATGATTTTTCCCATATCGCCCAGCACTAGTGTATCGTTTTGTCTGTCTGCATATCTGCTCACTAACCAACCAACGCACCACCCAACAAACAGTTTTCTCATCATTAGGCCTCATTTTTAGAGTTTTCCAAATTTATTGAACTTATTTGAGTCCCCTTTACAAACACATTTTCTCTCAGATTTCTGAACAATTGCATAAAGAGAATGTAATATTGTGGATAAGCCTAGCATATTGTATACCTTTTCATATAAAAGGATATTGGCGTCAAATAGTTCTTATGATCATCTGCCAGCTTTTTTTTTATTTCTTTGATAAAGATCCATTTTGGCAATACTATATTACTTATATTACTGCAGAAGTCACTGACTTTTCCCCACTTTTGCATCTTTTCCAATGTTATAAACATTTCACTAGCATTCTGAACATGTCTCCAGATGCATTCAGTTGCTGTAACTTTACTGGAACCTCAGACACAATTTGCTGGCAGGTCCAAAGAAGCAGGCTGTCCTTCATTCTTCTCAGCACAAACAGGCAAAATTTTATTAAACTTCAGCTAAAAGATGATTTGAAGATGAAACATTTGATGCTGAATATGAGCTCTACGCTGAATAGTGGGAGAAAATGGAACCGAAAGTTTTGATTGTGCACTTTGAACTTGTCAGCCGTCAATGAAATCCATGATAAGTGTGAAAATATTGATGCACTTCAAACAAAGTATACACTGGATTTAGAGAGAGAAACATAAATCAATTACATTGATGTTCTCACAGAGAGAGAGAGAAACGCAGCTGAAAAGCAGCCACAGTTTCCAGCAATCACTGTTCCAATGAGGCATAGAGTGGCTATATAATAGCTGTGAGAACAGTGATACAAAAGGACAGATTGCTGCTGATTTTACACCGTATTTCATTGAAGCCTTTATAGAGAAAGTAAACAAATGTTTGTCTGTAGATCATTTAATTTCCCTCAACTGTCAGAGCTACCAGATGTACTGTTATTTCAGGAGAGGAAAATGTTCATATTTTAAATGGTCTGCTTTAGCATTCAGTGCTTTTACGCATTTAAGACATTAAATAAGATGCAGCTCTGTTTGTGTATGTGTGTGTGTTATTTTTTTTTAACAAATGAATGTTATTAATAATTACCCATCAATTTTAATCAACTTTCAAAGTTTCTAGGTCTTTTTAGTACGTTTCTGTGTTTCATTATGTCTTCTTTTACAGTATGTAAATTACAGGTTTTTAGAATTATAATTTGATGTTGAAGATACATCAACAAGTAAAAAGTGTCTATCTATTTAGATATTTATATCTGTTTATATACAGACATCACCAGTCAAAAGTTTGCCACACCTTCCCATTCAATGTTTTTTTATTAATTTATTTCCTACATAAATTAATACTGAAGTCATCCAGAATATGAAGGATTAAATAAGGAATCATGTAGTAAATGTAAAAGCGTTAATACTCTGTAAGGCATTTAGGTGCTCTTATCTAAGGAGCTGTTAGCTTTGGGTTTCTGAGCCTGGTGACTCTGTTGAATTTATCATGTATGGTCTTAATATGGTCTTCCTTTCCTGGGGCGACCTATTGAGAGTTGGTTTTTGCGACTGCGCTTAAGGATACAGTCTTAAAAAAATCCAGACATTTTTCTATACATAAGTATTTTTTTCTATACTTAGTTGAGTAGTCCTTGCCATAATATGGATTAGACCAATACTCAAATAGGGATATTCACTGTATACCAACTTTACTTCAACTGATGCTCTCACACATTCAGAGGAGAGAAAGAAATTCAAGTAATTAATTCTTGACACAGTTCAACACAGTTGTTAACTGAAAGCCATTCCAGGTGACTCTACCTTATAAAGCTGACTGAGAAAATCCAGCCAAGAGTGTGCAAAGCTGTAATCTAAGCAGGAGGTGCCTACTTTGATGAATCTTGAATATAAAACATATTCTGGTTTGTTCAATACAACATTGTTAAGTAAATAGTTCTATATATTTTTCTACATAGTTTGGATGATTTTAGTATTATTCTACAATGCAGGAATAATTACAATTTTGAAATGTAAGACATGGATGTAAGACACATAAATTCATCATGAAGCCCACTGTTTTGAGGTGTTTATTACGTAAGTAAGTCTGAAAATTGCCAGTGTGCTGACGACCAGGTGATTTGAACGATCAGAATACGAGCAAGACCTAATAGTGGGAGCCAGATGCAGCACATTCCATTAGACATGTCAGTGTAGAATCTGTATTTGTAAACCTGATTGGCATATTGTACTATTAATAATTAATAACAGGTTTCTCTCAAACTCACACAGATTGATCTGGAGCTTATTTACAGGGCAAAGGATTTGGACAGCATAAACATGTTAAGCTCTTTGGGAACTTTGTATAAACTGTAGCTGATTGAGGCTTTAAGATGCTTTTATCTGTTTGGTCCTGCAGCACGCGAGTGTGGTGGAGGATGGGGAACATTACATGACTCCTAAAGATTTTGTGCAGAATTATCTGGGACTTCACACTCAACCCAACCATAATCCCAAAACTGTACAACTCATAGCTGGAGTCGCCGACACCACTAAAGATGGGTAAGAAACAGTATTTATATCATAAGTGCATTAGCAATTACAAATCCTCATATTTTATTTTTTTCTGAAGTATGTTGATCATATCTGAATCTTTTAAACAACCTGAACAACTTTTGGTTATTATTTGTAGTTATCATAATAGCAAAGAGTAATTTAATTGGCTGTCTTTTTCCTAAGCATCTAAGGCTCCTTAACCTAATATATATATATATATATATATATATATATATATATATATATATATATATATATAGATATAGATATAGATATAGATATACATATATAGATATATATGTTTATATATATATATTTTTTTTTTTCAGCTTAGCTTATAGATCTCACAGCTTTATGTCTCTTTAATATCTTATTGCTAGCAGTAATTGCCCCTGCTATTCTATTCTATTCTGGGCTCTAATCTTCTCACTGAGGCAGTATATTATGTCATAGTCATAGTCAGTCAGCTCTGTCTGCTCTGTTGTTTTCAGTCCGCCATAAACACTCTTGTTAATTGGAGTTGGATCTTGATCCAACTCATGTTAATGGCCACTTAAGCAAAAATGTTTGCCTATTCTAAAACTATTAAACAAAATTACCTCTATCGCAACTGTGCCAGTACAGTTCCTGCAATATGAATAGTAACTGTCTATAATATTGTAAATCATAGTGTAAACGGTCTATCTGAAAACATTTGTTAGTACTAATTTCCACATATGAAAAGTTCAAGGATCTTTCTGTCTTTTTCAGATGTCTGTGCTCTTTTTTTCTCGTCCAAACAGACTGATCTCTT